>NW_027526361.1:174404708-174944708 GCF_048455015.1 Haemaphysalis longicornis | reverse complement strand
TGCCACCCCCGGAAACCTTTTTTGCATAGGACTTAAACCGCTGGCTCACAACAATAACCCGCATCAAGACTTGCCAAAGAACCGCCGTTGACCCCGAAATACCCCCTGCCCTTGCCGACATCCGAATGACACATCTATTCGAAGCATATCGTAGCATCGAACGTAGGTGGCGCACCCGAAAACATCGGAGCGTCCGGCGCCGCAGGCCTGCACACCACCAAACGAAAACTCAAGAACACAAGGCAACACTCACCCGAGCTCACTGGTACCAAATATGCGACGATATGCGCGGTGGCTCTCCATGAAACGCACGTGGGCGCTACTACGACATTTACTCGACCCCACCACTGTCAAAAAATACACATCATCTCGCATTCATTCCCTTATTCACGCATACCCTCGTAACGCAGTCGAGCTGCTATCCGAACTCCGCCCCCAAAACATCCCCTCGCTATCACCTCTACGCCGACGGGTATATATGCCATACACGGGATTGCCTAACACCACCCTCAACGACAACATCACCATCCCTGAGAACGAACATGCGATCACACAACTTCGGCCCCAAACAGCCCCCGGAGCAGATAACATAAGTAATAAGCTCCTACGTAACCTAGGTGGATGCACCCTCGACGCCATCTTGAACCTGTTCAACCACCACTGGCGATCCGGCTCCCTCCCCCCTTCCGGGCGCCATGCTGACAACTCCGTCATACCAAAGCATAATAAATCCGTCAAAATCAAACACCTCCGACCGATATCCCTCACCTCGTGTCTAAGAAAACTCCTTGAACACATTATCACAACTCGTCTGACAACCTACCTAGAAGATCATGACCTCCCACACAATTTCACCGACTTCCGCCCTGGCCTCTCCACTCAGGACACCCACCTTCAACTGCACCATGTCCTACTTCTTTTGCCATGCAAGAGTTGTGGCTATCTTGTCCCTCAACTTGCACAAAGCATTCGATAACGTTTTTCACTCAGCCATCCCACGGTATCAAAATTCCCTCAGCCTGGGATCTCGCACTACGTCACCTCCTTTCTCAGTAACCGCAAACCAACCCTTCGCCTAGGGCCCCTTGCCTCACACCTCTTCCCCCTACCATCAGTCGGCACCCCTCAGGTTTCGGTTATATCCCCCCTCCTATTTAACCTTGCCTAGATTCCTGCAGCCTGCTAACCATACCCAACCTACACACTTTCGTATAGGCCGATGACATCACAGTCTGGATGACCAGTGGTAATGACACTCAGATCGAAGAGACACTGCAGCTAGGAACAGAAACTGCGAAAACGGTCGCCCGCACAATCGGTGTATCATGTTCACCACAGAAATCAGAACTTCTCATCCTACATCCCACCAATTCACACACACCCACTGTGTGCCACCCCCATCCCCGTCTGGATTGACAACACCCGAAAGCCTATCGTCACTTCCATGCGCATACTTGGCGTCACGATGCAAGTTAACCGCGGCAATTCGCTCACCTTCCAACAATACGCTCGAACACATTTAAGACCATAGGACTTTTGAGGGTCACTTAAGCCTGTTTATGTTATTTGAAGGCGAAAGCTTGGTGACGCTTATTAACAACTGATATATTGTACCTGCGATACTTATTTACAACTGACACATAGCACTGGCGTATTTTTCCCAAGCTTTCATTTGTCTTTCCTCACAAATCTTGGCATCCCTTCGACCGGCTTCTTTTCTGCAATGCCATGTTTGCGTCAGTTTCTTCTCTTTCATTTCGTAGCAAACTTTGTTAGCAAGAAGACTGGCACTAACCGCAGCCTCCCTAAAATCGTGGTTTAGACCGGCTAGCGTGCACCTGTCCGTCTCACGTGCCATCACGTTTACTTGTCACGAGTGACGCACGATTCTACGGCTTTTTATTTTACAATTGAATATTCAGTGGATATTCAAAACCGGGCACATTAGTTTCCCAAAGCTCCTAACTGCGGGCAAATTACCCAAGTGGGCATGTGTTACGAAGAAAGGAACAGTAACAACCACAACTTTTGAAATTTGTTTCCTTAATTTCACTTTTCTCTTCACAGCTCTTGTTCAACGAAACACTCGTCATTTTTTTTATTAAGTCCAATCCTTCACTCCCCTCTCTTCCATCGCCCTTTTATCGCTCTCACTGACTCTTCTCCTGGCGTCATGCTGTTATTTTCGGTCTCAACTTTCTCCTCCACAAGCTTTGCATTCGCTGCTTCCTGCCAGATGACGAAGGAAGGCGCTTGACGAAACGCGTTGAAATGCGTACAGATCACCTCCGACAATAGATACACGCCGTTCATCATATTGCCACGAACCATGTTTTGGGTTTGTTCGGTTGTTTATCTTTTGTTTTTGCCGAGCGGCTGCGCCGGGCTGTGTTATCTCTGTTATCCGTGGGCCAAGTGAAGCGCATGTTCCATTCGTTATGCCGCAGGGGTTATCTCCTTTTGTAAGGAGAGTGCTTCGAACTAGGGTCACCATCCTAGAATAATCTTCTTTGACCTATAGTGTTCTGGATAAAATTCGACTATGTGGGAAACTCTCGCGCCGAGTGATAAATGCCCGCAGAGCAGATGCTGCGACATTGGACTCGCCGACGCGCGCCTGCGGACGTCACATTGTTGACTGCTGCTTCGCCGCCTGTGTATTCTTTGAGTTGTTAGGGGAGCAGAAGTTGGCTACGATAAACTTGTTTTCCTTGAAGAAAACGGCGCCGTCTTTGGCTTCGTGACGTCTGATGAAGGTGCGGGGTACGCACCCTTTATGCTACCAACAACCTCTGGAAGCCGCCAAGCCAGTCGAACATGAGCCAGCCGCCGACTGAAAGGGTTACCGCCCGAGTTCGGTCTTCTGCCAGAAGGGCCCAAGAAAACGACCGCTGCAACCACCAACATGGTGCGAGAAGCAATGTCGCCAATCGTCCTGCAGCACCCCCGGGAACCGCCATCCTTCCTGGGAGCCCCCGAGGAAGACCCAGAAGAATGGTTGGAGAAGCTGGAGCGCGTCCGCATCTTCAACAGGTGGGACGATGAAGAAACTTTCCGCATGTCTTCTTTTACTTGGAAGATGCAGCTCGAACTTGGTTCGAGAACCATGAGAGATCTTCGACCAACTGTACTAGATTCAATAGCGAGTTCCTTAAGACCTTCACTTCCGTGGCGAGAAAAGGACGAGCTGCGCTTTTGCTTGAAACTCGAACGCTACACCCTAACGAAGTAGTAGTGATTTTTGTTGAAGAAATGACGCGACTATTTCACCGCGCGGACCGGAAATGCCGGAAGAAAAGAAAGTATGGCTTCTTATGCGAGGAATAAAGCAAGAACTATTTGCTTGCCTTGTCCGTAAACCCCCTAAAACTGTGGCCGAATTCGCTTCTGAAGCTGCTGTCATGGAGAAGACGCTCGAAATTCGAACGAGGGAGTCCGACCGCCCTGTCAACGCGCTGTTGTGGGAGACCATCGGTGCCGCAACTGTAAGCTCCGATACATTACGCGAGACCATCCGAGAAGTGGTCAGGGACAAGATTCGGAAGCTTTTTCCAACGACGCAGCTACCTCAAGTGGCTCCCTCACTGACTTAATTGGAGAAAAGGTTCAACACGCACTGGGGACTTTTACGCCATCCGAAGCACCCAGCGAGCCACAAGCGATGACCTACTCCGACGCTCCTCGTGGACCCCGCCCTGCTCCAATCCATCGTAAAGAGGCCCGCCATGCCGCCGTCCACTGCCGCCCGCCCGACCTTCTGTAGTCCAGTACCAGACTCCCAAGAAGACCGACATGTGGTGAACGCCCGATAAAATCCCGCTGTGCTACCACTGCGGAGAAGCCGCCCACATCTACCGTCGCTGCCCTTACAAGAGGTTCGGTTTGCGAGGATTCTCCGTCGACGCACCACGGCCCCGACCCGGCCAGCGCCAACTTAGATCGAAGAATACCTGTCCAACACCAACCGAGGTCCAGCCCGCTTCAACCGTTCTGTCGCCCTACCCGCACCAGTCAGCGAACCGCCGTAGCACTGCTGGCTTCTCACATGGAAGATCCCCAGCCCACACGGGGAAAACTAAAAGCAGCAACTTCTGCTGGTGAAGTTGCACGACCCCGGAAAAATGAAAACCCTCCAACGACGCAGCGACTCGCTGAAGACCATGCCCTCATCCCGACGGCCCGATCTAACCCGGACGTGACTCCTGAACACGACTACAGCCCAACAGTGCGACACATACCGGACATGACCTGGCCTGCTCGTGACAAGCAGACGGCAACAACCACGCACAGTTCCCTACCGACAACTCGTACAAGCCGAGAGGCGACACTCCGACATACCCGGAACTCCAGGAAGGCGGCGTCCGATGTCCAGTTGTCCATCGACGGCTTTGATGTAGTCGCCTTCACAGACACCAGAACCGACTACTGAGTAATGAGCTGATGATTTGAGTCTAAGCTGAAGAAAGTTACGACCAGAAAGTTCTCCACCACGATGTGTCTGTCGCAAGAGGCATTGTGCGCTTAAGCATCTCAGATCCAACGTTTTATTCACCAATTTCTTCGAGGAGTACCAGCATTTAAACAACGGCGCTGCAATTGCGTCCCTCGAAGAAACGCAACAAGAAAGTGGCGTGATCGCAGTCGCCGACTTTGAACGCGCTCTCGAAGATACCTTCAAGCTTCGCATCCTTTCGACGTGAATCCGGCGCTACCGCAAGAAGAAAGGAACCAGTTATTGGCTTTGCTTCATCGCTACAGCGAGTGTTTTTTGTCGAACTCACAGCAATGGCGAAGCACCAGATAATAACCGAAGATGGAGCACGACCTACCTGACAGTCACTGTACCGCGTGTCTTCACACAAGGGGGAAGCTATCCGAACACAAGTCGGAGACATGCTCAGCGACGACAAAATACAGCCATCTAAAAGCCCGTGGGCTGCGCCGGCCGTACTCGTGAAGAAAAACGACGGCACATTAAGGTTTTGCGTTGACTACCGGCGACTAAACAAAATCACCAAAAAGGACGTGTATCCCCTGTCCCGAATCGACTACGCCCTCGACCACCTCTGCAACGTGACGTACTTCTCATCGATGGATCTAAAGACAGGCTACTGGCAAATAGATGTGGACCAGATAAATCGAGACAAGACTGCCTTCATAAGCCCAGACGGCCTTTACGAGTTCAAAGTTATGCGTTTCGGGCTGTGCACGGCACCACCAGCGTTTCAAAGAGTCATGGACATCGTACTAGCTGACCTGAAGTGGTACAGCTGTCTCGTATGCCTTGACGACGTTGTGGTATTCGTCCGAACTTTCGACGAACACCTTGCGAGGTTGGAGTCTGTACTCGAGGCTATTCGCTCGTGAGGGCTAAACCTGAAGCCGGAAATGTGCCGCTTCGCGTACGAGGAACTCAAGTTTTTGGGCCTTGTCATGAACGCCGCAGGAGTGCTACCTGACTCGGTGAAAACGTCCGCCATAGCCAACTTCCCAAGGCCCACAGACAAAAAGAGCGTGCGAAGATTTCTCGTACTCTTAGATTTCGGACTATACGAAGATTTCTCGCACGCCCTTCTCCTCCGAAGATTTCTTGGACGAGAAGGGCGTGCGGAGATTTATAGAACTACGCGCATACTACCGGCGCGTCGTCGCAAACTTCACACGCATTGTAGAGCCACTGACGCGCTTGATGAAAGATAGCGCCCCTTTTAGCTAGGAAAACGCACAAGAAAAAGAATTCTGCGAGCTGCAACAAGGCCTGCAAAGCCCGCCCGTGCTCGCTCATTTCGACGACAGCGCCAAAACAGAAATGCGCACGGACGGCTTGGGTGCCGTCCTCGTGCAAAAGTAAAGCTGTTGCGAAAAAGTAATCGCCTATGCCAGCCGTGGTCTGTCGATTGAGGAGAAAAACTGCTTATACTCTGAAAAAAGCTCCTCGCAATTATGTGGGCCATTTCGAAATTTCGCCCATACTTGAATGGTAGACTGTTCGAGGCTGTGACAGACAACCATGCGCTGTGTTCGCTCACCAATTTGAAAGACCCCTCTGGCCATTTTTCGCGGTGGAGCTTGCGCCTACTAGAGTTCGACGTTACAATCCGGCAGGAAACACTCCGACTCCGACTGCCTGTCCCGCATCCCCGTCGACCCACCACCGCGAAATTTCGACGAAGACAGCGCATTCTTTGGAGTCGTGACGGATAGCGACCTAGCCGTCCAGCAACGTGCCGACCCCGACTTACGCGTCATCATCACCTACCTCGAAGGACGCAATGTCGTCGTGCCTAGGGCGTTCAAACGTAACTTACCAGCATTCAGCCTCAAAAACTCCGTACTCGTGAAGAAGAATTTCAGCCCCCGAATGAGAAACAATTATCTTCTTGCCATCCCCGCAAACCTTCGTGACGAACTTTTGGAAGGATGCCATGACGACCTGTCTCCCGTACATCTCGACACAGCTCGCACTATTGGAAAAATCAAGACGAAGTACTTCTGGCCCCGCCTTACATCCGACGTCACCCACTACGTCCGAAGCTTCCGTGACTGCCAGCGACCAAAAACACCGCCGACAAGACACGCCGGACTTGTGCAGCCGATCGCCGTCCCATCGAAGCCCTTAAAACAGATTGGTATGGACGTTCTAGGCCCGTTGTCGAATAGAACAAATGGATTGTCGAAGCAACACACTACACGCTTCACGCGCAACAAAACACACTTCACGCGCTACACAGAGACCGCCGTTCTTCCGAGGGGGACTACACAAGAAGTTTGAAGTTCTTCATAAACCAAGTTCTTCTACGACGTGGAGCCGCTCAAGTCCTAATCACGGACCGCGGAACGGCATTTACTACGGAGAGTATGCAAGGCATCTTATGCTACAGCATAACGGATAACCGAAGAACGGCGTACCACCCCCAAAGGAGCGGGCTAGCGGAACGTCTGAACAAAACAATCGCGGTCATGCTGTCTATGTACGTCGAAGTTGAACATCAGACTCGGGACGAAGTCCTCCCGTATGTCACGTTTGCCAACAACATAGCGATCCAGGAAACTACGCAGATGACGCCGTTAGAGCTTGTCTACGGAAGACGGCCGACTACAATGTTTGACACAGTGTTTCCGCGCGTAGAAGACGACGACCTCAACGCCGATGTCCAAGGACACCTTCAGCGTGCGGAGTAGGACAGCCAGCTCGCTCCAGTACGTACAACGGACAATCAGTAGGTGGATGCGGGACGCTACAATTTCCGGCGCCGAGTACCACCCTCAGGATGGTGTGTGGGTTTTGACTCCTATCCGACCACGTGGACTCAGTGAGAAGATTCTACGACAGTAATTCGTACCGTACCGGATTCTACAACGTGTTGGCCAGCGCACCTACGATGGTGATTTCGGTACATCACGACGACGCATGCGGACCGAAGTCCTCCACGCGGTTCGCTTAAAACCTTACTACGGAAGATGACAGACTTTTTTGTTGTTTGTTCGAACTGTCGTTTTTTAGCATCGGGCCGATGCCCTCTTAGAGGGGGGTAATGCCACGAACCATGCCATGGGTTTGTTTATATTTTGTTTTTGCCAACCGCCCGCGCTGGGCTATGTTATCTGCGTTATCCGTGGGCCATGGGAAGCGCATGTTCTATTCGTAATGCCGCGCGAGTTATCTCCTTTCATAGGGAGAGTGCTTCGAACTAGGGTCACCAGCCAAGAATAATCTTCTTTGATCTACAGTGTTCTGGATACATTCGACTATTCGGGAAACACTCGCGCCGAGTGATAAATGCCGACAGAGCAGATGCCGCGGCATTCGACTTTCCGACGCGCGCCTGCGCACGTCACTTTGTTGACTGCTGCTTCGCCGCCTGTGTATTCTTTGAGTTGTTAGGGGAGCACAAGTTCACTATAATAAACTTGTTTTCCTCGAAGACAACTGCGTCGTCTTTGGCTTCGTGACAATATACCATCCTGTCAGTAACATTTTCGCAAGAGTGGTGTGCCCCGGAACGCCTCAAGCCATATTGTCTGAAGCGCTGACGGTAAATGAAACGCACGATCATGCAACGCCACGTTCGAAAATTTTGCGAGCAGACGAGAGCTGAAGCCTACGCTCCGGCTGCAGACGTATGTACGCGTGGTGGAACCTGCCAAAGCCATGTCCGGCGAACCACCTAAAAAAGGCGAAAAACATGTCTGGTGTACTCTTACTGCGCACCTAGCGGCAGGATCTCCACTGATGACTGGCGCTGGTGCGGTCGCTACCAAAGCTTCCGTGGAAGGTGCCCGTCGCGCAAACACGCAGCGCACACAACAGCCGCTCCGCGGCAGTCATGAAGCGTAACCCCCTCAAAGTCGTCGCAAAGGGGGTTGGGTCCAAATGTCTGCACAGTCAATGCATAGTACTCCGAGAGACGAAACCGAGCTCGAAATTACTCCAACCCTAAAGAAAAAGATCTGTCTGGATAGATAGATGCCTCCTACGGCGACCGTGAACAATGAACCAAGCCGCAGCAACCGCTACCACGAGCGTCACGAGTTCAAATCGGCTGTGCAAAATCAATCCCGAGCTTCCTCCGAGTTGTCGTGTCTGTCAAACACACCCAGCCCATTCGTGGGCACGTCGTAGCGACCGAAGCCACAGCCAACCATAGCGCCCACTTCGCCGGTGGGGTAGCGTCATAGCCACAAAGTCCCTTGTATTTGATGCACCAGTAACAAAGCTTAGCAATAAACAATGAAGGAACGAAGTGCCCAGGCGACATTTGCCGGTTTGTTCGTCCCGAACGGAGAGTTCGCGCTAGCCCGAAGGATAGGAGCGGCCAAGACCACAAGATTTTCCTACGGGAGCCGTCTTCATACACAGTTAAAACACAATCGACGACAGATGACACGAATTCAACGTCGAAAACGCACTTGTCAATGTTCATACGCGCTGATGACATGCTAAATTGGGGCGATTTCTTGATACTACGCCCACCTTCCATACGTAAACAAAGCCGCTCGTGGTTTGATAGGGCCGGGTACTCAAAAGGGCGCGTTCATTTCGCTACAGTAAGCTCCTTCGCTTACTTGGTTTGGATTACACTGAGCTGCACTGCAGTCACCCTCAAACCACGTAATAAACACCATTCAGTCGAAGAACAGAACATCGAGAAAATCGGAGCCGCTCCGCACTGCTTTTAGAAGGCGGAGATTTAAAAGGAGGCTTGGGCCAGGCCGGAGTTTCAAAGGAAATAGTGAGCTTTTCTTCTTTACGCAAGGGGTGTATATTGCAACTCCATTCTAGACGTCGCTGCACGCGGATGCTCGCACAAGCCGTGCTTTTAGATGCAAAGCATATCTTGCTCGGGGCTATGTCCGTCCATCGGCGTCCGTCCGCACCTCTTCCCCTCTCACCACCAGCTGTGCGATAACGCCGCTATCCTCCTCTCCCTCCCTCCACGCCAGCTGTGCGATAGCGCGCGCTGATCCTCCTCTCCCCCTCGCCCCACCAGCTGCGCGATAGCACGTGTGCTGCTCCTCCTCTCCGGGCGCTGCTCCGTCAGTTGCTGCTTGTAAGCAACTCTCTCTCTGCATGTCCGATGAACTGAATGGACGCCAACAATACTGTCAGCGAACTGGCGAAAGTGAAGCCGCCTCGAAACGCAAGCGTCGAGCAGCGGATCCCACACTGCGAGTATGGTCCCTAGAAATACTTTCCAGTCTACCGTCCGGCGGCCGCGAAGGGGGCTCCTCCGTGATGCATGCAGCGGCGGCGCTGCACGCAGTCGGAGCGCGGCCGGCCAGTGTCGGCGTGGGGAGCAGTGCAGCGGTCAGCGCTTCGCTGTGCTGCATTCGTAGGTATGGGCGCTTTCAGGCGATTTTAAAGCCGCATTTTCGTCCTCTACAAAACAGATTAGACAAATAAATTGGTTCCTACGAATACGCAGAGTTTGTTATCGAAGCATGAATTAATGCCAGTACGTTTTTTGCGAATTAAGAACGATCGAGCCGCCAAACCATGGAATCGTGTCACTGCGCTCTATCCTCGATATTGCCGCGAACCATACATTGGGTTTGTTTATTTGTGTTTTGCTTTTACCGCCAGGCTGCGCCGGTCAGTGTTATCTCTGCGCCAAGGGAAGCGCGTGTTCCATTCTTTCTTCCTGTGCCGCATGTGTTATCTGTTGTGATAGGGAGAGCATTCCCATCTAACGCGAACAGCCCAGAATAATCTTCTTGGATCTACTATGTTCTCGATGCGAATCGACGTTTCGAGAACCACGCTCGCCAAAAGATAAAAAGCCTGCAGTGCGGACGCCGGGGCATTCGATTCGACGACACTCGCCTGTGCAAGTCACTTTGTTGACCGCTGCTTCGCCACCTCTGTATTCTTTTGAGTTGTTAGGGGAGCACAAGTTCGCTCAAATAAACGTGTTTCTCATTCAAGACAACTGCATCGTCCTTGTCTTCGTGACATCTGGTGGAGGTGCTGGGCAGCACCCTTCATGCCCACTACAACCTCGGGAAGCCGCCAAGCCAGTCCAACAAGAGGCAGCCTCCGCCTGCAAGATTTACCACCCGAGTTCGGTTTGATGCCAGAAGGGCCCAAGAAAAGGAACGCTGCAACCAACACCATGGTGCAAGAAACAACGTCTCCAATCGTCCTGCAGCAGCCCCGGGAACCGCCATCGTTCCGGGGAGCCCCCGCTGAAGACCCCGAAGAATGGTTGGAGAAGCTGGAGCGCGTCCGCATCTTCAACAGGTGGGACGACGAAGAAACTTTCCGGCATGTCTTCTTTTACTTAGAAGATGCTGCTCGAACTTGGTTCGAGAACCATGAGAGTTCTTTGACCGACTGGACTCACTTCAAAAGGGAGTTCCTTAAGACATTCACTACCGTTGTGAGAAAAGAGCGAGCTGCACTTATGCTTGAAACTCGGACACAACACCCCAACAAAGGGGTCGTGATCTTCGTTGAGGAGATGAAGCAACTATTCCGCCGTGCGGACCCCGAAATGACGGAAGAAAAGAAGTTGCGCTTCTTGATGCGCGGTGTGAAGGAGGAGCTGTTTGCTGGACTTGTCCGCAACCCGCCCAAAACCATCGCTGAATTCGTGACCGAAGCCAGCACGATTGAGAAGGCTCTCGAAATGCGTGCTAAGCAGTATGACCGGAACTTTGTTGGCGCGGCCAGTGCGAACTACGTCGACAACATGCGGATTCCGGCTTATAGCCTACGCGAGACCATCCGCGCAGTAGTGAGAGAGGAGCTGCGGAAACTTTTCCAGATGACGCCGCAACCCCAAGTCGCTTGCCTAACTGACGTGATCTGGGAAGAAGTTCAAAACGCTTTGGGAACTTCTGTGGCATCCGAAGTACACTGCGAGCCCCAAGCTATGACGTACTCCGCGGCTGTTCACCGACCCCGCCCTGCTCCAACACGTCGTCAAGAGGCACGTGGTCAAGAGGCCCCGCCCTACCGCCGCCCACTGTCGCCCGCCCGACCCCCGGTAGCACAAACCCAGACGCCGAGGAAGACTGACGTATGGCGAACACCAGATAATCGTCCTCTGTGCTACCACTGCGGAGAGGCCGACCACATCTACCGTCGCTGCCCATACAAGAGACTCGGACTACGTGGTTTCTCCGTCGACGAACCACGCCCCCGACCCGGCCAGCAACCATCTGAGATTGAAGAATACCTGTCGAACACCAGCCGTGGACCAGCCCGTTTCAACCGTTCGCCTACGCCCTACCCGTACCAGTCGCCGGCCCGCCGTAGCAGTGCTGACTTCGCACGTGGAAGGTCTCCCAACCCACGCGGGGGAAACTAAAGGCGGCAACTTCTGGAGGTGAAGTTGCTCTACGGCGAAAAACTGGAAACCCTCCAACGACGCAAGGACGCGCTGAAGACAGTGATTCACGACATGCCCTCATCCTGACGACCCGACCTAACCCTGACGAGACTCCCGAACACGACGACAGCTACACGGCGCGACGCGTACCCGACCTGACCGAGACGTCCGTTAAGAATACGACGACAATGACGATGCACAGTGCCCGACGATCAACACGTACAAGCAGAGATACGACGCCCCGACGAACCCGGAACTCGAGGAAGACTGCATCTGACGTCAAGGTGTCCATCGACGGCTTTGACGTAGTCGCCCTCGTAGACACGGGAGCTGACTATTCAGTAATGAGCGGACCATTTGCGTCTAAACTGAAGAAAGTTATGACCAGATGGGACGGTCCGCACATACGCACAGCAGGAGGCCACCTCGTGACGCCAAGTGGAACGTGCACATCGCGCGTCACCATAGACGGCACAACGTACCCTGCGGCGTTCGTCGTTCTGCCTAACTGCTCCCGCGACGTAATCCTTCGAATTGACTTTTTGATGGACAACGGTGCAATAATCGATCTGCAGACTAAGTCAATAACTTTTTTGCCCCATCACTCCATGACGCCGGAACTGAACCCCGAACGACGTGCTGCTGTAAGGATTGCCGATGATCATGTCACCCTGCCACCCCGCGCAAGCTTGATGGTCGCAGTCTACTGTGAAGATGCTGCTCCTGACGTCGACGCTATCGTAGACACTGATCAAAGGGTGCTTCTCGACCGTGGTGTGTCTGTCGCAAGAGGCATTGCGCGCTTCAAGGAACACCAATCCCACATTTTGGTTACTAATTTCACCGAGGAGTACCAGCATTTAAACAAGGGCGCGGCAATTGCATTCCTCAAAGAAACGCAAGAAGCAAGTGACGTGATCGCGGTCGCCGACTTTGAACGCACACCCGTAGAAACCTTCAAGCTCCCGCAGGCATTCGACGTGAATCCGGCGCTACCGCAAGAACAACGGAAAAAATTATTGGCTTTGCTGTGTCGCTATAGCGAATGTTTTTCGTCGAGCGCAAAACTACGCCAGACCCCTCTAGCGAAGCACCGAATAATAACCGAAGATGGAGCCCGACCTACCCGACAGTCACCGTACCGCGTCTCTTCATACGAACGGGAAGCCATCCGGACTCAAGTCGACGACATGCTCAGCGACGACATTATACAGCCATCGAAAAGCCCCTGGGCTGCGCCCGTCGTACTCGTAAAGAAAAAAGACGGCACATTAAGGTTTTGCGTTGACTACCGTCGACTGAACAAAATCACGAAAAAGGACGTGTACCCCCTCCCCCGAATCGATGACGCCCTCGACCACCTCTGCCACGCGAAGTACTTCTCATCGATGGACCTGAAGACCGGCTACTGGCAAATTGAAGTGGACGAGACAGACCGAGAGAAGACTGCATTTATAACCCCAGATGGCCTATACGAGTTCAAGGTGATGCTGTTTGGGCTGTGCACAGCACTAGCGACGTTTCAAAGAGTCATGGACACTGTGCTAGCTGGCCTTAAGTGGCACACCTGCCTCGTGTACCTCGACGACGTAGTGGTATTCGCCCGGACTTTCGACGAACACCTTGAAAGGTTGGAGTCTGTACTCGAGGCCATTCGTACGTCGGGGTTGACGCTGAAGCCTGAAAAGTGCCGTTTCGCATACGGGGAACTCAAGTTTTTGGGCCACGTCGTCAACGCCGCGGGAGTCCTACCTGACCCGGCAAAAACTTCAGTCATTGCGAACTTCCCAAGGCCGAAAGACAAGAAAGGCGTGCGAAGATTTCTCGGGCTGTGCGCATACTACCGGCGCTTCGTCGCAAACTTCGCCCGCATTGCAGAGCCACTCACGCGCTTGACGAAAGATAGCACCCCTTTCAGCTGGGAAAACGACCAAGAAAAAGCATTCTGCGAGCTGCAAACACGCCTGCAAAGCCCGCCCGTGCTCGCTCATTTCGACGAAAATGACGAAACGGAAATGCACACGGACGCCAGTGATATAGGCTTGGGTGCCGTCCTTGTCCAAAAGCAAAGCGGCTGCGAAAGGGTAATCGCCTATGCCAGCCGTGGTCTGTCGAAGGAGGAGAAAAACTATTCTGCCTCTGAGAAAGAGTGCCTGGCTATTATATGGGCGATTTCAAAATTTCGCCCATGCGTGTATGGAAGGCCATTCAAGGTTGTAACAGACCACCATGCGCTGTGTTGGCTCGCCAATTTGAAGGACCCCTCTGGCCGTCTTGGGCGGTGGAGCTTGCGCCTGCAGGAGTTCGACGTTACAGTCGTTTATAATTCCGGCAGGAAACACTCCGAGGCCGACTGCATGTCCCGCGCCCCCGTCGACCCACCACCACAAGACTCTGATGAAGACAGCGCGTTCTTCGGGATCGTGACGGAGAGCGACCTAGCCGCCCATCAGCGTGCCGACCCCGACTTACGCGTCATAATCGAGTACCTCAAGGGATGCAACGTTGCCGTTCCTAGGACCTTCAAACGCAGCTTACCAGCATTCAGCCTGAGAAACTCTGTCCTTGTGAAGAAGAATTTCAGCCCCGGAACAACAGCGAATTACCTTCTCGTCATCCCCGCGGACCTTCATGACGAAATTTTGGAAGCGTGCCACGACGACCCGTCTTCCGGACATCTGGGCACAGCTCGCACTATTGGAAAAATCAAGGCGAGGTACTACTGGCCCGGCCTTAGCTCTGACGTCACCCACTACGTCCGGAGCTGCCGTGACTGCCAACGACGAAAAACGCCGCCGACAAGACCCGCCGGACTTCTGCAACCGATCGCCGTCCCATCGAGATCATTTCAACAGATTGGAATGGACCTTTTAGGCCCGTTCCCTACGTCAGATCACAGAACAAGTGGATTGTCGTAGCGACAGACTACATGACGCGCTACGCAGAGACCGCCGCTCTTCCGAGGGGGACTGCACAAGAAGTGGCGAAGTACTTTATAAGCCAAGTTGTGCTGCGACATGGAGCCCCGGAAGTCCTAATCACAGACCGCGGAACGGCATTTACTGCGGAGCTGATGCAAGGAGTATTACGCTACAGCAACACCGATCACCGAAGAACGACGGCGTACCACCCCCAAACGAACGGACTAACAGAACGTCCGAACAATACAATCGCAGATATGCTGTCAATGTACGTTGACGTTGAACATAAGACTTGGGACGAAGTGCTCCCGTATGTCACGTTTGCGTACAACACGGCTATCCAGGAGACGACGCAGCTGACGCCGTTCGAGCTTGTCTACGGTAGAAGGCCGACTACGATGCTCGACGCCATGCTTCCGCACGTAGAAGACGACGACCTCAACGCCGACGTCCACGGATATCTTCAACGTGCGGAGGAGGCCCGCCAGCTCGCTCGAGTTCGTATAACGGACCAGCAGCTGGTGGATGCGGGCCGCTACAACCTCCGACGCCGAGACGCCGAGTACCGCCCAGGGGACCGTGTGTGGGTGTGGACTCCCATCCGACGACGCGGACTCAGTGAGAAGCTCCTGCGACGGTATTTCGGACCCTACAAGATTCTACGACGTGTTGGCCAACTCACCTACGAAGTGATCCCCGATGGTGACTCCGGCACATCACGACAACGCACGCGGCCTGAAGTCGTCCACGTGGTTGGCTTAAAACCTTTCTACGGACGATGACGAACTTTTATTTTCATTTGTTCGGACTGTCGCTTATGTTAGCATCGGGTCGATGCACTCTTAGAGGGGGGGTAATGCCGCGAACCATACATTGGGTTTGTTTATTTGTGTTTTGCTTTTACCGCCCGGCTGCGCCGGTCTGTGTTATCTTTGCGCCAAGGGAAGCGCGTGTTCCATTCTTTCTTTCTGTGCCGCATGTGTTATCTGTTGTGATAGGGAGAGCATTCCCATCTAACGCGAACAGCCCAGAATAATCTTCTTGGATCTACTATGTTCTCGATGCGAATCGACGCTTCGAGAACCACGCGCGCCAAAAGATAAAAAGCCTGCAGTGCGGACGCCGGGGCATTCGATTCGACGACACTCGCCTGTGCAAGTCACTTTGTTGACCGCTGCTTCGCCGCCTCTGTATTCTTTTGAGTTGTTAGGGGAGCACAAGTTCGCTCCAATAAACGTGTTTCTCATTCAAGACAACTGCATCGTCCTTGTCTTCGTGACAATGTCCTCTTCATGGGAAAAGGTTTCGACGCATTCTGGGGGCATTGGAAACACTGTCGGCACGGAATCTTTTGCTAGCTGGGGCACATCACGCGGTATTTCGACTAAGTTACCTAACAAAGAAGCGTTTTTGTGTATACCCCCGCCGTACACTGCCGTGGATATATGTTGGTTTAAAGCGCTGACGCAACGCAGGCGATGAGGCGCGCCGTAGTGGAGGGCTCCGGATTAATTTTTACCACTTGGGGATCTTTAATATGCGCCGAAATCACGTACAGACGGGCGTTTTTGCTTTTCGCCTCCATCAGAAAAGCGGCCGCCACGGCCCGGAATCGAACCCGTGACCTCATCGATATATAGCGCGTGAAAATATTTGTGTTGTGTGTGGGTGCTTTCTATTTTTTTTTTTTGAGGCGCTTTGGAACCATCCTCACTTCTCTTTGCTTGGGAGTCAAATACAGTATTCCCTCGTTATAACGAGATCGCTTAATTCGAAATATCGCTTTATTAGAAATTTCTTCTGGTCCCAACCCAAACGCATGCTTTTTAGGCCGCATTACTCGAAGCGCTCGAAGAGCCTGACCCGCTTAGAGCGAAGTGTTGAGCGGAGGCGTCGCCCATTGGCGGCGACCCATCGGCAAGTCAGGCGGTCGACATGGCCGGTCAACGGAAGCTGGTCTTTCCCCGGGCGATTTTCTGGAGTCAGTTCATGCTCGATTTGCGTCAACCGACTTTAGACAAACGGTCCAACTGCGTGGTACGGTCCTTAAATTTTGTTCCTAGACATTGGTCAATGGCGTGGGTGCGACGGTGTGCGAACACCGACACTCGAACCGTAGAATTAACAGTGTCGTTGACGAGGGAACGCCGAAAAGCGCTTGTTTTGCAAACTTCACGGCTGCACACCTCGAGGAAAATTTGTCCAGGGAATATGCTAAGCTTCTAGAGCGAAAACCGTCAGTTTTCATGATTGCGCTGTGTGCCCAGAGTGAGCGGGTAATCGTTTTTTGAGCGCAACAAGCACTACCCTAGACTCTATAGCCACGGCATTTGCGGCGGTTTCCAGCGCGAAATTCGCGTATCATTCCGTGACGCCCGCACGCCTCCCTATAAATTGGCCATAGCCGCTGACACTTTTATGGGCGACGACCACGGCCTCATGCATTGCTGGTCAAATCGGAGATGGGGTTGCTCGTGTCCGACAAAAACTTGAAACAGCCAAAACTCACTTCCCTTTTTGCACCCGAATAAAGTTATTCTTCTCTGAATACATTGTGTTTTGGTTCCTTGCAGTTGTGGTGCAATTAAAGCTGAATTGCTTAAGCTCTTCTCGAGCTGTTGCTTATATCGAAATACCGCTTATAACAAAAGTTTCCGCCGTCCTGCTGACTTCGTTACAACGAGGGATTACTGTATATGCTTTGAAGATTGAACGGAATCAGACCAATTTGCATCGTTCATTAATTAGGCCCCATCGCACGTCGAACGCTGCCTCCTCAGTTGGAAATATCTGTTAAATGTAAATGCCGAATAAAAGTAATAGGACATCTTGAAGGTAGCGCACTTAAACATGGACACTAGGGAAAGAAACGACAAACCACAGCGCTGTGGTTTGTCGTTTCTTTCCCTAGTGTCCGTGTTTAAGTGCGCTACCTTCAAGATGTCCCATATGCATTACCAACTAGCCCAGTTGTCACTTTGTCATGTGGTAACAAGAGCCCATACCCGAAGGGGGATTGGCCCCAGAAGAAGATGTTGTCAGAAAAGATGAAGACGAAGAAAAATCAGCATACGGGATGGAGAGAAGGATTTTGAAGTGACCAATAGAGAAGAAACACAGGGTAATCGAAGAGGAGGACGAGGTAGCTTGTTCAGCGAATGGGAGCCGCACACGATAGAATGCGAGGTGAAGAGGAAGAGAACAAAGTTGGAGCAGACAGAGTGGAACGGGTTCTTTGGAGGAACGGTGGGAAGTTCGGGCCGTGCCTGCACACCGCACCAGCGGCATCGCACCGTTTGGCAGCGGGCTGCCCGGAACCACCGATTACCAGCAGCTGCGCTCTGCTGGCCTCCTGCTGACCGGCGGCATCGCACCGCCGGCGACCCGTCGAGCCGTGCCCCACGACGCACCAGCGGCATCGTACCGTCTGGCAGCGGGCAGCTCAAGACCACCGATTACCAGCAGCTTCGCTCTGCTGGCCTCCTGCTGAGCCGCGCTGCTCAGCGAAGCCGAGTCATCGCACAGCGGGCAGCTCCGGACCACGACGCACCAGCACGGGCCATCGCGACGTTCGGCGACGTTGGGTGACGCGTAACCCAACCGACCCACTGGGCCACGTCATCGGCATCGCACCGTGGTACCGGCGGTAGGATGTTTGGATTTGGAATAGACAGTTAATGGGTTATAGTGACTATCTGACTAGATTTTTGGGATAGTATGAGGTTCTGCTTGTTTTTTGTGTATTATATGACATGCTTGTGAGTTTGTTATGATCGCGTTCGGTTGAGTGGTTTTGTGCTGTAAATATATTGTGTTGCCATTGAATGAATCAACTTGAGCCTCATTTCTCGGCCGCGTGAGACGTGTGACAAACTTCTTCTACAAAAGTAATAGGAATGTACGCACGCATATGATGTTTTTGGCACTTACAATCAACGGACAGAAACTGTGGTACTAGCTTCTATTTTGCGCGCCTGTAAGTTTCGTAAATTCCACGATTAGGAAAATTCGCTACCTTGAAGAGTGCGGGAAACTTTTTCACTAGAATCAGGCTGCCAAACAGTAACTGCGCTTGCATTCTTCATTACACAGGGCTTTCTTATTTTTTTGTTTTTTCATCGCCCACATACTCGGAGTGAATCACGAGACGCACGCAGGGAAAGCCACAAGGGAGAAAATCTGTGTTATGGCCAATCATTTTACTTGCGGCTGTTTGAAATTAAAAACATAAGCTCTTAAGGCTTATTTATTTCAATGATCATATGCCTTGCTTTACCCCCCTTGCTTTACTCCCTAGGGAAAGTAGGAGTGCTCGGCAAGAAGTATTTAGGAACAGGTTTTTTGGTAAAGCATTTCACTACGGCTTTTTTTCCCCCTTTTTTCTCGAGTCAGCCAGGACGGGTACATGCAGACCACCTTCAATACATGACGTTCGGGGATAACCACGTAGTTTTCACAATTAGCACAAACACTGCGTGTGGCGCCGCCGGGCTCTCCTGGAACGGATCTCACTGTCTCAACAATGCGCGAAATATCGCAGCTTCAATTCTATCGTTCTATCGCATGCATTCTATCGTTATATCATTCTATCGTTCAATTCTATCGTTCTATCGTTCTATGCGTTGTATCGCAGCTTCAATTGTGAGCTGATGTACCCCGAGCCGCTGGATTTCACCGCTCTAACTGGCCGTCAAACCCCCATGCGCGCCCGCTCTCCGCGGCAGTTGCGCGTGGCACAGGCCGGCCGGCGGCCGCTCTCGCTCCTCCCGGCCACGGCCGGGCTGGAGGAGCGGCGGGCGCGCAGTTTTGCCGCTCCTCCAGTCCGGCCGTGTCCCGGCCTGCTTAGTGCCAGAAATTCCGCCGTTCTCTCTGGTGGCGCCCTAACCCCAGGGTCTCCTGTGTTGGCAAGGGCATGGTCAACATTTGTCTTCACACCTGGCAACAATGGGTGGTTTAAAAAAAAGTTGTCAAGGCCCTTTGCAAACTCCAACATTTGTGTTGTATTAAGGAGATTTTGGTTCTAGCGCTGACAGGCAGCTCCTTATTGAACCAAAAAGGCATAAATATTCACGAGACCTTTCACGAAGCAGACAAATAAAACTTGACTGCGGTAAATACAAAAGAGATGGTCTTTCTTGGGCTATCGTGTTAGTTTGTGAATAATTTAACGAAAGAGTTTATTTCTGCGTTTCACTCGATTCAGCCAGAAATGTTACGGGTGAGTTCGTTAGTGGTTTTGTGACCCACGGGGAATTGACCGCTTATTCGGTATCTGATTGGCGAGGTAAGAGTGAGTGTAGAGGGGAGAAGTATACAGAGAAACAAGCTTAGTGCATGCTGAACGCTTATCCTAACCTTATACAGGGGCCCTCAAGCACTGAGTATCGCCTTGAGCTAAAGCTTCAAGTCGTCATTAATTTTGGGCAGGCCGGCATTGCCGATTACTGCGTCGTCAATATATCTACTATATGCGCGATGGCACCAAGTGTTGATGGCACCATCAACACTTAGTGCCCTTCGGGGAGATGGTGTAATTTTTTCAATGTGAGCGGCCTCAACTGGGTGCGCTGATAATGCCAAGTGTGCTCAGCGCGATTGCGCGGGTGTCGCTCGAGGTTTATCGGATGATCCACTATCACTACTTTGTTAACTTAAGCAGCTGGAAACTCGGGATCGGGCTATCTCGGGCCTCTGGAATAGGGCCCCAGGAATGATTAATATAATGTACAGGGGTGAGAGAGTCCAGGGTGGGAAATCAAAAGGCATGGGTTGTCGCAGTTTAAAAGTTTGTTGGCACCTTTACATTTAAAAAAACGCAATCTTTACATCTATCTTGCTTCGAAAGCCGAAAGTCTGCGCTCCAGAATTTCGTTCCCACCTACTTTCATTGTTATGTGCTGGAACACTATGTGTGGCAGCAAAAATTTATTACTGCCTTTTTAAAAAAATGACGCATGACAGCCATCGTTTCGTGCTGTAGAATTGATAGTACATGCTCACCGCAAATTTCCTCGCTCTCGTCAGAATGGTCGACGCCGTTGACATTGTCACTAGCGTTGACGCAGTCAAGCACTCCATCGCAAACTGATATTGTCGGAATGAGAAAGTCAGTAGATTCGCAGTTGAAGTCTTTCTCCTCGTAGCTCGTGCCTAGAAAAAAAAACAATCAAAACATTAATGAAGTTGTTTACAACCTCTCGCGGTGAAGTGATAAAAACGTTCCGAAAAAATGTTCGTACTAATAAAGATGATGTCGCCTTTTTAGTCCATCTCCGCAAAGATCATCATCCTCATCAGGTCACGTTGTTGTTGTTAAATATTTCATTCAAAAAGTGAAGTCCGGAGGCCTTGTGGGGGAGTTGGGAGGGGAGGATTCATGGATGAGAGGGGTTCGTATAAGTTCGAGGTCGTCGGGAGGCGGCATGCGTTTTTTCACAAGAGGGTTCTTCAGCATTGAATGGTCTATTCACTGGTGTAGGCCATCGCTATATAACTCGCGCTAGACCGCTCTTAGTGGCGAACTGAATGATAAGGACGATGGTGTCTTCATCTAATGTGAGGGGATCGATATAGGTTGAAACATCTGGGTGTGGGTAAGTGAAATTGTGGTATCGAGAGAATTTGGGGCATATCCAGACCAGGTGGTGCAAGTCAGCATTGACGGCTTGCTGACAGTATGGACATTTGGGGTTGATGGGGGGGTAGTACCATTTGTGTATTGTTTCGGTTGGAAATGATGCATCTGTATAGAATTTTTTTATAAATATTTTTTTATTCTTGTACGGGAAGGTTGTTTGGAAACGTGATTTATTGGAGTTAGTTGCGTGAGTCGGAGCTTCTTTTCGTGTGTGTACCGGTGAATGCGGATGGCGGGGGACATGCTTGTACGTTCGGTCGTGGCAACGCCAGCTGGTCAGTAATTTGTGCTCATTAAAAATCAAACCAAAAAATTGGCTGTGGCTTAACTCAGTTAAGCCTTGGTGTGGGTTGCGATAGCTACGGTTAATGCTATTGTTTAGCTTGGTTCTCTGTACGGTTACATATTTATCATTTAGCTTTAGGTTTAGGTTTGGTTGTTACCTGTCGTTAAGTTACTGTTACATTAACACTCGAGATGTATGGCTCGTTCTTCCTCCGTCGCCTCCGTTCGCTGCCGCCTCTTGGTTTCGTTCCGACGACGAAGCCTGGCTTCTTTCAGTCTCTCCAACTCACCTTCCATATCTGACGTGGAATACCAGCGAGTAGCCCCTTCTATACACCAGTTTCCATAAGCAGCCGGGAAAGGAGGAAAATACTCGCAAACCAGTTGTCTCGCCGGCCCGCGCGCCTTCCGCTTCCGGCGGACCAGCGTTTCCTGCACGCGCTGGGCTGTTAACATCGCTCGGCGCGGCGTGCTCCGCTGCGTAGTTCAGGAGTGTTTCGCACCGTGTCCGGAGTTTTTGCGGAACTTTCAACTGTTTTAGCCAATGCTGCGATGCCGTTGAAGGCGCAAACGTCATTTGGTCAGTTTGGTCAGCACTGTGCGGTGGTGGGTTAACGAACAACCAGAGAAAGCGGGAAAAAGTCGCCCATAGCACGCATCTGCACGACACTGCCGGGAGAAAATGCAGTGCGGTTGCGACGTGTTTTTGCTGCATCGCTTTCCAACGGACACCGAGTTGAGATATCAGTGGAAAGCAACAACTTTGTACCAATTAACGGCCAAATCTAGGGTTTGTTGGTGCACTTGCACGGCGAGCAGACAGAGCAAAATCAATTTATTACACGCAAAGCTGCGACTGGGAACGGAACCCCCTGAAATGTTAGAAGTAACTTTATCCTTTACAATACAGCATTTATTGATTGGTTGATCGATTAATTGATTGATTATATGGGCTTTAACGCGCCGACGCTTCATAGGTGATGAGGCGCGTTGTAGTGTAGGGCTCCGGGTTAATTTTGACCACCTGGGGATCTTTCAAGAGCGCCGATACAATACAACATTGCAAAAACTTCTGGTTCCTAGTAGTCAATATAAAATACCATATATTGTTTGGTCATTAATTACAGCCGATCGGCATTAAACAATCCCGGTTTCATCTAATCTAACCTTTAAAATCACGATGTTTTGTTTACTTTTTTTCAGGCGAACGCAGCCAAACGATATGAAAGGATAACTTTCTCAATCGCACACTGCTGGTCGATAGCAGGATAAGCAGGCAGCCAAATGTGGAAACGCAGCTCGAGATACGCGAGAACGCTGCATTTGGAAAATAGCTCAACCTGTTCACAACGCGGTCAAAGGAGAAGCTTCTAATCCTTTTGCATTGTCACGGAATCTAGAGCACTAAAATTACAAAACAGTTACTGCTGATCGCGTAAAGCATTTATGGTGCAAGCAGCGGTTCCACAAAGGTGGACTCCGAGCGACAGGCCGCATGCGCTGCTCAGAGTTAGGTCAATCGTGATCACAATCATGATCCACCAATATTAACTCGCCCAAATGTCGGTCCTTTTGCAAAGCCGGTTCCTCCTCTGTTGTTGCAACGCGGTTTCACCGACTCTTCCTCTGACGTCTTGCGCGTTGGCGTGGCGAGCAGCGCTGCCAGCTGCGGCGGTCGCTAGGCAACTGCTCAGCTCGCGGTGCGTCCAACGGCAACAGCGAAACGGCGACAATACAGCCAATGTAGCTCTCGCTACAAAAATTATGTAGGTACGATCGCCAAGGCAGAGCACATTAGAGTGTTCATTTTCACCTATGGTTGAAAGAAATACGTCTACATTGAGAGATTTCTTGAACAGTGCATTAAACATTGACCAATTCTTCATTGAACGTGTCCAAATCCTGCTTGTGCCCAATAACTCAAATCAATGACGAAGAGGTAAACACGGGCCCCTTTCAAACGCAGCACATAGGCGTCAACCATGCAGTGCTCTGTAACTGGCTCCTTTGTGTTCCTTTGAGTTAGATTCCCGGCCGCGTCGGCCGCTTCCCTGATGGGGGCGAAAAACAAAAACGCCCGTCTGTACGAGATATCGGTGCACGTTCAAGATACCGAGATGGTCAAAATTAATCCGGAACCCTTCTCTATGGCGCGCCTCATCGCCTGCGTTGGCACGTTAAACCCTACAATTAATCAATCAATCAAACCGCGTTCTGCTTCCAGCATCTTCTATCGCATATTTGTGTTATGTAGTAATTGTGAAAGGGGAGCACGATATTGTTCTTGCTGGTGCCTGGCCGAGACCGGGCATGCTTTTAGCAGACGATCTGTTAATGCCGAGCTTTTTCCGTCCGATTCACCAAAAATCCTGGCGGAGCGGTCACGTCACATCGCGTTGCCTAGCAATCCCTGGCGCAGTTGTGCGCTCGCTTTGCTATCCCAGGGTCCCTATTCTCGACTGCACAAATTGTCGGCAATTCGCCAATTTTTTTTTTTTTTTTGCGTAAGCACGACGTAAGCAATCAGTGGCGTGCTGCACCCATAGCTATGACGACAAGCAATGTAGTTTGATGACTTCAAGAAAATTAAAAAGAGCGCAAAGGACGAGGACAAAGAAACACAGTAGACGAGAGCGCGCGTCCCGTCTACTGTGTTTCTTTGTCCTCGTCCTTTGCGCTCTTTTTAATTTTCTTGAAGACATGAACCAACTCGCCCAACAATCCATTTTATTAGTTTGATGATTCTCTCATAGTGATCCCAACCAAGGTATCAAATATTGTGGAAGAAAGATATAAAACACTTGGCATGTACTATACAAATTAAGACGGTAGCTGAGGCTGACAAGAAAAACACATTTCTGGAGGTCAAAATTGGCGTCAACACCACAAGACGATCGAGTAACGTTGATCCAAAAGCGAGCGAAAGGCGGATGTCGAGCTAAAGAACATCCCAATTTTTTTACCGTACCTTTTCATTTCTTTCAATCGCTTTTAGTGACATAGCTGGGCTCTCTGCTCCAATGCAAGCTTTGTTCCGTTATCAACTTCCCTGCCGCCACCGCCGCCACGGCGTCGTCTGCTGCTGTGTTACAAGTATGTGGCGTGATCACAGAAAAAGACGGCCGCGACCATCGCTTCTATGACATAAGAGCAGCGAAGCGCTACGCCTGATAACCGCGGAGCGCACCGATGTCGCCGATTCACTCATTCGTGAATCTCGACTTCAATCAGCGCTGTAATAAACCAAAGAGTCACTTTGCTTTGTTTTTTTTTTCTCTTGAGTTAGGTCATGTGACCCAACAGCTTCCTAGGACAAGTATGGACAAATGCCATGCATTGGGTTCTCTTTGTCATGGAGAGGCTTATACTGCCCTCTTATGTTGCGGTTACGCTAAACAAATCATTTTTATTTTATTGCCAAACATAAAAGCGAAATACTGCACGTTATTTGTATGCTGCATGATCGCTGACTTGGAAGCAGTTGAAACTATAATTTGTTTCGGTAGGAAACATGCTTGAAACAGCGTGCATGCGAAACTGCACCTGCTGCAAATTGGCGGACGTTTCGCTCGCCGAAAGCCGGGGCAATTTTTTGACCTATTTTGCTTGTATTTTGCGACAAAAACAGCCGCCATTTTCAAGCTCTTACGTAGCATTACGTCACTTTTACGGAGGCTGAAGTTGCCAATGCATGACGTAGTCGTTCCCGCCAACTGTTTAAATTACGTCATGCCTTCACAGCCTATCACAGAGATGGCCTATATTACAGGCATTATTGTCGTTGAATAGCAAAGACAGGCCTACGTTGTCATGTCTAGTGCTTTTAGTCTGGTTTTTCATTGTCGGCCAAGAATTATGCGCTTTCAGTAAAGAGAAATAAGGCAAGCTTTAGAACTGGTGCCCGTAAACGTCATAAAACGTCAAAATGACGACAGCTCACACAACCGCTTTGTCAACCGGAAGCACGTGATCAAAATTGAAAGCCAATCAGAAAAGACTTCCGGCAAATTGCCGGCAAACATGGCGAATTGCCGGCCATTTGTGCAGTCGAGAATAGGGCCCCAGGCGTGGCTCCGCTGCGCCTCACCGGCGCCCGTCAAGCCGTGACGTCGCTGTGCAACATGGTATTGGCGGTGAGATATTTGAGTGGCGTCCCCTGGCTCTGATCAGCTTAGGGACTCGCGTGGCTGTCGTCCGATTGTAGGGGGCAGCAGTGTCTGTGCTGGAAATCACCCACGTTGACTTGCTAGTGCTTTAAAAAGTGTATTTCCAGTAATTTATTTATTTATTTTGCCAGCATCTGACACCCCGGAAGAATTTCAAGCTTTATCCCCCACAAGTTTGCAACACACGAGGAACGGGAGACCAACTTTCTTCGGAGCATCGGTCAGATGATGGTGTGTAGCTGGTCTTTTCTAGCGCCGGCCGCTTTCCTGATGGTGGCCAGAACAAAAACGCCCGTCTGTACGAGATATCGGTGCACGTTAAAGATTCTCAGTGCTCAGAGCTCCTCGGTAAGTATTAAAAATGTGGAGGCTTCCCTAAAGTATCTTTGATATGCTCTGATGAAGTCTCACAGTCTAATGTTCGCACCAAGCAGCGGGCCCCCATACGCACATCGCATAGCAGGAAATAAAACGGCTGCCTTCTATTCCGTTCGTTGTTATTGACTTGTATCAGACTGAAGTTTTTTTTCTGTGCTCAACGCATTAATTTCTCAGCAGCGTCACAATCGCCTTAGTAGGAGGTTTGGGGATTCCCCCGCGAAAGGCAGGAACACGTTGTCCAGAACTCGAATGGGGTTTTTGTGCCCCGAATTTCTATCGTAACCATAGTTATCGTAACGAAATGTATCTCAACCCTAAAAGTTAGGACATGATTACCGTGTTCAAGGCTTGATATACTCGCTAATCAATGCAATAAATAGTATACGTGCCTCTATTCAGTATAATAAGAATATGCCCAAGCAGCTCTTTACTGTTTGCCAACCCCTTGAGGCGTAGAGAACACATCCTGGCCTGCTCGGGATTGCGTTCCATGAATTGAAGAGATTTACTCTTACTCTCTTGTCATGGACTGGGGAGCCTGCCCACTAACCAGCTCGATTTTGCTGTTAAATAAAGTTTACTGCTCCTCCTTCTCCTCTTGCTTTGAGTGCAGTTTTACTATAAGCATATTTGAATATCGGGAAGATATAGCCGTGGGAAATGTACAGAAATATCCAAATGTACTGTAGTGCACGCCTATGCACAGAGTAGGTTATTTAGACCTCAACCTACAGTTTTTGCGCCCCTCATTGCATCTCGGCATACTTTAATTCCATGACAAGGGTGATGCGACACAATACTTTCGAGGGTTCGGTAAGATTGAAAAAACTCTTTTACCTTACAGACGACTACCGGGAATCGTAATTCCTTCTCCCAAACATACGATTACCGGGATTCGTAATGCCTTCTACCAAAGCCGACTGCCCCGAAGGCCTGGAATGTGTTTTGCTCTTGCATTCTCGCTATAGTCGGTTATTAGGACTATGGCTTAGACTACGGTTATTAGACTACGGTTATTAGACTATGCCAAACACCATGTTTGGCACAGGATGTAATATCATTGATGTAGATTAAAAACAGTAGTGGTCCCAGGACACTACCCTGGGGAACTCCTGAGTTAACAGGAAGAGAATTGGAGTAGGTACCATTTATATCAACAAACTTTGTGCGAGAAGATAGATACGATGTTACCCATTTAACAATGGTCGAGGGAATACCAAGCAAGTTTGTGAATTAATTTGGAGTGGGGTATTTTATCAAATGCCTTGCTGAAGTCAAGGAAGATAATGTCAGTTTGACCGGATTTATCTAGGACTGAGGAGAAAGAATGCATACAGGAAACTAATTGGGTTGTAGTGGATAGATCTTTACGAAAACCGTGCTAGAATGGGGATAGTACGTTGCGCTCACCTAGAAAAGTAATCATATAGTTAGAAATTGTGTGCTCTAGAAGTTTACAACAAGTGCTAGTTAGGAATATTGGTCTGTAGTTAGACAAAAAAGTGGTATTTCCTTTTTTAAGAACGGGAATTACTCGAGCAATGCGCCAGTCGGAGAGAACAATGCCTTGGGATAACGATAAGCGAAAGATTACTACAAGGAAACGGGAAAGCGACTCGGCATAATGACGTAAAAAAATTGAAGTGCTTTGTTGATTGTATCTTCTGTGCCCTATATATTTCATTTCCACTGCTTCAGCAAAGCCCCTTATTACTCTCGCAATGTTCTGTGCTGTACTGTTTTGACGAGGCTGTTGCCTGAACCCGCTCGGTAGGAAGAATTACCTGCAGGTTCAACCTAACGTGTAGAAGGTTAAAGCACAACGTTAGGATGGTTAAATCACATGCTGAAAAGGTACCCGGAAGCACTGGCGTATGCAGGGATGAGGGATGGGGACCGCGGCCTCTCTGAAAGTTTTTTTTTAGATTTGGGGGAGGAGGGAATAGTAGAGGTCACTGACTCTGCCGGCCACCAAATAACGGCTACCGATAATTATTTTTGTGTCGAGGGCTACTCACAAACCTCACGCGACTTATATTGTTACATGGAAAATTAGAATTGAGGGTCGGCAGCGTAGGGAAAAGACTATTCATAGGGCGAACCTGAGCTCGCAATTAGCTACTACCGCTAGAGCCAGCGTTCCGTCAACTTCGTCGTCTTCACCCAACTTCTAAGCTGCTCAATTCAACCCCTTCGTTGTTACGCTCAATAGCCAGGGCTAGTTGAAGGTAATGCTAATAATGACGGGGCAATATATTCGTTCTAAGCCACAACGACCAGCCATTTTGACATGTCCCGAAAGAAAACAAAAATGAAGAAAACAATCCGTAACCCTTGTCAAGAGCGCCCGCGCCGTTCTAATTTTTTTCGGTTTCATTTTGAACTGATTCCTGGTTGAGGCTTACTTTGCATTTTTTTGTTTTTCATTTTATACGTATTCGTTTTTGGGAAAATGCCCTGCTGAAGTGATAACCTGCGTACGCCACTGTACAAGATGCTCGGGCAAAACAGAACCACAGACTCACAAGTTCTGGTGGTCATGACTTACTATATTCCCCGTGAAAACTTCGGTGCGAGAAAGCAGGCGCTACACAAAATGTACAAAATTTGCACCATCCAGAAAACCAATGAGCTCATATCTCAGCTGGTATAGGTGGTTCCACTAAACTACTTGAGCTCTCTCCGTTTCGTGACCTACCTTGGTAAGGTTTACGGTGTAGTACTGCTTTTTTCCCAATTCAAGCATACCATGGAACATACTGGCGCCATGCTGCGGCATGCTGTCCTAGCTTTGTTTGAGTAAGTAAACCCGTGGCGATTATGTTTAATACGTACACTCTGAAAACTCTTTTACTTCTGCAATTTTGTAAAATTTCCTGTCACCTATTATCACGACTCTCCTTTTCCTCGTGACGTAAGTTTAAACGGAAAATTGTTATGCAGCATCACGGCAGGAGGCATTGATTCAACCCAACATCGATGCCTTACAGGCGCGTACATCGACTTACCGATGTTAGCCAGAGAGAGCAGCATAAACGACAGCCACACTGGCAGCATCGTGCTTCCAGGAGTCGTCTGCCCACTTTTTCCACCCGCCAACGACTGAGGAAGGACGCATACGATTGCCAGCGTTTAAGCATCCAGATAGCGTTTAAAGATTGCGTGCCTACAGCGAGAACAAAAAAAAAAACAGCAACGGTTGCTGATCTCTCTAGTTTCCTTTAGGTTGTGCAAAAAGGTTGATAAGACTAGACAAATCGAAACTATGCTTCCCTAAATGGCCACAGAGAAACGAAATCCCACCCTCGCCGTCTAGTGCGCACATCAGCTTAGTCGCGTCATCTGACTTCACTCTCACGTTTCAAAAAGCTCGTCCTGCGATAAAGCAGAGGACACGATATTTGGTTTCGCGTGTTCTTGCAATTTCTATCTTAGCGAGTTCGTAGCAGCCTAACCGAGTTCCGTGTTTCAAATATTGCGTGTCATCCAGCCACATCGCTTACGCGGACACGCATTTACTGCAGCGGCATATCCCGTGAATGCATTGACAAAACAGCGAAAAAAGAAACAGTTGGATAAACTGTGTGAAGATCTGGTGCATACTCGTTCCGGGCGTGCAAGCAAGGCTCATTTGGTTTATTTGCGTCATTACAAGTACTGGAATGTATGTTCCTTCTCCTCTTAAACCTGTGTGCATCAAACTAAGCCCAAAGACCTTCTTATAAGGGTACGACTGCACGCACGACGTCGTTCAATCCTACCTCCATGGCTATACGCACGACACCTGCATTTTCAGAAATATCAACGTGGTTCATATGCACCCTGCGTCTACAACATCTTAAATGTACCATCCCACATAAAAATACCGCGTAAAAGTGTAATAAATTACAGGTGCTGCTTTCCGGCTCATGGCAGTCCTTTCAGTAGCAATTAAACTGCAGTCATTCAGCGGAATGTAATATATATTCGTGCCGCTAATATTTCGGGCGATAGATTGCTTTGTGCGCAGTTTCAAGATTACCACGTTGCGCGACTGAACTCCAGAGCCATGAAAACAATTCCATAGAAATACATGGGGAGTAAATTTTGACAACGAATTACACAAATTCTGAGAATCGTGGGAACAATTGTTAGAATTTTTATGTTCAAACCAGCCGGTTGCTGTATGCGAGATATCACTTTCCTGAAATACTTTTTATAGATTCCTGAGAGGTCAGAATTTCGAGCGAGAAAGCTGGGGATAAAGTGATTGCTTGCAAAAGGGAGTTGACGGGGTGCAAAGCAATGCTTTAGATGACCTGTGCCGAAAGCTGCCTAATACGTAGCCTTCCAGCTAGTAAAATAAGGATGAAAAATACAACAAATCGATTGACTTCTTCAGAAACAAGTGGCAGAAGAAAAAAATTCAAAGAAAGATGGCCCCTTTGAAACGAAAGAAAGAATACATTCTTGGATGACTTAAGATTCGCCTCAAGAGCATCTGTGCAGAAGGTCACCTTGCACAAAACTTTCCTTTGAGACCATGAAGGCAAGCGAACGCTTCGGCTTCGTAACCGACACCGAAGAACTTACCGGTATCGTGGTACACCCATTACAGCCGGCTAACAGCGTCGTGCGTACTCTACGGTGATAAAGAGGGTGGTTTCGCCGTTGTGTCTTCCGGGGCCTTTAACTCCGAGGCTTACGAGGCTGTGTTTAAGCCCCCCAAAGAAGTACGCTTGTCCACTGTGAAAAGTGAGGGCGAAAAACTTTGAATCGCGCTAAGTCTCATCAGTCAGGCCAGGGCGATAAATACCGGTAAGTGGGAGCACCTCGAAGTATTATTTAGCGTCGAGATGCACGAGATTGACGTCCCTTTAAGGTACTTATTTCTGAGAATAGAACGTAGCGAAAACCCGTTGCCTTGATATTGCAAAATAAATAAACGCCTTTTCGCGGTGGACAAAAAAGACATGCATTTTTCGATACCTATTGGTGGCCTACTAACTTGGGTAAAAACGTAATCGACGACAACGATGTGACCGCCTTCCGAAACGCTACAAACTACCGTACTACCTCGCACTCGTTTTTAGAGCTCTTATGTTTTTACCAATTGTCTTCGTTTATCCTGCAGAATGATCAAGCGCACCTTCAGAAGTAGGGACTCTGCACAGGGTCCCTGGTCTTAGCAATTTATTGTCCCTGGTCTTATCGTCCCTGTTCTTAGCACTTTATTTGTTTCAAAACTTCATCACGCGTTTTCTACCATTCATGAAGGGACACCTGTAGTTGAGATGTTTAGGTTTATCGGGGCTCCATAGAAGGGTGATGGAGGGAATTCGGGGTGTTCTTTGATAGTGAGAGGGTAGGACCGGATATCCGTCCTACGCCGAACTTTCGGTTTGGCTGTTTCTGAGTCACACAACAGCGACAATTTCTGGGTGGTCAGAGCAAAAACAACAGCCACCTCTTCCGCCTCTTCCAAAGAGAAGGCGTGCATGGTGCCAGCCGTTGCAGGCCGGTCGTTCAGACCAACCGCTGCAAGATCAAAGGAGAGACCGGAGGGACATTCAGCCTGTCACGTGACGGATGGTGGGATTGTCTTGACCAGCTCAGAGAGATGGACGCAGGAAAGCCGTTGACGTGTTCGGCAAAACACACATTTAGTGCACACTTAGAAAACCCCTAAAGCAAACCACTTAATAAATCAACTGCACCCAACTAATAAACAATCCAACTCCAAACTAAATATCTCAAAATACAATGCACACCAAAACCCAAAAAGTATCCACAAAAACGTTCTACACAACTAGTCCAAATCAGCTCATTTCATCACGTCCTAAGTGGTCTCTCTACCGCTACAACCCCCTAGTTGTGTCCTATGACTGCGTCCCTATTGGAGTGGCCTACTGCAGTCGTCGGCGCTGATGTGTCGCACCCTTGGGTGGCCGCGACCGGGTGGTAGCTGCCCTCGTCTCACTTTCGATTCGCTCGGTCGTTCCTTGGACGGCGTGGGCTCCGCGCGTCCTGACGTTTGCTCTGTGGCTCCACCCTGGTAGCCGCTGCCGCTGGAGGTGCCAGGTAGGTGTGGGCCCGATACTAGCCTTTCGGGGCCGTCGAAGCGAAGGTCGACGGAGCGTGGACGTTGGCCGTGCGTGCCCGACCGCCACCGCTGGGGCCACGAAAACACAGGTTCGTGGTGCGCCTAGGTTGCCCCAGCCGATGGGAAGTCTGCTCGCTCCCGCCCAGGTTTAGTAGGCATAGTCGGTGGCCTGGCCGCGTCCCCCTGGCTCGTTTTTTGAAGCTCACGTGCTCCTACCGCCTCCTGGGCCCGTTTGCCCGAACTCGATAAGTGTGGGAATAAGTTCTCAACTACGACTTTAGCGCTGTCTAGGTAAGAAGTCGTTCGGCTGAAACTGATACACACGCTTGGTTAAGGTAGCGTTTCCGTCGGGTTTCTGGCAAACGGCTTATTTGCCGTGGCCGACTTCAACTTATTGGCGTCTTATTCGTAAGCGCGAATTTAAACAAGAACTTATGCGTACGGGCAAACGGGCCCTGGTTTCTAGTTTCTCGGTTCCTTGCCTTCTTCTTTTTGTGCGCCCGGCTTTTAATCCCTCTGGGCTTGAACGCGGCGCCCCCTCATTGGCTCCTTGCCTTTTCATGTCCATATATGGTCGTCACGCCACTGGCCTCCTGCGCGGCGTTCTCTGATTGGCTGACCAGTGCGCTGCCATATTTGACCATGATGCGTCGGGGTTTAGGGGCTGGCGTTCACTCATTGCGGTGCTCCTGGCGCACCGTTGAAATTCTGGTTCTTTGTTATTTTTTTTTAATTTTGGGGGGTTTTGATGCATCCCCTCTCAGGGGGTGCCCTTGACCCATTGCACAGCCACGTTGAAAAAGAAAACGTCCTTAGCATTATAGGGACGTTTTTGAACGGCGTCCGCCAGTTTTTCACGTTGTTTGGGATGGTGAACAGTGTACGTATTCTCGGATAAAGAAGGTATATGGATGTCTTGGCGGACGTTATAGCGAATAGTGTGTGTAGTCTTTGTGGTCGAAGAAAAATCGGTGAGTAGGTACAGACGTATACGTGCAACATAGTTGGTAGTGGCAAAACGGGCATATCGGGAAATGAGATGGGCCTGTACCAGCTCAGAAAGGGTATTAAGGGTGCCAGCGTGAAGAAGCCGTGCAGCTGCGTCATCAAGTGTGAGAGCTCCTGCGGGTTTTCCCGGTCGGCAGGCAAGACAGAACAGGGCGAAGTACCCTGTTCGTCAAAACCCAGGGAGCATTTGTACCATTATCGTTTCAGTAGTGGAGGCCATTCGAAGTTTCCTGGCCCCACTCTGAGCTCCGGTAGCCAAGGGTATTGCCACAATTATCGACCTTGTATTGCCTCTCCTCCGGAAATGGCGATAGGGGCTTGATAACTTCCTCAGCACCGAGAACTCTGAAAATAAGGTACGAGGCCATTGTGCTTCAACGAAACGCTTGCGGTTATCGGAGCCGCCTTCAGGACTTCCGACCGCTCATACAGCAGCACCGCCTTCCAATCGTCGCCATATCAGAGTCGCGGTTACGCGCGAACGTCAGTCTCTCTGGATACACTGTTCTGCAGTCTACAACAAGTGCGGCTCTTTAAAGAGTTCTGCTCGCTATAAGGAGCGACCTAACGTACATAGAGCATACAACGCCTCCAAATGAAACAAACGAGTATGTCGCAGTGACTATACAAAGTTCTGCGCAGCAATTTACCCTTGTCGCCGCATACATTCCACATGATGCTGCATTTAACGTGTATCGTCTCCAGGACATCGTACGATCCACACCGGCACCGCACGTGTTAGTTGGAACTTTGAACGCGCACCATTCCTCCTGGGGCAGCAATAGGACCACCAGTTATACGCAGCCGCCTCCCCGACGTGGCTTACCGTAACGGCTTGACTGCCATTAATACCGGTGAGCCCGAGCACACTCGACGTCACCGTGCTCCCACCCCCCCCCCCCCGGGCTGTCATAGGGCCCACTGGTATGTCGACATCGAGCCACATGCAAGCGATCACCTGCTACATATATCTTGCTACATGGTCTTTGGACGACACACGGAAAGATTCTTGCCCGCCGAGGTGAATCAACGCCTATCATGCGCATTACAACATTGAGTGATGTCGAGCGCATCACTCCGGGAAACTGAATGTGTGCATCAGTCGGATGCAAGCTTCCTTTATGCCGACTGTAAAAATTGATTCCGTCACTCCGTATAAAGCAGTTTATCATTTTCTTTTTGTCTACTTCATGTGGAGTGGTTCCACGACTTGTGTCTTGTTCTTCGGGCTCAGTGTTGCCTGTTGTCTGATTTATGAAAAAAACTGCGTTAACCATTTACGGTTTCATGTCTTTTACGGCTTCATACTGGTTGACAGGGTTCCGAAAGAAGGCGTACACGATGCACACTCCGAAGTTGCGAATGCCCGGTATTCTATTTCCCAATTGTTATTTACAGTCAGTTACAGTATTCAGGCCAAATGAAACATGCTTTTTACACCAGATGATCTAAATAAAGTTATTTCGTCAAGAAAGCAATTTATATCTTGCATTTACTTAAATGCCCAGTCCGCCCACAACAAATAGGAACGCATAGCGGCACTCCTAACTAGCTTCAATTTTTGCTTTGACGTAGCTATGGTGGCTGAAACTTGGTATCACAGTGAAGACGAAGTACTCAATAATGTGCCTGGCCACGTGTCCTATTTTTTAAACAGTTCTGATAAAAGAGGCGGTGGAATTATGTTGCTAGCGAACAAAACATTCCAATGTGAACACGTTGATTCCTTTACTCAAATAAGAACTGATTTAGAAGTCCTGACCGTGAAAAGTGGCAAGGTGATTTTTTTGGTCTTGTACCGCCCGCCAGGAGGGAACGTGAATAGTTTTCTCTCTCTTTTTTGATGCATACCTCACTTGGTGTAACGATAGCAATTCAACTGTGGTTTTGGGCGGCGACTTGAATATAGGCCTTTTGAGCTTAACATCACAACGAGCGGAACTTTTCATTGAACTAGAAGCAAATGCCTTCACAAGTGTTATCAAAAATCCTACTCGCGTACATCTCAACTCTTCAAATCTCATTGATTTATTTATTAGTAATGAAAACAATATACCACTTTGTTCAGGCGTACTAGGTGCATACATAAGTGATCACCTACCAATCTGCTTTGACGTGAGTCTCCCTACGATACAAACCAAAAGATCAAAAACGCAAGCAATCAAATATCGCAACATAAACGATATCACAACGGAGAAGTTCTAGAATACATTGTCTAGTGCGAATTCGGATGCAGTTTTTTGAAGATCCTGATGATGCGTACGAGCTGTTCATTCAGATTTTAAAGGGCTTATATGACAACTGCGTTCCTTATAGGACAAGACGTAAACCTCGAAAGGCACGTAAACCCTGGGTGACTAGTCGTTGTTTAAAAGTGATAAATGAAACAAATGCCCTTTACCAGCTATTTCTAAGAACTAGAAAGGCTGAATATTTGCAAAATTTTAAGAAACACAGAAATAAAATTAACAGGCTATTGCTAGAAGTAGAAAGAACTATTTTGAAAGTTTGTTAAACAGTGATGGAGCACCAAGATTGATTGATTGATGGTAGGGTTTAACGTGCCGACGCAACGCAGGCGATGAGGCGCGCCGTAGTGGAGGGCTACGGATTAATTTTGACCACCTGGGGATCTTTAACGTGCGCGGAAATCTCGTACACACGGGCGTTTTTGCTTTTCACCTCCATCAGAAAAGCGTGAAGGAAAGTTTGACATCTACCTAAATGCAGCCATACGGCTACAAAGGAAAGCTATACAGCGTTCTCAGACACTTCGCAGTTGAAGAAAAACTCGTCCTGGTCCCGGGTTCGAATCCTGGACCAGGACGAATTTTTCTTCAATTGCGAAGTTTCTGAGAAAGCTGTATAGCTTTCCTTTGTAGCCGTATGGCTGCATTTAGGTGGATGTCAAACTTTCCTTCACAGAAACTTACTCCACCTTGGGGATTTCCCCTAAATCTGGTCGATTAACATCAGAAAAGCGGCCGCCGCGGCCGGGAATTGAACCCGCGACCTCGTGCTCAGCAGCGCAACGCCTTAGCCACTGAGTCAGCGCGACGGGTGATGGAGCACAAAAGTCTGAAATAATCTGGAAGCACCTTATCCTCATCTCTAACCCTCGGTACAAGCAACGTCGAACTAGTTTCAACGGTAAAAAATCTAGATGTATTTTTTAATGAAGTCATGTCATGGAACTCGCATGTTGAAAGTGTGTGCCACAGGCTTGCCCGTACTGTTGGTGCTTCGTACCGCTTGCGTAGTGGCATACCGCAAAATGTAAAAATTTTGATTTATAGCTCGCTTTTTGTGTCTACATTAAGCTACTGTTTTCTTGTATGGGGCACCACGACAACGGCAAATATAAACAAAATTCATATTGTTGAAAAAAAGGCCGTTAGAGCTATTGTAAATGCCCTTATGACGCACACACTGAATCAAATTTCCAGAACCTTAAACTCCTTCCGGTGCAAAAACGTTAAACAACATTAGGCTTTAGTTAAACAACATTAGGCTTTAGTAAAACCAAGCTCTAGTGGAAACATGAATTGGTAGCATACTTGAAAAGGACGCCAAAGTTGTGATAACATAACTTGAGCCAAAAACTCTTGTGTAACAACTTAGGTCATGATTATCAAAAGAGAATTGCAGTACATGTACACGTTTGCGCATTTAACAGGAGCACATTTCCAGAAGTTTGGCATCAGTAGTTTTGAACATTCACATTTATTATTATGAAATACCTGTGGGCTATTTATTAGAAAGCAAAGCTGCGAACCACCCTAATGTAGTATCGTCCCTTAATGAGTATTTGACGAGTACGGATTCCTGGGCGAATTTGTGTTTCCTAAATTGCTTTAGACTTCCAGGTAAAGTTTTGTTTATTCATATATACTTATTAAACCTATTTAATAAATGTGGCGTGAACAGCTTCACAAACATGGTCAAATATACAGATTCTTTACCTCACTATTTGCACGGATGTATGCAAAGTATTTCGAATTGCTTGGATACTGCCATTGAACAATTTCAGACGAATTCGAATTTGAGCTACATTTATGAAATGGTTCTCAGAGGTGCACTTTCCCAGCACACCGTTATTGTCATGGTTCCACACAGAAAAAAACGCAGAATGTGGGAAAGTAGAAAGTGCATTTATTACAAATTCACTGTTTCATACAAAGCAGTGTTTATGGCTATGTTCCCTACATTCTCCGTGTCGCTCAGAATCTGTAATATTGCACTCGGAATTCAATCGCCTTTACGACTCCATCTTTAGACATCCCTCTTAGGTTCTGCTTTACAGTTCCACCTGAGTTGTAATTCCCACGCCAAGTTATCGTTTTTTTATGCAGCACTAACAATTTTCTAGGACGATTACAATCTGTCTTTTGGACAAACTTTAAATGGGATCTATATTTTCCTGCATGAAAAAAGTCACTTGGAAAAATTCAAAGAGATAAGCTTCGCAATTTACGTAGTACACAAGCAGGCACAAAATCATGGCACGCTAAAGATTTCCCGAGGTCACCTGAATAACTTGTTCCCTGCTGCCGTAGATGGAGGTATATATGTGAGGGGCCGTCACTTGGATTTCCCCACCTTAAAGAGCCATCTGCAGAAATTTTCAAAAAACGAACAAAATCCAGTGCAACCAAAGCCTCTCACACCAAACCACAGACATGTGAAGTACAAAAGACATATTGCACGAAAATGAAGACAGCGACCAGAGAATGAAATAAAAGGGCACACCAGAGATGGGGTGATTTACGGCCTTTCAAATAATTTCACACCGTTTCAGTAATCGTTACACAGAGTAATTTGGCCGCATTGTTCAGAACAAGCGAAGCCAGTGTAGTCATACCGGCCAACCTTTCCGAATTTTAATCGCGCCGTGTTCCAGTTTATCTCGCGAAATGTTTCTGAATGCTCACCCAGAACACACAAAACCTTTGGACTACGAGATAAACTGACATATATTTGCAAAAGAGAAAAGCGTGGCGAGGCGGTAGGAGCAATGCAGCTAACGAAATCGTCCCTGCTTTTTGTACAGGTTTGTTCAAACATTTCTACCATCCGAAGTGACGACCGTATGTTACTGATTGTGCCGTGCCCATGGAAGTGTATTCTGATGGCGTACAGTTGTTTGTGTGTTTGCAAGTTGATTCTTTGCGGTGATGTTGAACAAAATCCCGGACCTACAACAGAGGAAATGTTCAAGCAACTTCAAACGGGCCAATCAACAATACTAGAAGAACTTGGCGCTATAAGAAATAGACTAGAAGCTACCGAAAGCACCGTAACTGCCCTAAGCAATCGTTGGAATGAGCTAGACGAAAAGGTGGCAGATATGTGTGAAAAAAATGTTCAAATTCAAACCCTTCAGGAGGAAATCATCTCACTTGAGCAAAAAACAAATAGGCCAGCAGGCTGAAAAGATGGTAGACCTTGAGGACCGTAGTCGCAGATCCAACCTCGTTATTTACGGCATCAGTGAACAGGGCGAAGAAGATGAGCAGATTTTGAGAGAAAAGGTGGTTAACGATCTTTTTGGCAGAGAACTAGGGCAGACTTGCAGATCCGTGGCCAGAATTCACCGTCTTGGTAGGCGTCAAGGAAATAGGCTGGTCATTGCTTATTTCCAAGATTTCACAGAAAAAGAGGCCGTGCTTCGAAATGCAAAAAAGTTCAAAGGCACTAGCATGTCGATCAGTAATGATTATAGTTGTTCGACACGGCATAAGAGGCGGCTCCTGTGGCAATCTGCGAAGATTCATAAGGATAACGGCAAGAAGGTGATTCTTACCCACGACAAGTTAAAAGTAGATGGCGTTCTTTACGCATGGAATGAAGCTAGAAACGATCGTGTAGTTTTATCGCCGAAAACGTTTACCCGAGATAGCGTGGGGGCAAGCAGTAACTCGGAGGAACACAGCCAGAGCCCAGAGGCAAGGCAGTCTTGAAAGCATGCATGCGCCAAGCAAAAATGCCTTCGAGTACTGAACCTTAATGCACGTAGCATTGTGAATAAAACCAGCGAACTTGAATGTCTCCTCCTTACCCACGATCCCCATATTACAGTAATAACGGAAACTTGGCTGCACGATGGTATACCAGACGAAGTAATAGTTGACGATGCATATCATATTTTCCGACGTGATCGTATTTCCCGGGGTTGGTGGAATAACAGTCATTTTAAAAAACACGCTCTCCGCTACGCTACTACCCCAGATAGAAAACCACAAAAGCCTATTTCTGAAAATAAATTGTTGGGGACATGCACTTACATTGGGGGCTGTGCACAGGCCGCCTTCTTCGCCCCCTGAATTCTTGTTGGCCTTATCTAATCACATGTCTGCTCATATGAACGGATCATTGATTATGGCTGGATGTTTTAACCTTCCGACACTTGACTGGTCTAGCAACATCACATCCCACCTACTTGACAGTACATTGCAAGATATCATGCTTACAAATGATTTAGCTCAGGTTGTTCATGAAACCACCCGTGAATCTGAAGGTGGGGGCGCAACACTAGATCTTGTATTTGTCAGCAGAAGTATTACTGATTATGCTGTGCGCGTAGAGGGTGGCATATCCGACCATAAGTTAGTCCTTTTTTCTTGCACCTTAGGCAGCTGTGTGAAGAATCGGCCAAAGAGTAAAACAGTTAAAAACTTCAGTCAGTCAAATGACAATGCGATTCTCGACGAGCTCTGGTGGTTTGTAGATAACATGCAAAACGATGATGCTATTGATCTGTGGAATAAGTTTAAAGGGGTCCTGAAATACCTTCCGCCGATGCGTGGATGTACATGTAACCAAATAAAGCAATATATTAGCAATCTCCTCCCGCAAGAATTTTGTTGAAGCGATGAGTATTAGCTGAGAAATCGTAAATCAAAAGCCGCGCATTATCGCCGCGCCGCGTTTCCTCCTCTTTTCAACTTACTATCCGCTGTTGACGGCGAACGAGCCTTCCCTCCCATGATGCTGCGCTCCTCGGCGGTGACGTACTTCCGCTATTGCGCTGCTCACACAGCCGTCTGCTACAGGCAAGTTTTGTTGACACCATGAATCCCGCACACCGCTCAAGGCTGGAAAAGCGAACGAAAAATCTGGCCCCATGTGTGCGGCGGCCTGGCCTTGCCCCTCGCGGTGTACGTTGCTGAAGTTCATATCGGCGGCGCGTGGCTTTTTATCGGCGGCGAACTCGCAGCCGCACGGGGAGGATCCTGCGATCGTTCCCTTGGATGCACAGCGCACTGTTTATCCAAAAAGCGCCGTATCAGATGTGGCCCCGCTGGTGCCGTGTCTTCTTTTGAGGCGGTGGTAATTCCTGCCGGCGGCATGCGAAAAAGACATTTTAAAGTGATACTGAACCCGTGCACAAAACGCCAGTTCAGCTTGGGGCGACGCGTGGTGGAGAGCGGCAACGTTGGGAAAACGTGCTCCGCCATGGCTCTGAGCTTCCTCGCGCTGGAGCGAGCACCATTTCTTTCACAATATCAAACATCGGTTGTCCTGGCAACAAGGCACAAACCGCTCTAGAAGTCAGTTACGGTTGCGTGATCCCGGTTCAGCTTGGGGCCCCACCTCGCGGCATATGGGCACTGCAGGCATACTACTCACTCCCATTTGGAAGTGCGAGATGCGTTTGGCATTACAGGAGGCGATGGTGTGTGTGTTGTGGACGCCTTTGTTTCGCGATGAAATGCGACGTTGTGCTTCTGCGGGTGGATAGTGCTTCCCATGGTCTGGATTATCTTTCTCAAGCGGCGTACGACTCAACCTCGCATGGGGTATGTGCAGTGTGCGTGGCTAAAAGCCATCTCGGCTTGTGCGCCAGAGTTAAGTGACTTGCTGCTCGTCCCCGCAAACCGCGCGCGAGGTGAGTGCCGAATTTACGAGGGGCAGGAGGAGGCAACCCATCGTCTGTCAATCGCGGTTCGGACTTGCAACGCATGTTGTGACGTTGTGTTCGTTCGAAACGCATCTCTGGATTGTTTGGAAGGTGAATAAAATGTATGCGTCAAACCCGGGCATTCGGCTCAGGGCGTTCTCTGCGATTGCACCAAAGAAGTGCCACGGGGCTTCAACGCTTTCTTTATGGAACGTACTCAAGTAAGAGAATATTCATGTCGTGTTATGGCCCTGTTGCATTCAATACAAACGGTTAAGCGTTTGTTTACACTTGTTTCGTTTTGTAAAATGTCCAAGCACTCCCGCACTCCGCTGGCAGATCAGCCGGCGAGCCGACGCTGAGCAGACGACTCATCTCTTTGCCGGAAGTGCGTGAAAAAGCCGCCCAATAGCAGGATGTCTAGCTCATGACGAACATCTGGGAATCGATGATGTAGACATGTGAAGATGGCGGCGTCCAAAAACACGAAGGAAAGGGTGAGAAAAAAGCGACAAACTTTGCAACAAAAGTGTGAGCTTTCCGCTGCGCGTAAAAGAGTAATACTTGGCACAGATGATGTTGACGACCCAATCTAACGATTGCGTTAGTCAATTTAGTGTGCTCAAAACGCCTTTCAGGGCCCCTTTAAGGTAACTATTATAACATGCATTGAAAATTTTGTTTCTTCGAGGCGTATAAGGACAAATCGCCAGAACCAGTGGATTTTAGGAACATTCATTTGAAACGCAGAATTAGACGAGCAAAAAAGAAAAAAGTTACAAATGTTGAATCACTTCGTCATCTTCGTTAAGAACTGCAGAGCGCATTGTCGTGTGCAAAAAAAAATATTTCGAAATTACCTTGCCTAGTTTTATTAAAACAAACCCTCAGAAGTTTTGGCGCTTTCTAAGCTCGAAATCTAAACAAATAGACAAAATAAAGAACGCTGATGTGCTTATACCGCAGCCGAGGGGCGTAGCTGACGTCTTAAATGAATATTTTCACTCCGTATTCTTTCAGCCTGATAGTGACATTCCGTCCTTTGGTGATTCCCTTTTTGATCATAACTTTATTTCTGTAGAAGGCGTCTTTTCACTTTTACTGAATTTAAAAGCTAAATCTTCAGGCGGACCGGATAACATTCCAAATGCTTTTCTTCGCCGGTATGCCGAGCCCGTGTCACATATCCTCGCCGCTATTTTTCGTTCATGCTTAAAAATGGCTATCATCCCCGATGATTGGCGTATCGCCCGCGTAGTTCCAGTTCGTAAAAAAGGAGACCGTTTACAAAAAGAAAACTACCGCCCAATATCACTGACTTCATCTTGCTGCAAAATACTGGAACACATCATTGTACATTTCATAGCCGACTTCCTCGAACGTAATAAATTGCTATCTGATTACCAACATGGATTCCGCAAAGGCCTTTCAACGACTACTCAGCTCACAACTACTATTCACGAGATCGCTTCAACCCTTGATACATCCGGGCAGGTTTATTTAGTGTTCTTGGATTTTAGCAAAGCTTTTGATCGAGTTTCCCATTGTAAACTTTTAATAAAACTTCAAAGATTTGGCCTCCCCTCCTTTATAATCAATTGGATAAAGCAGTACTTGTCCAACCGAACTCAGTTTGTGGATGTGAATGGGCACCTCTCCGGGCGTTTACCAGTTACGTCTGGCGTGCCCCAGGGAAGCGTCTTAGGACGAACCAATTCTTTTTCTCATGTACGTAAACGATATCACTGCTGCTGTATGTCCTGATGTCGAGATTAGATTGTTTGCAGATGATTGTTTGATTTTTAAAAAGGTGACATGCCAGGGCGATCAAATTTCTTTAAACTCCAGTCTAGCGCAAATACACGAATGGTGCACAACCTGGTCAATGTCTCTGAACTCTGAAAAAACTGTGCTTCTGCGCGTAACAGATAAAAAGCAACCATTTTCCTTCACGTACAAAATTAATAACGATATCGTAACAGAAGCCACAGAATACAAATATTTAGGCGTAACAATCACGAACAAACTTACATGGTCTACGCACATTGAAAACATTTGTACAGCAGCCACTCGGAAACTTGGACTTCTTAGACATAAACTGCGTAATGCGCCATCCAATGCAAAGCTTCTGGCCTATAGATCCTTTGTTTTGCCTAAAATTGAATGCGCGAGCGTCGTGTGGGACCCCTACTATCAAAAAGATAAGCATATACTCGATATGGTACAGAGACGGGCGGTTCGTTTTATATTTAACAAATATAAGAGAACAGATTCCCCGTCATCCCTTATGCTGGTAAATAAGATTCATTCCCTGGAGCAGCGTAGGAAAAGAGCCTGACTTAAATTTTTGTTTTTACTTTATCGCAACAAACTGAACGTAAATGCGCGCGCATATATTCAGCCTTTCTTGAGTCGCACATCCAGAAATCGGCCTCCGCATAACATCCTTCCTTATCAAACTCGCACGAACCTTTTTAAATATTCATTTTTTCCCAGAACTATTGTTGATTGGAATTCGTTGTTGTGACAAGTGTGTGGCACCCCCCATCCCTGATATTCGTTGGCCGCTAAGTTCAGTGGCCCCACCAGGCTCGGTGGGCAACATTGTGTGTGGCCGGGCAATAAACACCGCCGAGCACGGCTGCTCGGGGGTCAGTCACCGTCACCACCAGCACGCTGCATGTCGTCTCTCGGCTGGAGGTTACCCCTACCCTCACAGGTTCACGAACGCGGGACTAAATCGTGACAGTTGTCTGAAAAAATTGTTTCATCGGAATCTGTAAGTGTTTTTGAGAGTGCACTGCTGACTGATCTGGAAACGCAGTCTACCAGTTAACGACCTTGTCCCATTTCCTTTGTATTTTGTCTCTTTTGAAAGGCTGGTGTTTTATTGATGCCCTGTTATCTGTTGTTAGCAGTAAATTATTCTGCACACTTGGCATTGTTTTCGGAGACCTCTATGGTGTCTTCTTGATGTCATGTGTATTGAACCCTTCTGTAAGGTGTGTTATTTTGTTCCTTGGCTTTGTTAAACCGTTTTTCAATGTTTCTAGTTATGCCGATACGTCTACTCCTTCTCTATTTGTTACTTCGGGTGCTTGTGCGCCATGTGGCTTCTGCCGTGCCACATAAATTGTATATCTGCATCACCATGTTCCCACCTGCATGGTCCTCCATGACCGCAGTATACTGTAAATAAAATAAATAAATAAATAAAATTTCTGTGCCTTCATGTGGAATCACTAGTACACGCAACAGAGCGAACGCCGCACTAAACCCAGGAAACGTGCTTTCACGATGCTGAGGCCGTCTGCGTCACATGTTTGGCTGTACTTAAAAATCCCCCTCACCCCCTTGTACTGGCAGTTTCATTTTGAACAAGGATCCCACGTGGAAGCCGAAACGTTTTTCATTTCAGTAAAGTATTCTTATCGGTGTTTTCTTCCTCGGCTATTAGTAAAAAATTGGGCCCATCTCCCCACGAGGGGGGACTCGAGTAAATGCGTCGCGTAGGGGGTGGGTGTCAAGCAGGGGTCAAGTCAAGCAAAGACGCGCTTGACTGATTTCCGCACCGCGCTCCTCCGCTTTATATACCCGCCACGCGCGTTCGAGGGAGAGGAGCACGGGGAGAGACGCGCATGCGCACACTTCGGTATTCATGCACTCGACCCTCCGCGCCGCTATCGCGCAGCTGTCACGTTGCTGGCACGCCCCTATCACGTGTACAGCACGCCGCTAGCACGTCTCTATCACGCAGCTGGCACGCCGCTATCACGTGCGCACCTGTTACTCAGCACGCCGAGCGCGGGGTACAGGTGCGCATGCGCGTGCAGACGCGCTCCTCACGCACCGCTGCACCTGTTGTTGAGAGCGAGGAGGGTACGGGGGAGAGACGCGCACCTGCGCCTCGCCGCTACGCGCATGCGCAGTGAGCGTGTGGACGCCGCCGCCGACGGTCGAGGGACATCGTGCGACTAGGAAACGCTCCGCGTTTAAAAGGAATCGCCAACTTACATTTTTTCTTCGTCCAGATGTGTTGTGGGAGTGGATACATCTAGAACTTGCACAATGCACTTGAAGATCGGTGCTAAGGGGCTAAGGTGCTAAGGGCTGCTAAGGGACCTGTAATGACTCGAAGGGTTATTTGAGTTAAAATGCAATAAGCTTTACAGCTGGGCAGTTGGTATAGAGTTATAATGAAAGAATACCGCAAGCTTCACGAGACGAAGAAAAGAACACAGCACAAGCAATTACTAACAACGGGAGCTTTGTTAAAGAGCTCTTTTCGAAAAAGAGTTCTTGTTGACCCTGCAAAACCAACCATCTTATAGAATAGCTAGAGTTGCTGAAAAACTACAAAGCTCCATGCTGAGGAAATCATTATTTAAATTCATAACGTCCATGTAGTAACGAACTGATAGAACCAGTCAGTAAACATAAGGCAAAATAAGATACGAAATATAACATAACACTCGAAGAAAGGCCTCGCATTTTTACAAGTGAATCATATTTTGTTTGTGCAGGCCTGGGTGCCATCTTTACAAAGAATATTTGGATGAATATGTTTAGTTATTGCATTTTCATACCATTGTTTCCACTGAAATCAGACTTCATTTCAACCTGTGTCATACGCAGGGGAGTCCTGGTTGTCAGCTCAAGGAACACTGCCTGCAAGAAAAACAGTAGTGCTGATAAGTCATAGCCTAGGTAGCCAGATGCAACCACACTTTTCGAACAGCCAGGAACCGATGAAGGTGCAGCACCCATTTTTACACCTGTACCTGTCTCTGTGTAATTCGTCACAATTTCTATATCATCAAAAAAAACAACAATCAAGCAGCCTGCATGCTGGCAAATACATACCACGATTATATAAAGTCGCTTTACTGCACTACACTAGGATCACGCGAAACAACCATTTGCCCTGCAATATCACGCGATTAAATAAACGACTGATTTGTGCGAATGAGAATAATGAACCCACTTAACATGGTGAAAATGGCCCGCTGTCTCAAAATGACTGACAACAAATTTACCCACTCAAGGAAAAGAACGACAAAAATGAACAGGGTTGTGCAGTCATGGACAATTCAAATGCGAACCGCGGAGGGCATGGCCGAAGATACCGGTGCCGTCACCTGGCAGCGACAGTGGAAAACTCATGGACATGCGCAGTTGAGATGAAAGGAGCGAGGCTGCGTGTCCCACTCCGATATGTTACCCTCTGCTCACTCGCATGCTTGCTTTGTCGCCGCGCCGCAAGAGCGCTGAAAGCTGAGCTGTTAGCCAGGCGGCGCAAGATAGTAGGCAACTGTGGTTACTCAGCCCCCGGCGCCCACGATCGGCCGCTCCCCGCCTTTGCCAGCGTCACATAGCTGCGCGTACGTGGCGCAGTGACTCGAACAAACGACGACCATTGGGACTGGCCCAAGGCCATGTTTAGTGCAGTCAGGAGTTGATCCTCAGGCGTCGCATGCATGCCACAAGACCAAAAGAAAATAAATTAGCACATTCGCAACGACGTCGTAACTCGGTTTATTTCGGCCAGGTAGCAGCCGCACAGCGCCGAGGCATACAGATCGAAGCAAGTGCTTTGTGCCAACAACAACAAAAAATTTCCCCGCATTTCCCCGAGGGGAAGAATGTGAAAGTGCGAATGCACGAGTTGAATTTGCGCGGTTCGGTAATGTTCGCGAAAGAGAGATCACACACACACACACACACACACAACTACAAAGAAAGAAAGATGCATTTATTCACAGACACCTATTTGTGTTGTCGTTGTACTTGATTGCTAGAGCGGATCTCAGCTTTGAAATTTCGTGTCAGTACTCCTTTAAGCGGGTGCATTAGCCCTTCTCACGCCCGATTCCTGGCCAATCCCCCACGTGGGTATGTGCCATGTCAGCGGCCAGGCAGCGCGCGCCCATCTCCCCCCGTTGCCAAGGAAGACGAGGAGCGCGCGCACCCGCAGCTGTTGCTATGTGGACGGACGGCGGTCGCCGGAATTCAGGGTCGCTTATAAAGTGCATTCGCACTTAAAACAAATGAGATGACTGTGAGCGACAACCCGAAAACTGCCAATTAGCCGTGGCATTACTCCAAAAAAAATTGTAAAAATGCAAGTGTCATGGCAAACAGTCGCCTGGATAGGCAGCAGCCCCTGTACAACAAAGGCAGTAGCGGGAGCCTTTTTGAGACACTTCAATACTTGATGAAGTCCCCCTTGACAGACACAACAGCCGCCGCACGTCGAGGAATGCTCTCGAAAAGGCGCGCCGCGAGGTCGGTAGCCCGGAGGCGCTGCTACTTCTCTTCGACAGCTTGCCACAACGCGTCACGCGAGCCGCCCTGTAGCTGTCGGCTGCTAAGGGACTTCTTCATTGCTCCCACACGTTTTCAATTATATTTATGTCCGCGCCCGGCGGTGGCCACCCGATCACCATCACGCCTCGCTCGTCCAGTAGGTGTTTTACTGACCGAGCCATGTGTATCGGGCTTCGGTCTTGCTGCAAATAATACAGTCCATCCGCGAATAGACCATTGAGGGCGTACGGTATCACCACGCTGGCAACGATGTCCTCGTAGGCAGCCGAGTTGAAGCGGCCCTCGATGCGAACTAACGCACCGAGGCCATGGCTTGAAATCGCACCCCAGACGCTAACGGCGCACCGGCCGCTACTTGTAATCCGCTGCAGGTTGCACGACTCGAATCTAAGGAAGAAAGAAATCGCAGTAGGTTAGTGCCGAAACCGTTCGGACGTTTGTTTATCTCTGGGCCATTGTCGACAGATGCACCCGAAGCATAATTTCGCTCCGGGAAAGGCAGTGCTGTTGGCAGCTAAATGACTGCATATGCTCCGCCGTCGTTTTTTCTATTGTGAGTCACAAAAGAAACTTGGTGCCCAAGCTTAGCTGTGCAATAGTTCTGACTGCTGGTGAGGGCTACGCCGAACGAAGATATGAAATAACTGCACTACAAAACGCGTGGTGAGTGGCAACAAACCTTCACGTAAACGAACATGCAAGCAAAATGAAAGCTTGTCGTGCGCTCGTTTGCCTGGTCTATCTTTTAATTATATTCGCACTATCGCTGTGTATTCTATTACTATTTGGTTTTAAAAGAAAAGGAAAAACATTTGCGTCACTCATACCTGGTGTTCACGGCCCTCCAAATGCGTTGGTGCTGGTCCCAATGGCTTGTTGATTCGTTAGTGAAGAGAACACAGGTCCAGTTTTCCGCCGTCCAGGTTGCGTGGTCTTCTGCGAAAAGCAGTCTCGCAAGCTTGTTCGCTTCGGATTGCTTGGGCTTTCTAGCAGGGACACAATTTCGTAGCCGCACATCATGTAAGCGGCTTCGAACAGTTTTCGTGCTTGCCGAAAGGTCGAGCTCACGCTTGATTTGTTTAGACGTCAGGGCCGGCTTTACTGCCGCGGCGGCCACGATAAGCATGTCTTTCTCACTTGTGGTAGCCCGTGGTCTGCGTCCTCGGAGAAAATTCTCCTTCCGGCACTCATCGCGGAACGCTTGCAGGGTGCGATTCACGGTGCATTGTGGTCGTCCTGTGGCTTTCGCAATATCGCGCTGCCTAATACCTTCTTGGAAGAGGTGAATCATGCGCAGTCGGTCTTTCTCCGGAACGCTTGGCATGGTCGGTTTCAAAAGAGGGCATTTCTGACGGCCTCTTCGCATTTTATAGTTTTGTTGACACATCAGTTATACAGTTTTGTTGACACAACAGCGACACCAGGAAAAGGGTGATGTGTCAACAAAACTGTATAAAATGCGAAGAGGCCGTCAGAAATGCCCTTTTGAAAGCGACCACGCCAAGCATTCCGGAGGAAGACCGACTGCACATGATCCACCCCTTCCAAGAAGGTATTAGGCAGCGCGATATTGCGAAAGCCACAGGACGACCACTATGCACCGTGAATCGCATCCTGCAAGCGTTCCACGATGAGGGCCGGATCGAAAATCTTCTCCGAGGACGCAGACCACGGGCTACCACAAGTGAGCAAGACATGCTAATCGTGGCCGCCGCGGCAGTAAAGCCGTCCCTGACGTCTAAACAAATCAAGTGTGAGTTCGACCTTTCGGCAAGCACGAAAACTGTTCGACGCCGCTTACATAATGTGCGGCTACGAAATTGTGTCCCTGCTAGAAAGCCCAAGCAATCCGAAACGAACAAGCTTGCGAGACTGCTTTTCGCAGAAGACCACGCAACCTGGACGGCGGAAGACTGGAGCTGTGTTCTCTTCGCTAACGAATCCACATTTTCAAGCCGTTGGGACCAGCGCCAACGCATTTCGAGGGCCGTGAACACCAGGTATGAGTGATGCAAATGTTGTTCCTTTTCTTTTAAAACCAAATAGTAATAGAATACACAGCGATAGTGCGAATATAATTAAAAGGTAGACCAGGCAAACGAGCCCACGACAAGCTTCCGTGTTGCTTCCATGTTCGTTTACGTGAAGGTTTGTTGCCACTCACCACGCGTTTTGTAGTCCAGTTATTTCATATCTTTGTTCGGCGTAGCTCTCACCAGCAGTCAGAACTATTGCGCTCCCAAGCTTGGGCGCCAAGTTTTTTTTGTGACTCACAATAGGAAAAACGACGGCGGAGCATATGCAGTCATATAGCTGCCTACAGCACTGCCTTTAGTGGAGCGAAATTATGCGTCAGGTGCATCTGTCGACAATGCCCCAGAGATAAAAAAAACGTCCGAACGATTTCGGCAGTATACCTGCTGCGATTTCTTTCTTCCTCAGATTCGAGTCGTGCAACCTGCAGCGGATTTCAAGTAGCGGCCGGTGCGCCGTTAGCGTGTGAGGTGCGATTTCAAGCCATGGCCTCGGTCCCTCAGTTCGCATCGAGGGCCGCTTCAACGCGGCTGCCTACGAGGACATCGTTGACAGCATGGTGATAACCTACGCCCTCGATGGCCCATTCGCGGATGGACTGTATTATTTGCAGCACGACCGAAGCCCGATACACAAGGCTCGGTCATTAAAACACCTACTGGACGAGCGAGGCGTGATGGTGATCGAGTGACCACCGCAGGGGGCGGACATGAAAAATTACGCCAACCTCCCCTCGCGGGAACACTGGTGTGATGCTATGCTTAGGGGGGTTCAAGCGCATGCGGAGAGCAACCGCCGACCGAAAGGCCGCCGGAAAGCGGCACACCGGTTAAGCGGGATTCACATGACGGAGGAAGAGGCGCGCGGAGGCGGACGGATATGTGACGTCAACAGCACGTGACCAGATTATCCGGCCTGGCGGCGCATCCACACGCGCGGAGCTACGCGGAGTGACTAGCAGACGACAGCGCCGAGGAACAGGTTCCATTCCCCGCCGAGGGCCACCGCCGTCAAGCGAAAACAGGCGGAGGCATTTTCTTTCCCGGAGCCTCCGCGGGCTATCCCCACCGAGGGGCGGAGCCTAAAACCAGTCACGTGAGCGGGTCCCGCGGGCCAAAAAGAGAGGGTTTCTCCGTCGTCGAAGGAGAGGAGACCGCGGAGAGAGAGACTACTGCACATTCGCAGCACCGCGCGCAGCGCGGCCCACCGGCGGAGTGAGAGCGCGCTGGGCCGCACACCCGCAGATGTTGAGAGAGAAAGTGTTCGCTCTCACCTGGGGACGCGCTGGCGCCAGTGCGTCTGCCGCAGCTATGACGCAACACAATCCACTTTAGTCTAATCCACGCCAAATCCAAGCCAAGCCAAGCCAATCCAATGCCCCTCGCGAGAGAGTGTTCGCTATCGGAGAGGAGAAGGGGGTGAGCGGAGGAGAGTGCGGACGCCGATGACGACGGACGCACGCAGGAAGGACACGGCCGCCGACAAGAGATGCTCTCAGCGTCGCAACTAATATAATTTAAAACGTGTGGGGAGCAATGAAGCAGTCCCTTAGCAGCCGACAGCTACAGGGCGGCTCGCGTGACGCGTTGTGGCAAGCTGTCGAAGAGGAGTGGCAGAACCTCCGGGCTACCGACTTCGCGGCGCGCGTTTTCGAGAGCATTCCTCGACGTGTGGGGGCGCCACCCGCTGCCACAGCGAGCAGTTCCACCTCGTATGGGCTCCGCAGTTTTCTATCTAAGTGAGCAAATAACAGACTCCGGTTGAACTTCGGTGTTTCTATCAGATTCACCGCGATGTAGTGCACCTGTGGACACCGCTTTGGACCGTGTGGGGGTACTTTTGACAGAACTTCGAGCACTTTAATCGGGCGAGTGTGCTAGGCCTAACCTCAGCAAGTAGGCCTAGTACGAGAACGACCATATGCAGACCTCGTCCGCCGCCGACGGGGAGCGTGCCCCAGCCTCCCCTAGCCTCAACGCCAGCGCGACCGAAGATACTGCGATGCAGCAAGACTCCAGAGAAGGTGAATACTCAGAATCTTCATCAGACTGTAAAGCAAGTTGGATCGATGTCGTCACCAAAGTGCAGCGGCGCCGGTAGCGCAAGGTAGACAGTGGGGCTCGTTCAGCGGCTGTTTCGCCCGCAACTCAGGCTCTCCCGCTCATGCGTAAAACCACTCCTCGACCCAACCCACTTCCTAGACATAGATGACTTTAAGCTAGTGCTTCGCCCGCAAGATGCCCTCATGCTCGGGAACGTCGAAAATGCAGAAATTTCGCTATCTCTGCTCAACGCAATTAACTTCACGTGGCGCCAAGCCTACATTAGGGTGCGCCTCGACACCACGCAGAACATCGCAACGATAAGCACGCCATCGGCAGAAGCAGCCAAAGCCTTGAGCCACATCACCCAAATCAAGATTGGGAATTCCACTCATGCTGTCACTCTGTACGGACTGGCGCCAGACGATTCCGCCGGGGGTATTCGAGGGCGGCCAGTGCATTTCACCTAAGCAGAGATTCTAGCCAACATTGACCAAACTCAGTTCGAAGTCTACGCTTGTCGCCGACTTGGCCAATCTTCTATCATCGTTCTCACCTTCGCCGGAACCAGGGTCCCGTACTACGACACACTGTACGGGGCAGAATACCCCTGCTCCTTGTACAAGAAGACTTTTGCCGTTTGCACCCAATGCCACGAATCCGGTCAAAGAGCCACGGCCTGCCCACAGCCAAGTGTGAACGTCTGCCACCAGTGCGGCCTCCGGGATCCCCAGCTGGGTCACACCTGCGAGTCCAAGTGGAACCTGTGCGGCGGCTCCCACCTCCCAGCCGCCAAGGGTTGCCTCAAGCGGTTCAAGGAGCCCTACCTGCTTCGGAAGAGGGAGTTGGAGAAACGTCGAGCGGAGGAGCGGGCTTCTAGGAAGGACCTGCACGAGCAGCGGGGACGGCCACGCGACCGGTCTACCACCCCGGAAAGGAGGAGGCGTGGCAGCAGCTCGGGCTCCCAGTCCAGATCCACGTCAAGGAGCAGGGCATCCGGCCCGAGCGCGACGAACAAACAGGGGGGCTGGGCAGATGTAGCGTCTCCTACTTCTCTACCTTCCCCAGAATCATTCCGTCTCGACCAAACAAAGCCTCTCACACAGGGTGCCAGGAATGCGCACAACTTCGATCGCAACTCGAGCAGCAACGCGCACAGATTGCAGAACAGCACACACTCATAGCCACTCTCCAAGCCCGCCTAGAAGCAGTCGAACAAGCTCAATCCGCCAACGCAATTGAAAAGCGCAAGCGGCCAAATAGACAGGACAAACAGCATGACGCGTCAATGGACACAAGCCTCCCACCACCTCCAAACACTGAGACATAAAGGTCGGCGTCCAACCCCACAGCCACCGAAACCAGCCGGACACAGTGCGACGAACGAACGACACAACCTCCATGGTTCCAAACAGCTATAATCAACTTTGCCAAATCACTGACCGGTGGCATGGACGCCCAATATAATGCTCTCGGACAGCACATACAAGCTGTCAAACAAGGCCTCAACAATGTCGGGCAGGAAGTGCAGAACCACGTAGCTCGCATCGAATGGCTGGAAGCTGGCTTTGCACGCGCTGAACGAGTTGACAGCACTAACACCCGCGCAAATAAACGTCCCACCCCATACACAAGGGATCCAAGGCTGGAATACAAGGATATCACTGGATCTCACGATGCCACCACGAAACAATAGGCCCGATGCTACGGCAATTCTGAAATGAAATTGTCGCGGCATAAAAGACAAGACGGGTGCACTTCTACAATACGTGTTATCCTTGGACCCACAACCAGATATAATAGCCCTCCAAGAAACGAATGGAAACAGCAGATTACCTGGGTATATAACAGACGCCGACCCGTCCGTAAAAGCAACAGCAACCCTCGTGCGGAGCAGCATTTCGGCGACACAGCATCTTACCCCACAAAGGGACTGTGAGCATACGCTTGTGGAGATCCACTCATGCTCGACCAAGAAAAGGACGAACCTATTTATTCTCAACATTTACTGCCGCCCCTTGCGCAAGCAACCCGGAGTACAGGAAACCGTCCAGGAAGCCCTAGCGTTAGAAAGGAAACATCCCACACTTATACTGGGTGATTTTAATGCCCCACACCAGATGTGGGGGTACAAGAACAACACCAAGAAAGGTCAGACAATAGTGAACGTACTCAATCAAAACCACCTTGTCCTACTAAATGAGCCTGAGACCCCAACCAGACTTGGCACCAGTACGTCAAGAGACACGAGCCCAGACCTCTCGTTGCTCGCAGGTTCGCTCGACGTCTCGTGGATGACTACTGAAACTAACCTCGGATCAGACCACTATATTATCCGTCTTGCAGTTAAAGGCAGAAATTATAAAGCCCAAATCGGTACAGCCCGCATTACCGACTGGGACCGATTTCGGAAGACTAGAGAATCTCGGGAGGAATGCACAGAACTCTCGTACCAGGATTGGGTGCGGCAGATCGTCTCAGACGTGAAGGCGCATAGCCAAGTCATCGCCACCACATACAAGAATCCCTGTGTCGACCCGAAACTTAACCACCTCTGGGAGGCCCGTCACAGTCTTACCAGAAGATGGAAAAGGCAGAGGCGCAACCGCAAGCTCCGCAAGAAAATAGCTTAGAAACAAGCAAGCAGCAGAGTACGCAGCAGCCCTATGCAAGGAAAATTTGCTGACGTTGTGTGATGGCCTCCAGGGCACTCTATCCACGAGGAAGACCTGGCAGCTGCTGCGGCACATAATCGACCCGCGGAAGAGCAAAGGCAAATCAGAACGTAGCATGACCCGCAAACTCAGAGCATACCAGGGGACTACGGACCAACTTCTGCAAGATCTGGAACGCAAATACCTGAAGACGGAACGTAACTTCACCCCTCCTTCATACACTGGGAACCCGAACGCCGAACTCGATAAAAATATACAGCTCTACGAAGTTAAGGCAGCCATCGCCGAAAGCAGAAAAGGCAGCGCACCAGGACTAGACCAGGTCACCTACAAAGTTCTGGCAAACTAAATAGACGACCAAGCCCTTGAAACCCTCACAGACCTCTTCAACAATTTTCGGACTGAGGGGAAAGTTCGACACCTCGGGACCCAGGATGTGCTAATTCAACTGAAGGAAGAGATCCTCGTCCCCGCCACTCGTCACTCCCCGCGGGCCATCCTCGCACTTGACCTGAAGGAAGCCTTCGACAACGTGGCACACGAGGCAATCCTCCGGAACCTGAACAACACAGGCTGCCGAAAGAAGACATACGACTATACATTCGACTTCCTGTCCAACCGAAAAGCCATAATCAAGATCGGGGACGTCACCTCGAACCCCATCACTCTTGGCTGTCGGGGGACCCCTCAAGGCTCAGTCCTGTCTCCGCTATTGTTCAACATCGCGCTCTTGGGCTTCCCGGTGTGGCTGGGGACTATTCCTAACCATAGACACGCTCTCTATGCAGACGATGTAACCCTGTGGACGGGGGCCGATTCATTAGGGGGTCTGCAGGACACTCTGCAGCTCGCCGCCGATACGGTCAACCAGTATGCCAAGGAATGCGAATTGGCTTGCTCACCCCAAAAGTCAGAACTTCTTGTGGTTCGACGCCGCCGCAGCAAACGAAAAGAAGATGACATCCTGGTGACCCTTGAGAAACAGATCATCAAACCCTGCAGATCACTAAAAATTCTAGGCCTTGTGTTACAATCGGACGCGAAGAACGACCAAATGATACAGCCGCTTACAAAAACATCCGAACAGGTTCTACACATGATCAGAAGAATCACCAACCGTCACAGAGGCATGAAAGAGAAAGACACACTTCGTCTCGTCCAGGCTTTCATCCTCTCCAGAATAACTTACTCAGTGCCGTATGCAGTTCTGAACAAGAGAGAAACCCACAAACTTAACACCTTTATCAGGAAAGCAACAAAACAATCTCTGGGCCTTTGAATGAGCCTGTCCACCGACAGGCTATTTAGCATTGGGCTACACAATACAGTCGATGAGCGAATTGAAGGTCACCTGTCTAACCAAAACGCTCGCCTCGCACAAACCCAAACGGGCCGGAAGGTACTTGCCCAATTAAAATTGATGCCAGTGGGGGACGCTGTCTCAACAAAGGAAATGCCGGAGAAATGGCGGAAGCACATCATAATCCGTCCTCTACCGAAGAATATGCATCCCGTTCACCATCAGGGTAGGCGAGAAGCAAAAGCCAAAGCTCTGGACAAAAAGTATCGATCTTTGCCCACAGTGGTCTACACAGATGCAGCCGCATACCCCAAAAGACAAGCCAAAGTCCAGCTCCCTCTTTTGCGATCAGCTCCTGCTGGTTGAGAGAGCGGTAGCATCAAGGACGGCACATGGCTTCCTGTAAGAAGGTTCCACTCCCACAAAGCTCTAGCTGCCAAATAAAAAAGTTTTCACTCACTCACTCGACGTGTGGCGGCTGTTGTGTCTGCCAAGGGGCACTTCACCAAGTATTGAAGTGTCTCAAAAAGGCTCCCGCCACTGCCTTTGGTGTCCAGGGGCTGCTGCCTATCCCGGCGACTGTTTGCCATGACACCTGCATTTTTTAGATGCGACGCATCTCTTGCTCTGAGGCTTGTCCCTCCTGCGTCGGCGTTGTCCGGCGTCCGCACGCCAGCTGCGCATGCGCGACTCTCCTCCCGTCTTCTCTCCAACAGCTGTGCGCGCAACGCTCTCACTCCGCCTCATTACCATAAACAACAGCTGTGTGCGCGCGCTTCGCTCGCTTCGCTCCGCTCCCGTCGCGCATGTGTCCGCATGCGCGACTCTCCTCCGTTGTCTCCTCTCCTTGAGGCGCTGTGAATATAAAGCGGGTATCACGCTGTGGCGGTTCAGTCAGCGCTCGCTCTCGTTCGATTCCGCGTCACTGTGCTTGACGACTGCATGCTTGACTTGATTCTTCCGATGAAGACGGGATGGAAGTGACGGTCCCTTCATAAAAAGTAAAATTACGCCCATCTTCCCGCGTATGAGAAAACCCGCATGTGATGGAATGAATCATCGTTCACAACACGTTTCACCCGATTTAGAGAATCAACCCAATGGAAACACCAATTGAACCCCCCGATGCGTCGCATCACACCAGGGTTCTCTCGCGGGAAGATGGGCATACTTTTACCATTTTTAGATGCGGAGCATCTTATAGCGGTGGCCTGTCCCACGTCGGCGTCGTCGGCGTCGGCACCCATACTGCGCATGCGCAACTCTCCTCCTTACACCCACAGCTTCGCGATACTACACTATAAAAAAAAGAAATAGTTAGTGGCGCCCGGTTTCGATCCCACGACTCTCTGGCCGCAACGGGAAGTACGCGGTGCTCTTCCCACTACGCTACAATTCTTTTTTCTTTATTACAAGGTTCCTTGCCCCCCCCCCCGCCGGAGGGGGCTCACTCTTTCGCATAATAAAGTTTGATCAATCAACCTATTACATGGGAGAATACGCTCAGACGTTGCAGTACGAGCAATACAAGAAAACAAAAGAATACACTGAAGTTACGAGAAGCACATATACATCAAAATTCAGGCAAACACACACAAGCGTTCAAAAGAGGAAACCAGTCAGGTGGTTGGTCAAGCAAACCATACACACTATGTACAAATGCCACAGTTTCTGGGAAAGAGGACTAAGTTGATCTTGGTGGCTCAGCATGCCTATCACATAAGCGGCATCGCCACGAACTGTACAAACCAATGAACACCAACATGCCATAAGGCGGCTCACCAAGATAGTCGAAAGGCAAAAATCGGATAGAGGAAGGCGTAATATCCTTGTCTTTTCTGAGCGATCGCTGTAAAATGTCCCAGAAAAAGACAGCATCTCTGCAGTCTACAAAGCAGTGATCAATGATCAATTGTCTCTGGTCGAGTACAGAGCCGACAGTCTGGCGACCAAGCTATAAACAGACCCCGGTCTTTCATCCAAGTTTTAGCAGAGAGCGGGCCAGTATGTAATTTAAAGAAAAATGTTTTAACACCTGGGCCTGGCGGAACACACATTTTACAAACTCTATTGAGGACATCCTGGTACGGACACTGTAGGTACAGAACACGATATAAAGGTGTGGGAAAAAGCCCAGAAACCAGGGCATCAGAAATACACTCGCGCGAAGCAGTAAATATGTACTCAAGGCTAAACCGAGCCTGTAAGAAGCGAAACGTGTCAACCACTTCTTTGAGGAAACCTCGCGGGCTTCGGGCTGCGTCCACAGACAGCGGACACCACAATATCAGGGAGAAAATGTGCAAGATGTATTTGCAGTACAGCATTCAAAGAAGGATGTTGAATATCTCGAAAGTAGAATAAACGAGAAAAAGCTGCAAAAGCCTAAGTCCCCCTCGCACAACCGGAAGAAAAAGGTTATCGCGACGCATTGGCTCACTACGCGAACACCAAATGAAGGTTGCAAAAATCCGGTGAAAAGCCTGTATCCTGAGTCGTGAGCAATTAAACACCTGTAGGACATAAAGAAGCCGGGTCACAAGAAACGTGTTACACGCACGAGCCCGTGAAAATATGGACAGCTGCAGTCCCCGCCAGTCATTCACTTATCGCTGTAGCTTCACCGCCTGCTCCGACCAATGCGAGTCAGTATTGTGAAACTGCGAGAGGGGTACTCCTAAATAAGTTAGGTCTCTATTCTAATTTATCCCGGCGAAAAAATCGGGTGTGGTTCCCCATTCTCCCAACCGAAATCCGCAGCTTTTCTCGAAATTCAGTGCCGCACCTAAAACCTCGCAAAATTCTTGTGTAATGGCAGGAGCATTCTCCACGCTGGCCTTTTCAGTACAGAATAAGGCGACACCATCGGCATATGCTAAAATTTTCACTTCGAAGGACGATAGCGTGAACCCTCTAACATTAATGTCCTCTATTATGCGCATGCATAATGGTTCCAGATATAAGCAAAACAGGAGTGGTGATACTGGGCACCCTTGACGAACCGATGAAAGAAGGTGGATTGGTTAGGTTAGTCGATTGTTGACTATCACTCCTGTCGAGCCATTAGCATAACATATTTGAATACCCTTGGTGAGCCAAGACCCTGCGTTCACATGCTGTAGAGCACAAAACAGGAATTGGTGACTGACGCGATTTAATGCCTTTGCCAAATCTAGTTGTACTAAGGCTACCTGGGCTGACGTACCCGAAACACACTCCAGTATAGACATTGCTGTGTGTATGTTAGTTTGAATAGATCGCCCACGGATGCCACATGTCTGATGGTCACCAACTAGTAGCTCAATTACATTTTGAAGACGGTTGGCCAAAATCTTAGCGAAGACTTTATAATCTACATTACATAAGAAAATGGGATGATATCCTTCTACTTCACGCAGTTTGTCAGGATCACAACTTTTGGGGATTAGAACAGTGTGGCCTTCGTACAGCGTAGGTGGAAGAAATCCAGTCTTGTAAGCCTCACGATAAACCTCAAGTAAAAATGGAGACAGCAGAGAACAGCATGTATGGTAAAATTCTGCAGTGAGACCATCAGGTCCCGGGGTTTTGCCTTTCGCCAATGATTCAATGCTAGACACCAATTCTTGAATCCCAATCTCCTGGTCAATAGATTCACACTCGTCCTGGTTTAATTTGGGCAGCAAACTAATGAATTTGTCAATGGAGTCCTCGCTCACCGCTTTTTTGGGAGCTTGGAATACGGTTCTATAATAATCGACGAAGGCCATCATTATCACAGTAGTGTGATCAGTAATTTTCCCTTTATACTCAATTTCAAGTATTTGTTTAGACAGAGCATGACGGCGCTCATCACCTAGAGACCGGCGACATGGTTGCACTTCAGCAAAGCGCTGTGATCTCGCTCGCACTAGTGCTCCCCGGTATTTCTCAACGTCAAACGCCTGTAGCTGCACCTTGACATTTCGAATGTCATCCATATATTGACCTGGACATCGGCCTTCAAGTTCGTAAGGTTCTCTCAACAATTTATTTAAGTGATTTATGTTGTTTTTCATTCCAAACGCCATCACTGTACCCTCTTCAATTGCCGTGACTTTCACTTCTTGCTTAAATAATTCCCACCGTGCGAGCATTGGCAGATCATAGCGATTTCTTGCATTTTGCATAATTTCCGGTACCCGATTTAAAAAGGTCTGATGGGATAGTAAAGAATTATTAAATTTCCACAATTCCCGAATAAGGCGACGACTCCGACACTGTTGGCTACCATGCGCAGCAGATACAAGGCAATGGTCGCTAAAAATACCGGATGAACAGGGTAGCTATGGATACACGGTAGAGAATTTAAAGAAACATAAATACGGTCTAGCCTAGCGTGAGAGGCTCCCTGAAAATGTGTAAAACAATTTTGCAGTCGGACATTTTCTCCAATGTCACAAAGGTGAAAGTCACACGCAATGTTTTCCAATGTTACAGCGCTAAAGTCCGATCGTTGGTGCTCACATGATCTGTCACTCGGGTTACAGACACAGTTAAAATCCCCTAAGACCATTAAGTGGCGGTCAGTACGCAGGTGACTCTGTAATAACAGGAAAAATTCTTCCCGTTCATGAGGTTGAGACGGTGCATAACGACAAGAAACCTCCATGACTGTCCCGCGATCATTAGGTCACATACAATAAGGCGTCCCTCCCGATCAGTGGATACAAATTCCACACAGCATTGGAGGCGCTTGTTCAGAAAGAGCATGCACCCAGCAGATAACCCTTTGGCGTGACTAACGCACACTTCGTGCTCTGATTGAAAAGGAGCTAGAGCTTCCGCAGTCCCTTCATCCGACTGAATATTTGTTTCTTGAATGGCCAATATATCAAGCTTCCAACCCCGCATTAGGTGAAGAAGCTGGCCTTGACGCCTCTTGTTACGTAAGCCACGAACATTTAACGTTCCAAACTAAAAGAAAGAGCTCCCACCATGACACCCTACAGCAGTACTGTAGCGTCTCTGCCTCGCCTACCCACAGTTCCATCAGGATCTGGAGGCCGGGCAGCAGGACGGCGATCAGTAGTTGCACTTTCCGCAGCCGGAGAGGCAGCCAAAGCTGCCCCTGATGATGATGCAGGGTCGGCAACTAGAGTCGCCTCTTAGCTTATGAGGCCTGTATCGCAGGGGGATGTGGCACCCGGCGCCAAACCCATCGATAGGACCACCGAAGCAGCAGGAGCAGGATCCGAAGCAGCTCTGGCAAGGAACTTCTTCGCCTGCTTTATCTCCATGACCTCTGGTTTTCCACCCGAAGCCTCCGCTTCATCGAGGGGTGCAGGTCGCTTTTTGGCACCAATGTCAAGTTCCATTTCTTCATTCTCCATCGACGGTGGTCGATCCAGGTAAGGTGGCGACTCGGCCTATGTTGCAGGCAAGACCGCAACGTTAGCGCCCCCTCCTATCCTCACCTCAGGCGGTACCAAACGGGACGCATCCTCCGTGGGCACCGCAGGAGCCCTATCTTCTCGCCGCTTCTCCGCAACAGCTTCCCCTGAAGAATCCACGACCTCACTTGCATCCATGATGTGAGATGCAACAGTGTCATCTTCTGCTTCACGACCCGAACGAAGCTTGTCTGCGTAGGTTTGCACACACGCTGATGACAAGTGGCCGTAACGGTGGCATTTCTTGCAACGCGGAGTCTTGCACTGCCTCCTTATGTGGCCTACCCTATTGCAGCGCAAGCAGAGTGGCGGACGCCCAGGAATCAAAATGAGAGACTGTTGACCGTAGACGTCCAGTAGGTGCGGCAGCGAGTTGACTGAGATTCCATCCTTCAGCGTGAATTACAGGTCTCTGTTGGTCATCTGCCAAGCCTCCATGCCATCACACCGCCACATTTCTCTTGTGATAGACTGAACCGTGCCATACGGTTCCAGCGCTTCTACAATTCGGCGTTGCTCTATGTGCGGGGAAAGCCAAATAATCTTCATTGTGATATTCCTGCTCTCAGGATCAATGACCAGGTACTTGAGGCCTTTGACCGCAAGTTCGCCTCGCTCTACTAGCTTTTGTTTCGCTGCACCGTTGACGCATGTTACAAGCCACAAGTGACTCATCTGATATTGACCACAAGCAAGAATGTCCTTGGTGTCTAGAACGGCAAGCAAAGCATCACGAAAGTCCGGGGCACGGTACGGTCGGCCAGACAGGTCAGCATGCAAGAACACGGAGTTTAGAACGGTGTTACCAGAAGGAAAACGGGAAGTACGACATTGTAGGTTCCGGATTCGTAAGATGACGCAACTTGAGTACCTCGGCCCCTAGGCCGATGCGCTGTTTCCAGCAGAATGCATTGCAAACGCGGCCGTAGCAGCCTTCTTCGGGACAGGAGCAAGTGCTACGAACGCGCCTTAGGTCCTTGACTCATTCAAATTACGTCAAGAAGCTACTGATACAACAAAGGCATGCGAAGCTGAACGTCAACAGAAACGACGAACTGAAAACTTTAGAGGGGATGTTGAATTTCCCGAGGGAAAGCTGTGGCGGGAAGCGCCACGCGCCTTGCAGCTCAACCAGCCCCGTCCGCAGCGCCTCTGATGCTGATTGTGGCAGGATGCCCCTAGGGATTGGCCAACCAAAGAATCCATCACGAGATAGCTTCGCGTTCAACCACCGTCGTCATCTTCCCGTAGGGGAACCGCCGAAGAAGAAGAAGGAGAAGACAAAGCTGCGAAAAGGAGGGCGTGTACATTGCTCTCAGCCGGTGCACCAATGTCAACAACCTTTACCTCACCAACGCTGACGGAGACTACCGATTCTACCACAGAGACAACATCGACAAGAACATGATGGACGAGTTTCGGCGCCTCGAGAACCACCGCCTACTCACCGTAACACAACAGTGCTTGCGTGCCTTTGCCACCGGTGTGGACCCAGACGCGGAATTCCCTCTGGCGCTAGTAAAAACCAGATCACTCAACATAACGGCAACACAATGGAACCACACGGAACCGCCACGATGCTTCGCATCCTCATCAGGGTTCCCCACGGGAAGATCGTGTATTTTTGTAATAATCCCACTGCCAATTGGCAGTTTTTGTTGTTGTTCTTGTTTTTGTTGTTGTTGGCACAAAGCACTTACTTCTATCTGTATGCCTCGGCACTGTGCGGCTGCTACCTGGCCGAAATAAACCGGGTTACGACGTCGTTGCCAATGGGCTAATTTATTTTCTTTTGGTCTTGCGGCGTGCATGCGACGCCTGAGGATCAACTTTTTACTGCACTAAACATTGATTTGGGCCAGTCCCAATGGTCGTCGTTGGTTCGAGTCACTGCGCCACGCACGCGCAGCTATCTGACGCGGGCAAAGGCGGGGAGCGGCGGCCGATCGTGGGCGCCGAGCGCTGAGTAACCGCAGTTGCCTACTATCTTGCGCCGCCTCGCTAACGGCTCAGCTTCTAGCGCTCTTGCGGCGCGGCGACAAAGCAAGCATGCGAGCGAGCAGAGGGCAACATATCGGAGTGGGACACGCAGCCTCACTCCCTTCATCTCAACTGCGCATGTCCGTGAGTTTTCCACGGCCGTGCCAGGTGACGGCACCGGTATCTGCGGCTAGGGTCCCTACTGCGGCCATGCGCTCCGCGGTTCGCATTTGAATTGTCCATGACTGTACATATTAAAACTTTTTATTGTGCGGTAGGTCAATCTTTTACAAAAAAAGAGGCTTGTGCTGGACAAAAGTGAGTTTAGAAACATCGGGCAGCATTTAGTGGACTACTTTTCTGCAGCACACACCTTGTGTTTAACCGATATATTACTAGAAGACCAATAAACTGGTCACCATTCCGAATATATGCAGCGAGAGAAATGAACATTTCCCGACGGCTGAAACAAAATGATAATACCCAGAGAATATCGCGACAATATAAGAGTTGAATGGAAAAAAATTCAATTATTCAAACAGTGCTACCTGACAATTACATGGGCCAATAACTCGTCAAGCGCGTCCGATGTAGCCAACAGCGTAAACAAAACGCTCAACACATAACGAAGGCGCGCAAACAGAGCAGAAAGCAGGTCATGAGCGCCGTTATCTGTTACAATGTACGGGATTTCCCGATAGTCCGCTTTAATCTGACGGAACGAATGCAAGCCCGTGAATTTCATTCAATTTCCGTCGCGGACAACAGAAAACGTCCAGCGAAGCAGCCAGTCAGGTAACGAGAATCCCTCTTGAACGCTGCAATTTCAAATTGAAAAGCCCCCAACGAAAAGATACATCCAGAAAACATGGAAACCGTTACGGGAATATATTCACCGAGTTCGCTTTCGCTGGCGCCGGGGCATTGGTCCAACATGCGAACTTGATGCTGGTTGTAGAAGAACGGGCCGTGTAGCGCTCTCTATATTTCTCTATATCCCGTCATGCAACGGAGAAATCAACGGCCGCCTGGAGAGAATGCGCGACGAGCATCTCTTATAGGTTACAGGGCATTTTATAGGTTACAGCGTAAAGGTTACATGTCAGATTTTGTTGAAGTAACCTATAAATTGGGGCCCTAACCCTTACACCGCTTTTAACTTCACGCCTGTAACCCTTGAAATGAACTGGGATAAAGAAAATATGAAATTAGCTGCATTGTAACCTTTATATTACAGGTTACTTCCGTTTAGAAGTTACATTATGGGTTACCAGGATTAGAGTGTAGTTTAACCATTTGTCTTTTAAATGCGAATGCATTTATTAGCCGGGGGTTGTCTAGCTCCGTTGGCCGGCGTGCGCCTGGATTCCTCCAGCGCGAGCGCACGTGAGCGCGCGCCTCGTAGTTCTGCCTTCGTCGTCGTCGTCGTTTCCTCCAGCGCGAGCGCACGTGAGCGCGCGCCTCGTAGTTCTGCCTTCGTCGTCGTCGTCGTCGTAAATGCGAATGCATTTCTTAGTCGGCGGTTGTCGTGCTCCGTTGGCGTGCGCCCGCAGGTGTTATCTCTCCGCGCTCCTCCTCGCCCCTAGCAACAGCTGTGGCGCGCCTAGCAACCAGAGCAGTTCGTAGCTCGGGCGGGAGTAGCGGAGGGCAAGGGGAAAGGAGGTGCGCGCTCGGGCGTGTGAGGGCGCTCGCATCGCGGAGCTCGGGCGGAGTAGCGGAGAGTGAGTGGAGAGGAGGAGCGCGCTCGGGCGTGTGAGGGCGCTCGCATCACGGAGCTCGGCGGGAGAGAGCTCGCGCGCGGGGCGGGCGTGTTGCGCGGGTCTCTCTCTCCTCTCCGCGTACCCTCTCTCCGCTCGCTGCGCTCGCAAAATGTATATAAATGCAGTGGAGCGCACGCCTCTCTCCGTTACTGCTTGCCGCAGCGCACTCATCGGTGCACCCAATGCATTCGCATTTCCCCACGATCCCCTTCGGGGAGGTGGGGGGAGTTTTTTTCCCTATTTCTATGCATATTGTCACGGGACGGGACAATACCCGCGCCGGCATGGCCCATCACTACGGACGACAAGGAAGAAGATGGGTGCGGGGCGCAGCGAGCCCGGGCGCGGAATGGCTGCCTGTAAATAGTCGTGCAAATACATCGCTTCATCGCCTCATGGTTCGTGTCATCTGCCGCCACGTTACATTTGGTGAGGTGCGGGTTCATCATCCCCATCCTGGCCCCAGCACCGCATCGCATCGACGTGGACGCAGCCGCCAAGGACAACGGAGCCGCGCCGGGCCGCCCCAGCCCTGTGGAGACCAGAACAAGACGATGTCCCCTGCCCCGTGTCCCCAGCCCGAAAGACCCGAGTCAAGACCAGCCGAGACGAGCCGACCCAGACACGCCGACGATGTGTTCCCCCGCCCTTCCGTCCGATGTGGCTCAAGAACCTTGGGTGCTTCGTCACGGCTTACGCCATTGCTGTTGCTGGGCCAGGCATCATCAACGTCGTCATCCTCATCTGTGGCGGCAAGTGATTCGTCACTGCATTTTTTATCTCATCCGCATTCAATCGCCAATTTGCCTCGTCGTCGACCGATACGTTCTTCATCGACCGGGGAGGTGATGTCACGGGACGGGACAATACCCGCGCCGGCATGGCCCACCACTATGGACGACAAGGAAGAAGATGGGTGCGGGGCGCAGCGAGCCCGGGCGCGGAATGGCTGCCTGTAAACAGTTGTGTAAATACATCGCTTCATCGCCTCATGGTTCGTGTCATCTGCCGCCACGTTACAATATTTTGTTACCTTGGTTTCCCTTGGCTTTTGTGTCTGACATTATGATCTAGATGTTGTAATTTGTTTCTCTATGTTGGTTTACTTAAATTTAGGACTCGTCGGCAGTCCCCAAACCTATTCTACACACCGCTGCTATGACTGCATACAGGGCACAGGCCTTTTGTCAAGCCCTAAAAAGGCTTTTTGCCTGTGCCCTCGACATAGACCCTGCTATGTGGAAAATAAAGTATCTGACTCTGACTGCCAGGAGGGGATGGGGACAGCTACGGGAGGCGATTCATCAACATAAATTTGTCACAAAATCGGAAGGATATTTATAGTACCATATTGACAGTCATTGTAGATCGCTCCTGCCTGACCTCTTATTCTCCTTTTGCGTATTTTTAACATCCTCGAAAAAACACTATATCTGGAAAATAATCCAAGACAGGCATTTTTATATACGAAAATAAGATGATGATATTACCGAAACGGCTGTCATCATCAGCAGGCGCCAAGTGCCACCCTCACGCGGACACGAGCCAGAGCTTCGTGAAATCATCCCACGGGGCTGGACCGCGCCCATCCGTGTGCGCCGCATCCCAAAGGCAGCTGCAATGGCCGACGAGACGCCTTCCCACCAGCCTGAGAACCCAGAACGCGTCTTGGACGCAGAGCGTGGCACGTCGGCAGCACAGGCCTCAAGGAAGTCAGCTTCAGGTCTGGGCGCATCAATGGAGGCCCTCGGTGGCGCACACCCCAGCTCTCCACACCAAGGTGCCTGCTTGGTTCACTCTACCTCAAAGGCTTCTGTGCAGCGTGCAGCCGACTGCGCTGCCTTCAATGGTGTGGCAGGCTCTCAAAGCTCCTCTTCAAATTCACGAACGCCATCGCCGTCGACTCAACAAGGTAATCCAGGACTTGGCCTTACTCCTGCGGGACACGGCGCTCGCGTCAAGTGGCACATAAGTCATCCGAGGTCCCATACGGGCATGGAGAATCCAGCTATGACACATGAACAATCATACTCCCTGCATCAGGCCAACCCGAGCAGCCGTGGCCTTCCTCGAGGAAGCAGCTCAATGATGGCAAGCATGCCACCTGCCTTGGTTCCCGTTAGCTCCGATTTCGCTATCGGATCGCCTAGTGAGGAAGCAAAAGTTTTCACCGAAGGTTCCAAGCTCAAAAACAGTTGCGATGAAAAAAGCAAGCCGGCGAAAGCTGCTATAAGAGGTAAGCTTATCGTCGAAAAGACGGACAGTTCTTTCGGAGGAAAAGGCGAAATGGCCGACCTTGACGTTTTCACTGTTTTGCCAAACTACGAAGTGATCTGGAGACGGACTCCTACGACACCGAATGATGACGCGGAAGACAAGAGCGAAGCCGATAAAGAGGACGATTTACGTGAAATCACTGGGCGTAACCACACATCTGAAGACAACGAACGCGGATGCGGCTCTGATGATGAACTGGAGGACACCGAAACGGAAAACCGACCCGACGTGCGTCTTATACACGATGTTGTCGATAACCTAACTCAAGAATTTAATTTACAAGTCATCCTTGAAGGTCCCTCGGTTTCACAGTCTCCGTGCCGCACATTTTCACAGCGGTCGACATCACAAAACGAGGCTCCCAAGAGGACTCAGTCATCGCCGCTGGATGCTGGGGACAAACACGACTGCGTGTCGACGCAGTACAATAAAATAAAAACGGTAGCTTTGCGAAGATGCGTTTCCACCACGCTCCCAAAGCCATCTTTGCCAGATGAATATAGTGACAAGGAATCTTCGATAGATGAGACCAGCGAAGAGGAATCTCCGCCTGATGAAACAAGTGAGGAAGGAGTTAGTGACAAGGAATCTTCGTCAGATGAGACCGGCGAAGAGGCATCTCCGCATGATGAAACCAGTGAGGAAGGATTAGACTTACAACGGCTGCTAACCGCATGCGCTGTTCTGGAGACGGTCACGGCAGTAGTTTCAAACGAAGCACATCGGTTCTCTGAATCGCAATCCGCCACATCCTCAAGGCAGAATGCGCCAATGAATCCCATGGCCGGCGTACACGCAGGAGACGACGACAAAGATGAGGATACTTTGCAGAAGGAAGTTGAAAGAACAGGGGAGGAGAATGGCAACATTTTTAGACATACGTTGGGATCTTACAACAGCGTGAAGGCCGCGACAAAGAGTCGAGAATTCGCAGGCGACACAATGTACGATCCACGATCCCTGTCGAAACGTAGCATAAGTGGGAACAGCAAGAAGGCAACGAAAATTGCAAAGACTTTGCTCCTGCCCCGACGCAAATACAGCATAACGTCGTACAAGCGGCGGAAACAGGCTACAGCGAGCAATAATGGCGACGGTGGAATCCCGCTTGGCGCGCGACTCGCTACTCAGAGATCGCGGCAGAGGCGAACAAAACCGCTTTGTGCGTTCCAGCCGCCCCATGCGAAGTTGCGCAAAACAAACTGCGAATTCATCTCAGAACAACGGCCAAATGAATCGGGTGTGAGACGTCGTACCAGATCACACGTGGAAAAAGCACCAGGCGAAGTGTTCATTCATGTCAAAGCACAAAAAGACCTAGCCAAAAAATGGTCAACTGGCGGAGGGTCAACAAAACGGGCGTTGAACACGGACGAGTACTGTGACTCAAACGAGACGATTACCGCCACACGAATAACCCCATTAGGTCGTGCTTCCTTCAGCCATGTAAAGCGTAAAGTAGGGCGCCCGGTGTTCGAGAAGGACGTCAACAGGAAACTTCGGAGAACCTCTCAAATCGGAGGTTTAACTAGCAGCCACTCGGGCAAGCGAGTCGGGAACAACCGGGCCCGCTACAAACCTAGGGCAGTGGTTAGGCGTCACAACACCGGTTCCTCATTAGGGGCCTTTGGAACATCGGTGCCAGCGGAAAGCGACGGCCGTGTTGGGAGCGTGGCTGTGCCCTCTACTGCCGACACGCTAACAAGCACAAGGGGCTCAGCGCCATGGCCGAGGAATTCTTCTCCATCGCCTTCGCGTGAGTTCGAGCGGCGCTCAGGGAAAAGTTGTAACTCTGGCACCATTAGCGCGCGTGGCGGGAAACGCCGAACGGTAAGGTCCGGATTACCTTCAGCCCAACAAAGGTGGGGCTATCCACAGCGCGCTCGTGAACGCGATTCGCCGACGCCTCACAGTACAACACCATTGCCTGGTACAAGAATGCGGCCTGCCCCCGTCGTATACAAAAAACGCTTCAAGACTCAGTTGTATGCGTCGTTCTCCCCACCCCCTCCCTCGATATGGTCACCGTTACCCCAGTGCTTGATTAGGCCGCCGATTTGCTCTGACGCAGTGGCGCTGGCCAACGAGCCGAACCTGCTCGACAGTTATCCCTGCAGCCCACCATTCCTGACTCACGGGACGCTGTCGGCGCGTTTCCAAGAGGACGTTTGCGCGTCGAAACCAACACAGGTTACTGCCGCGGAGCCTGGCCTTCCACAACTAGCACCACCAAAACCAGAACTAAGGGACACCAACAAAGAGCCACCGGCATCGCCTTCTTCCTTTCAAACCACGTTTGATGCGGCGAAACAACAACACTCCCTGAGAAGTGTGGAGGTTATTCTTCCTGATGCCGCCATTGTTACGCCTTCCGCCTTACGTACTGTGCCTAGCGTGAGCTCATATTCAGCCGGTGTTCAGCAACCTCATCCGGATGGGGCACAAGGGACATCCGCCCACTTATGCTTCCCACTGGCCCAACAGTCCCCGTCATCTTGCGACAACGATCCAATCGGCCAAGTTAACGTCAACCCCTTCCCCGCGGTACAGAGACATGACGTCACGGCGCCAGCCACGTCCTGCAGGCGCAGCTACTCGAACTCGTTGACTTCCCACAATTTCGTGGGGCCACCTGGATTTCCAAATTATCTGGAAGGAGGAAATGGTGTAGAAGATGCCAGGTCCACGGATTCTATCGTGACAAGTGACGAAAACCGATTGCACAGGAAAGACGTCGAGGGCATTTTCCGGCGATGCGTCAGTGTGCCCAAAGTCATCGTCCTGGTCTGCCTGTTCGCTGGAATCGCAGCATGCTTTATCGTTCCGGCTATAAACCACCAGCCAATGGCCGCCACCGAGAGCGAAGAAGAGGACGGAGAGCCGTCGTGGCTTTTCAGTCCTCTTTCCAGCATCCATTCTGCCCCGACGGCGAATCACTCCTCCTGCCAGGGCCACCTGTGCAGAGAACACGTGGGAGCGCTATTGCACACAGTGGACTCCAACGTGCTTCCTTGCCAAAACTTCTATGGTCACGTGTGCGCACGAACGGCAGTAAATGGCACGGCAGATGAGCAACTTGCTCAGCAGAGCACGCTTTGGGTGCTGTCTTTCCTCAGGGACACCGCTGGCGGAGAACTTCCACTGGTAGTTGCCTCCAGACACCTCTGGAACGACTGCGTACAGCTCACCACTCTCATCCGCAAGGACAAGGCACCGTTGCTGGCGCTATTCAACCTGACGGGTCTGAGCAGCTGGCCTTACGACGATAACACCTCACTCCCGGACGTCTGGAAGGTAGCGGGAGACCTGGAACGACTCATGGCGCTAGCTCCTCTTGTTGAGCTGAAAGGCCTCGCCAACCAGAAAGCGCAGCTTGTTCCTGGCGACCTCGGTGCTTCCGACGACGCCGGTGACGTACTAAACGCCATGCTGACGTTACGTCCTAGCGGTTCGCATCTCCGCGCACTTGCCGAGGATGTTGCCGGTTTAAGCCTGCGCCTGAAGAATGTGCGCCACCACCGCCCGACGTTAGAGTTGCCGGAGGGAAAGGACGCCGAGGTCCTGCCAAGGCCATACCTTAAAGCGGTTCTGAGTGGCCTCGTATTGGACGTGGGCGCAGTGGACATTCATCCAGAGCCGCTGATCAGGTCGATCGTGCAGACTGTGCGCGACAGTGGGCCTCTGACAGTACTTAACCTGCTCGGCTACCGGCTGGTGCGCCACGTTGAACTTTTCACGCCACCAGTGGCTAATGCTGACATCCAGTCGGGAGCTTCACTCAGCAGGTAAATATAGTATCTTTCACCCAGTTAGAAATGGATAACTGGGCTCTCCCTCGGTTTTATTTGGAATGCGGGCCCTGCATCATGTCAACCATTTAAGATACCTCTTTTACGATTTATTTATTCGCATAGTATCAAGTGATGCGAGCACGTCTGCTTAAACCAGCAGCAGTTCGGTTCCACGAACATCCCGAGCACTGCAGTCTTCCTTGTGGCATGCCCAGAAAGCTTCAGTTTCTACGAAACAAAACAACGTGTGCCAACTGCGGCTAATGGCATCTCTATCGTATGCAGTGAGTCTAATAAATTCTGCATGCGCTCAGCATTTCTCTTGCGGTACGCCGAAATGCCACATGTTAAGAGCGCCCTCATTCGAATGATAGTCACCACTATATCCTGAACAGCTTTCAATGACTGTGACTATCTTAGAGCCATTCGGGAACAGGTGGTTATGCGAGGCTACCGCTTAATCCGTATCGCGCCTAAACTAGATTACTTTCTGTGCCTCGCTTTCTGCACCATTTTCTTGGGAAGACTAGGCAAGGAGAGTGAGCAAGTTGTCCCAATGGCGCCAGCCGAAAGAACACTTTACTATGATGAGCGCGTCACTAGTCTCGCTGTCACCTCAAGCGATGCAGTCTACAACGACTTAATTAAGCGTCGAGCAGAAAAACAACTGTTGTTGTTTAAGCGCCCTCGTAAAATGTAAGACTATTCTTAACGCAACACTGCATGCCGATCATTTTTAGGTTACTTGTGGGCGGCTTCAAATGTGCCCTTGGATTGTTTTCTCAAAGAATGTGTGCATGTGTGAACCTTACCACTGATGCTATCTGTACATTACGATGTTAAGGTTGGCCAGCTGCCTTAACTCACCTTTTTGAGCGAGCGCGTTCTTTATACTTGAAACAAGAATTCTTTTCCCGGCACTGGCCTGTGCGTTCAACACTGGTGTCGCATTTGGAGTGTGAACTGGCTACGACAGGACAAAATTATTTCCCTTTACGCTGGTCCGCTCACTCTGTACGGGTCACCAACAACACATTGCGTATTTATATTAAGCCATAGTGAATCATTCTTATGCGGTCCTGTGTCGGTATCAGCAAAAAACTTTCCTTCGTTTTGTAGCGTGTTTCTTGTGCGACGTATCTGCAAATAATGGTCCCTCGTTTGTTCCTAGGGTGACACTATTATAATCCCTGGTCGCTGCGGCTTAACGAGCGTCTCAATAAATTCTAACCCGTGCGACAATACCTCTACTAGAAAGATGACCTTGCATATTTGTGTAAGTCTTGGCTGGAGATGTTTTCGTCCAAGAGATGCCTTCGTCCTGCAGTGGAGACAAGCAGGATGATGATGATGATGATGATGAATGCAATCGCATAACAACGGTTACTCATAGGCCTTCACATTGGGTGCTTATTTGAGGTGCCAACAAGAACCTGCCTCCATAGGCGTTAATACACACGAAGGAATCTTTTAGCCTAACTGCTAATTCAGCTCTGGTGCTTTGTTGAAATCTTGAGATATTTGCTTATAACAAATTGTCAATAGCTGTTATGCTGGAGTAGCTGGTGCGGTATCAATAAAAACGCCTCATAACAGTGATGCTACCTATGTAAGTGCAACCATACTGGAAATAATCCGTGGGACAAAGAGGGCACTCTTTCTCCAACAAGCGTTCTGACGTTCCTGGTGATATATTTGACCAAACCATCCCAATAACGGGAGAACCCTTTGTCCTGAAAGAAAAAGGGGGAGGTAACAACGTGTGGGTTCAAGCGTAAAAATTCAGACGGGGGTCGAAAGGGACAAAGACAAGCGCTAACTTCCAACTGAATTTTTTTGTGTTTTTGTTAGCACCGTTACATTTACATAGGTCGTTTTGTAAATAAAAATGCAGTTGGAAGTTAGCGCTTGTCTTTATCCCTTTATCCCCTGTATAAATTTTTGCGCTTGAAATTCGTACACAGAGGGGGAGGGTCACGCGATGACGCTGCACATGAGCTATGAGGCACGCAGTCATGAAGGGCTACGGATTTTTTCTAACCGCCTAGGAAGCCTTAAGCTGTTCCAAAAATTCGATATACGGGCATTTTACGCCTCCATCAGGAAACCGACTGCCGCAGCAGAGTCGAACCCACGTCCTTTGGCTGAGCAAGTACTTTGTCCGGCAGTGGACATGAACAGACTGGTGATAACGTAACAATAAATCATAAAAATGATAATAATAGTATTTCCTACCACCATAGTTACTGCTGGTAGCTAGGAACTTTATGAAACCCGGTAGAAGCTCATCTTCAAAACCCATGACCCTACCTCTAGGCTTCCGGGGCAGAACAATTCAATTCAAGGAATATCCTTGAATTCTAACCGCGCTAGAAAACTTAGCAGAACAATTAATACAATCTGGAGCAATTAGCACTGAAAGTACTGCGACGCCACGAAATATTGTAATTGGCCGTTTCTCGCTGGGGTGTTTCAGCACTTTCCCCGTGACTTGAAATCGGCTTTGAAAACGCGAGTACGAGACATCAGATCCGAAGAACATGTCGTGGTTCTCTGAAACATACTTCGCTTGTAAATGTTTTTTTTTTTTGTGCAGAAAGGTCCTCCCAATACGCATGCGAAAAAAAATAACAGTGGCTTAGCTAGTCTATGCCAGGATACACGTAGCGTGAGCTAATGTTCAGCTGGATATTCTTACCTTTCCTGGTTGTCTATAGGATTTAGTGCTGCTTCAATGACACTCACACGATATATGCATTATGGGACAAGTATAGTTATCAAGTGGCTCCGGCGCAGCGTTACCAATCGCCCCAGAGCTAAGCTGGTTCCACAGGCGCACGCCGGTGTTGCTGCGACGCACGAGCCATCGGTTGCACACGCGGTCACCCCTCGCATGATCAAGGGGACCGGGCCGCCACGTGCGGAACGTAGGTCGGCGAAGACGCTGGGCGCGTGGGTTGTGTGAGAGACGCCGGGCAGCGAGCACCGTTCTGTGCGCCGTGTGACGTCACGGCTCCTCGCACACGCGTAGCACGGCTCTCCGGGAGCCACGTGAAACTGCTCAACCTCAGCCAGTGAAGCTCACGCTACAAAAGTCTCTCGCAGCAGAGCCCGCGCGCACCGAGCAACGGCCGGAAGGAGCGGTAGTGGGGCGAACGGGTGGAGCAGTGTCAACGTTGTAGTGGCAAACACATCCACGTCGTCAACTGCGCCCCCCCCCCCTTACCCCCCCCCCGCACCCCCCGCGGAACAACCAGCTTGGGACAAGAAACGGAACGAAAAAGAAATACCACAAACACGCAACGTACAGTGAAAGAAAAAATTACCATCTTTCCTAAAAAAAAGTCGAGAGAAGCCCGGAGGCTTGAAGTACGTCCAGCTGAAAGTGCGTTCAGTCAACCTTCAAGAGAGAGAGAGAGAGAGAACCACTTTATTTTACGGCTGGGTCAGGGGGAGGAGGTGGCGGTGGCCCAGAGGGTTTCCGCGACCTGTCGGGCCCTGGAGACGAGGGTGATCTGGGTCTCCAGGGTCGAGCTCCGCAGGGCCTGCTCCCAGTGGGTGGGTGTGGGGAAAGGGGGAAAAGGGGAGCGCGGGCAGTCACAGAGAGAGTGTAGTGGAGAGTCCCGGGCGCCGCAGAGTGGGCAGAGTGAGGAGGAGAACAGGGAAGGGTGTGAGTGTGAGAGGGAGGCTCAGTAGGGGAAGGAGTGCGTTTGGAGGAGGCGCCAGGTTCTGGCCTCCTCCTGTGTGAGGCTGGGATGCGGGGGGGGGGGGGATAGTGGCGGCGGAGGAGGCGGTAATGTTGTGTGATTTCCCTGTACGAGATGAGAATGTCCCGGGAGCTGGGAAGGCCGTGGTTGGTCTCCAACGAAGGGCCTGCTCGGGTGGTCATAGCTCGAGCTTCTCGGTTGGCCGCCTCGTTGGCACCTATTCCTGTATGGGCGGGGACCCACAACAAGACCACGGGGTGAGGAGGGGGTTTTCGGGGTAGAATTTGGAGGGAAATTTTGGATATCCGGCCAGCTTGGAAATTTCTGATTGCGGATTGTGAATCTGACAGGATGGTGTCCTGACAGGGGTTTTAGGCTAGGGCGAGGGATATGGCCGCCTCCTCCGCCGCTGTGGGACAGTGAGGGAGTCCTGAGGTGTGCTATCCTCGGAGAGCGCTACTATGGAGAATGCAGCTCGGGAGGGGTAGCTAGCAGCGTCTACGTATATGGTATGAGGTGAGGGGGTTGCAGGCGTTGCAGGTTCGCTGCGCGTGCAGCACGTCTGGCCGCATGTAATGTGGGGTGAGAGTTGCGAGGTAGTGGCTTAATTCTTATGAGTTGGCGAAATTCTCTAGGGATGGGGACGGAGGATGGGGGGAGGATAGGGGTTGAGATGGAAAGTCGAGCGAGTATGGAACGCCCAGTGTGGGTGCGGGCCAGTCGGTGGATTTGGGCCGTGCGGTGGGCTTCGATGAGTTCAGACGTGGTGTTATGTACACCAAGCTGAAGGAGGCGGTCGGTAGGGGCATTTGGTGGAAGTAAAAGAGCATCCCTATAGACTTTGCGGAGAAGGCAGTCCGATTTGGCTTTGTCTGATACGGTGAGCCTGCAGTATGGGAGGTGGTACGTGAACCTGCTAATTACGAAAGCATGGAGCAGCCGAAGTCGCTCGGGCTCTGTGAGGCCCTGGTGCCGAGATGTAATACGTCTGAGAAGTCCTATGGTCTGAAGTGTGTGTCAGCGGAGTCGTTGAAAGGTGAGCGTATTGCCGCGGTTAGCTTGTATAGTGATGCCAAGTATACGTATGGAGGGGACGATAGGCACTCGTGTGTTGTCAATCCAGACGGTGATGGGGGCGCAGTGGGTGGGCGTGGGCGGGTGGGATGTAGGATGAGAAGTTCTGATTTGTGCGGTGAACATGATAGACCGATTGTGCGGGCGACTGTACTCACAGTTTCTGCTCCTAGCTGCAGCGTCTCTTCGATGTGTGCATCACTGCCACTGGTCATCCAGAGGGTGATGTCATCGGCGTATACAGAAGTGTGTAGGTTGGCGATAGTTAGTAGGGTGGTGGCCACAGGGATCATAGCGAGGTTAAAGAGAAGGGGGATATAACCGAACCCTGAGGTGTGCCGACTGGTGGTAGGGGGAAGAGGTCTGAGGTAAGGGGCCCTAGGCGAAGGGTTGCTGTGCGGTTACTGAGAAAGGAGGCGACATAGTAGTAAGTGCGAGATCCCAGGTTGAGGGAATTTAGAGACCGTAGGATGGCTGCGTGAGAGACGTTGTCGAATGCTTTATGCAAGTCGAGGGCTAGGATAGCCGCACTGTCGCTCTTGGATGGGGAAAGAAGTAGGTCATTGTGCAGTTGAAGGTGGGTGTCCTGAGTGGAGAGGCCGGGGCGGAAGCCGGTGAGGTTGTGTGGGAGAAGGTCATGATCTTCTAGGTAGGTTGTGAGGCGGCTTGTGATAATGTGCTCAAGGAGTTTTCCTAGACACGACGTGAGGGATATCGGTCTGAGGTGTTCGATTTTCACGGGTTTATTGGGCTTCGGTCTCAGGGAGATGTCCGCATGGCGCCAGGAATTGGGGAGGGTGCCAGATCGCCAGTGGTGGTTGAACAGGTTCAAGATGGTGTCTAGGGTGCATCCGTCTAGGTTACGTAGGAGTTTATTAGTTATGTTATCTGCTCCGGGGGCTGTTTGGCGCCGAAGTTCTGTGATGGCATGTTCGATCTCTGCGATGGAGATGTCGGCGTCGAGGGTGGTGTTAGGCAAGCCCGCGTATGTACCCGTAGCAGTACAGGTGGTACTGAGGGGGATGTATTGGGACCGGAGTTCGGAGATCAGCTGGGCTGCGGTACCAGGGTATGTGTGGATAAGGGAATGAATGCGGGATGATGTGTATTCTTTGGTAGTGGTGGGGTCGAGTAAATGTCGTAGTAGCGCCCACGTGCGTTTCATGGAGAGCCCACCGCGCATATCGTCGCATATTTGGTACCAGTGAGCTCGGATGAGTGCTGCTGCGTGTTCTTGAATTTGTGTTTGGAAGTACGCAAGCTTGCGGCGCAGGACACGTCTGTGTTTGCGGGTGCGCCACCTACGCTCGATGCTACGATATGCTTCCAAAAGGTGCGTCATTCGGGTGTCGGCAAGGGCAGGGGGTATTTCGGGGTCGACGGGGGTGTCATAAGAAGTCTTGACGCGGATTATTTTTGCGAGCCAGCCGTTTAAGTCCGATTCAGAAAAGGTTTCGGGAGGTGGCAGTTCGGCACATTCGGCGCGAAAGGCGTCCCAGTCCGTGACGTTGTGAGGGGTGATCGGAGATGATAGCCGATGAGAAAGCTGAAGTGTCGTTTGGATGATGTAGTGGTCGCTTCCCAGGTATTGGGGGTGGGTAGCCAGGTGGTGTGTGGGAGGTGGCTGGTGAGTGCTAGGTCTGGGGTCGTGTCTCGTTGGGCGCTTTTGCCGATGCGGGTGTGGGTGTGTGGGTCGGTTTCGAGGGTGAGGCGGAGGGATTGGATTGCTTCCCAAAGTAGGCGCCCTTTGCGGGTGGTGTGGCTATATCCCCAGGCGGGGTGCGGTGCATTAAAGTCGCCTAGTATGAGGAGGGGGTTTTTGTTGGCGACGTGGAGGGCTGCTTTGAAGAGGGGATGGAAGTTGTGGGAGTGTTCTTGGGGGCGCTATAAATATTGAGGATGTACAGAATGGGCTGGGGGGTTTGAGTGGATAAACGGCGATTAGCACATGTGGAATAGGAGAGGTGGGAAGGGTGATGATAGTTGTGTGGAGGTTGCGGTGAACCAGAGTGGCGATAGATGGGAAATCGGGTGATTGAAATGATTGAAACCCAGGGAGTTTGACTTTAGTAGAAGGGCCTGTTTCTTGGAGCGCGATGACTACCGGAGGCGTGGGCAGGGTGGATAAGAGGGTCTGTAGGACTGCTCTTTTGTGGGCGAAGCCCCTGCAATTCCATTGCCAAATGTGGCAGGCTTCATATATCTTCTTCCAAGTCATCGTCATCAGGGAGAGGGGCAAAGTGGGTGGGGTCAGAGACTGACGGGGCGAATTTGGAAGGTAGTAGTTCCTTCATGCATGTAAGGAGTTCCGTATGGAGGGAAGTAATTGAGTCTTGCATTGCTGTCTGGTTGGCGACGATGGTTTGGTGGAGGTTTAGGTACTCCTGTCGTTGTGTCTCAAGAGCTTGTGCTAGATGGGGGGGGGATTTTGTCTGACTTGTCGTAACCCTCTTCTGGCGAAAGGGCTTTGCGTTCGACAGGTGGCGTTTGGGTGGGGACGGTGGTTGGGTCGAGGTTGGGCTCGTGGGGGGGGAGTGGAGGGGGTTGGGATTGGCTGTGTTGTTGCTGGCGGAGTAGTGCGTTTTCTTGTCGAAGGCAGGTGACTTCTGCTCGAAGTGATTGGATTTCCTTGATGAGTGCTTCATATTGTGAGGGGATGGTGGGTGTGGTAGTTGTGTTTGCGAGAGGGAGGGTTGAGAGAGGGAGCAGACCCCGGGAGCTCACCTGAGTTGAAGTGCAGCTGGTGGGTCCTGCTGTTGACGTGAGGACTTGGCTGTAGGTCTTCGATGAGTGGGAAGGGGTGAGGGGTGCCGTGCCGGATGCAGTTGGGGCGTTTTTGGCTCGGTCCGACTGGGAATTCCGGTATAGGGATGGTTTCTGGGTGCGCCGCGGCTGGAACCTTTTGGCGCAGCCTGTTGTTCCTGTGCTGTGGCCTTCTCCGCAGAGAATGCATGACGGCTTGCAGGGGTGCTGTTCGGCCGGGTTGGTGGTGCCGCAAGTGGTGCAGCGTGGGGTAGGTGGCACGTTTGGGCAAACGTCTCTCCTGTGTCCGGGGGTCCAGCAGTTAAAACATGCGTCAGACTTGCGTTTGAAGGGGTAGCAGCGGAGGAGAGCGGCTCTGTAGCGTACCCAGTAAGGAACCAGGGTGCCGTTGAAAAGTATTTGAACAAGGTGAGTGTTGTGCAGGCGTTTGACGTCGAGGACTTGCAGAGCCGGGTTGTAGTCCACAAGACTGCGTAGGATGGTGTCCGGGTCGTCAGAGGGCGGTACGACAAAGAGCACGCCGACGGTGGTGTTGTCGGGGAGAGGTATATAGTTGGCCAGGGGATACGTGGCGTCTTGATAGCGCAGGGAGGAGAGGGCAAGGTATTTATGGGCTCTTTCTTCCGAAGGAGTGCTGAGTATGATGAAGTTGGAACGATGGTGTATTCGCAGTTGGTCTTCCGGCGTACGGGGTACCTGCGCCTGTTCTTGGATTATATCAGCGAGGTATGGTGCAGAGATGGTGTTGAGCGCAGGCCTCCTTGAGGGCGGAGTATGATGTTGATGTCGTCTGCAGAAAGGGGCTCAGCTGGCTGCGGGAGCTTTGGGGTGGGTCGGCGTTTGCGACGATGTGGCGGCGGTGCACCGCCGCTGGTGACGTTGGGGCTTTGCGTGGTGGGGGAGTTAGGGGTAGGATGGCCTTGGTGCGCGAGCTGTTTGCGGCGGATGCGTACCCAGCCCGGCTCATCGAGGACGGCCGGGTCGATGGGCTGGCCTTCTACGACGCCTTCCATAGCGAACGCCATCGCTGCTCTTGTCGGGGAGGCGAGCGAGCGCGCCAGGGAACGCGGGACGATGCGGTGTTAGGCGAGCGCAGCTGGCGCGGCAGACGCCGCCGCTGCTGGCGGGCCGGGGTCTTTCCAGGTAGCGTTAGGCTTAGCGTCAGGCGAAAACGTGGTCCCACAAGAATCGGGTCGAATCTTGGGCTTGGGTGATCGGGGCTCACCTTGAATGGTATGAGGTGAAAGCGGACGTCTAGAAGAAGGTCGTGGGGCGGGATTTGGGCGGCTGGCACGCTGCGGTAGGCTCATAGAGCTTCCGGAGCAGGAGCGCAGCGAACCCGAGTCCGCACAGGTCGGCCACCTGGTGGCGTTCCTCGTCAACCTTCAAAGACCCAACTCGCAAACGAAGAACGCACCGATACGACGCGCACTGTAGTAAACGCATCTGCGAACGATCTAAATGCATACCGATGCATAGTTTAAGAGGTCAATGTACAGTCGAGTCACCGTAATTCAAAGTCGAAGGGACCCCACTATTTTGTTTGAATTATGCGAAGTTTGAATTATCAGAAGTTCTCATATATATGACTCTGGGCAGCACTTTTTATAACTAGGCTTTGATTTTAATCACATGTGTTTCTTTTCAAGCGTCTTTAAACATTAACTGCACAAAATAAGCATAAAGCAGAGGCGTAAGGTCCGCAAGCCGAATGCCGTTCGCGTTGCTTTCGTAACGGCCGCGTTGTTTTAGAGGGAAGCCTCTCGTTGGTCGGAAAATTTCGTGTCGTAAACGAAAAAACCCAGGCATAACCCCTGTTCTCGCCGAAGACGCAGAGCGCATGCGTAAGGCTAATAATATGCGTGCAGCGTAGAGGTCATTATTCGTGTAAAGAAAAAACCACAAAACAAAAATCGAAACCGCAGGATGGATGATAAGGCGCCGGTGAACAAAGGGATCCTCCTCACCCCCCTCCCGCCCCCCCCCCCCCCCCCCCGCCTTCCGCCATGTGTTCTGGTAAAGATTAGGTTGCAGCTGCTCTAGACAGGGGAAAAGGGGTTGACGTCATTCCAGAGCCTGCGCATGCGTCAGGCTAGGAGAGGCCCAACAGTTCTCACCTAAGACGCGTAGCGCATGCGTCAGGACCCAGAATTTGCCGCCAGAGAAGCCGAGTGAAAGCGACAAGCCCGCCGAGACGACAAGGAACATTTCATATCCTCCCCCATCAGCGCGTGTAGTGGTTTACAACAACAGCGGCACTGGACATCCACTTTGGCAGGGTGGGATGGCCGCCATTTTTTCTTTTTCTTTTTGCTCACGGAACATGCGCGTTGTGTTTTGTTTGTTTGTTTTTCCGTTTGTTTTTTTGTTTGTTTTTGCAACAGTGGGCCGCATGGTTTTGACCGCTTCGACAAGTGTAGGACATAACTTATATTCAGAGGTTTTTTTGAGGCTTATTCGTTTTTTTTTTTTTTTTTTGCCTAATTCACATCGTAGAAACGGTAAATAAGGCTAGAAAGTTGAGAAACATCACGGTCTACCATACTTGTGCTTCATTTCGAACGTTTGTTTGCTAGCAACGCCTTTTTCTGTGAAGGCTTGAGGCGCTTTTTTTTCCTTTTACGACTGTTATAGTTATGTATGGACGCAAATTTTCATATATTTGCGGGAAAGCAGTGGACACGCAAAAAGTACGTAGTTTGAACGAACAGCGCAAGGACTTGGACGACAGAACGGAAAAGAAGACATACAAGCGCTGACTAGCAACTGGGCGCACTTTAATTGCGTTCTGCAGTATATACGAAAACACAGGCGACGTCACACCTTGGCGATCAATCGAAAAAGTGCAGGATAAAAAAACCGTAAAAAACGGTAAAAAAAAATAAACATTGCACACAGCACTCGGGGAAACGTTTTGATGCTGCTATCTACGACCTGATCCGTCTAAGTAATCACCTTCCTTTCTGTAGCAAAGTAATAGATGGCTGACTGACGCAAGTTTCGGACGTTTTCGCTATTGTGCAAGCCTAAAACATTTCGCGCGTGCGCGATCCCAAGTAGTGCTTCAGAACCTATTCAGAACCTATACATTGCAGAACGCAATGAAGTACGCCCAGTTGCTAGTCAGCCCTTGTACTGTCTTTTTTCCGTTCTGTCGTCCGCGTCCTTGCGCTGTTTGTTCAAACGATGTTAGCCAACTGGCCCAAACCCAGGCCTTAATCAAAAAGTACGAATTAACCAAATGACGGAGTTTGAATTAAGGCGCCTTTTAAATACATTCAAAGAATAGTAGGCCAACCGAAAGTTTGAATTTTGTTTGAATTAACCAAAAGTACGAATTATCAGAGTTTGAATTATCGCGAGTCAACTGTATACTATCGTACTCCTCCTTCGTGATCGATGGGGGAGGAGTACGATAGTCGCGATCGATGATCTCGATTTTCGAGTAACCGTTTTGATGCAATGCGAGCCAGGTTTCACGCGCGCGTCCAAAGACCTCATCAGAGCTTTACGGTCGACCAACTGGTCTACGGGGAAATGCATTAGTTTTTTGACAGGACGCCATCGGCCCCACTAGGAAAAGTTTAAAAATGAATGCAGTTCCACTAAACATAAAAGTGTCAGATGTTAAAACCTAATTTCCTATCATGTGTAATCAAAACTGGCCCTATACGCCAGCCTCCACCATTGTCGTCAACTGTTTTTACTCTTGGCCTCATTGAGCGACTTCCGTATTTACATCTCGACCCCTCATACAAGACCCCTGATTTGGCGCTCGTTGCCCCAGTTGGCCTTGCGCAATACAAATCCAGCCATCATCACCACTCGACGTGAAAGCTGTCAGAAGTGCGGAGCAGGGATTGTCAACTATCTGTACGGAGCGCATGAGGGCATTCTTTTCTCCTTTGCCTGCTCAGGGAATCCCGTTGCACGAGTGCCGTTCTCAATGACGCACTCTCGAACGACGAGGCCCAGTACCTGCGCTACGCGGCGGTCCGCAAGCATGTCAACTTCGACTTGGTGCGCTCTCTGCTGGCGGATGTGAAGCGCGCCCTGGACGTCCAGCTGGCCGGGCAGCGTTGGCTGGACGTCCCCACTCGCACGAGCATTCGTCGTCGCCTCGCGGAAATTAAGGTGAGCTTGCCGCTGCACGACACGTCTATTTAAAGACGGTAGCCATTTTTGTGCTACATAAACGCTCATGTTTCGCCTGTCTGTCACTCGATTCAGCCGCCGAGCCAGAAGTTGAAAGAGTGCTTCAACAAGAAGTGCATGGTATAGACAAATCCGTTCCATTATACGTATCAAAATTATTCGACCAGATTGAGGGGAAATCCCCGGTTAAGCGGTGGTCCCGGGTTCGAATCCTGGACCAGGACGAATTTTTCTTCAACTGGAAAGCTTCTGAGGAAGCTTTCTTTTGTAGCTTTCTTTTGTAGCCGTATGGAAGCTTTCTTTTGTAGCCGTATGGCTGCATTCAGGTGGATGTCAAACTTTCCTCACGTATCAACATTGTTCAGCAAAAACCGAAATGGAGGCATATTCTAGAAAAAACAGCACTGCATTGTTAAACAGCAGCAGCGCTTGTTAATTCAACATAGACGTAAGATCGCATTTATTAACTGAAGAACGTTTATTCAGAAAAGGGGACGCGGAAGGGTAGAGAAAGAGTTAGGAGCGGTGGGTGGCCATCATATTCCGGTAGGCCGCGCAGAGTCGCCGCCGCTTTCACCCGAGAGATATGGGCTTCCTGGTCGTCGAGCTGGCAATCGCATTGATTAAGAACGGATAAAGCAAGGTGTGGAATTCAGGCGGTGGAAGTGAACACACGAAAAAGGATGCCTCCTCGAGAGCCGTTCCTGGAACATTACAAGAAAAAGGTCGCAAGGCATGCGAGTAAGCAGCGCGATCTCGGGAAAGATTTCATCGAATTGGGCAGACTTCAATCGCATCCATTATGGGGAAGGGATACGAGAGGAGAACGGCACGAGGGGAGGGGAGAAGGCGTGACGATGCAGGTCGGCAGAAGACTGTCGTCTTTTGACGACATTTTTAGCGAAGCAAGGGACACGAGGCCAATTGTCGTTAGGCATCAAAGATGGCTCCGAACCAGGGATTCCCTTGAATCTGTATCTGTATCAGGATTCAATTCCTTGAATTGGAATCAGGTGCCCTTGAATCTGTAAATTTTACTTATTTGTCAGTTCTTGTATTAAACATCTGCGCAGTTTGGTCAATCCCAAATACAAGAAGGACTGAAATACCACGTAACCTATTAACGCGAAACAAAGAGAAAATACGGACGCGTCTATACTTTATTCTAACGGGTTTTAATTACTTCCAACCTAGTAGCAAATTTCTCTGAAAATAAGAAGCCCCTAAGCCAAAATCATTTCAACTGAGCCCACCTTTGACTTAAACTGGGCGCAGTAAACACACATTGATTCGGGGCCGTTCTTACATAGATTCGGGGCCATTCTTTGTTTGCAACTCTGACTTTTGAAGAAGCTCTTCCAACATTTACATTTTAAATTGGCAATTTGGCGAGGTGAAGGCCTACGGAAGCTAATCCTGGCGTTTTAATAAATTGTGAGCGTTAAAAGACAATCGGTGGCTGCTTAATAAGTGCTGCATAATTCGTGTGCTACCTAAACATTATCTCAAAAACCTAAATCTGGTCATTGGTCCTGGCAACAAGTCTGAAAATTCCCTCGTACATTTAAAAATGGTCAGACATTCAAAAACCCAAAACTGACCTTTTTGATAAAAACTGGATTTCTAAAAAAAATAACATAAAAATTAAAAAACGGAAACATACGGCACGGGGATGAGCATTTGGTTAATAGACGTCACTTCTATTATTATAACTAGTGGACTAAAGAAGAAACAGTTTGTATAGTTTATCTAGCCTCCCGCCTCCCCCCCCCCAAGCCATTGAGACACTCCATTTGATTCGATTCCTGGGGAAAGCCCTGCTCCGAACAGCCCTCATCCGGTTCTCGTGAAGGGACTTCAAATGCGCGTGCTGATGACGGCATGGTGAAGTTCAGGACTATTGCGTCATGCAACACACAAGCGTGCGATTATCGGGCAAACCATTTTATTTTAAATATGAAGCATAAACCAACAGAACTCGCTTTCCAAGCCCGAAGTATCACGTACTCACCTGCGAGTCCACAGCGCCTTCTGCTGACTGTAGGCGCAACGCGAAGTGCGCGCAAATGGCAGAGCAACCGATATGCACACCGAGTGCACACCAGGCGGCGAAAGCTCTGTGCACAAGGAGCTAGGGTCCCTGTATTGGCATAGAGTTTCGTACAAGAACATTTAGAGAGGACTCTGGCGCTGCGATCCTACGCTTCAATGGCCGTGATCATAGAGTTAATGCCGTGATGGGTAGTTCTGGATTCGGATTGGCGCTCGATGGCTTAAGGAAGTTACTATGGATTGCACGCAGTTTCGTTTTCGTTTTGGATTTACATGAACGCATTTGCCTACGCAGGGTGTTGGGAGAAGCTATCGAAAATGCGTTTCTCCTTCAAATGCATGCCGCGCGCGCACTGACGCCGCCCTGGGTGGAATGTTTTATAACCAGTGTTATCGATTGCCGGCACAGCGAGCACGAAAACACAAATGACGGCGCTCTGTGCGGCGAAGTTGTCTGCGAATTAGGAGTGGCGGCACTGCTCATTCGGCAGAACAATGTATCGTCGAAGCTGACGACGGTTGCGAATCGCTTGAAACCGCCACACCTTCCGTGCGAACGCCGGCTCCTACGGCGTAGACCAGCAGTACCGGCGGCTGATAGGAATACAGATTGATGAAGGTCAGTAATTCAGGCGAGAATAACTTCTCCAAAGGTAATCGGTTTCTTTTTTTTTTTTTTATGAGCACGAAACTTTTCTCTTCCTATTACAAACCACCGCCGTCGAAACTTTTACAAGTAGTTTTTAAAGAAGTCCGCGTCCTGCTGTCGTTGGAGGCAAATGGCGAACCTGCTCCACAAACCATAGAGTTTCATACTAATATTAGAGTGTACTAGAAGTTTTAGAGTGGCCCGACCGGCCGCCCGGAGAGGTGCTCGTTTCGCGCAGAAAATAGCGGCAGCGCTGTAGTCAACGACAACTGAAAGCGAAAGCGGCGGCTGGCCGCGCGCACGGCCACGCGCGGGCCAGGAAACGCTGCTGCTTTACGCGCGGAGCGCTCGAAATTTGTTCTGCGGGTAGTCCAATTGATACTGTAGGTACAGTGGACTGTGGGTAACGAAATGAAAAATAAACGCTGCAGCTCATTTTGCTTTAGTTTTGCCTTTCCCGCTCGACAACAACAAGGAAAATTACGTATTTTCCTTCGCAGCATTCGTAGCGGATTGTAAATAAAGTAATTGCAGCGACATTTTCGCTTTTTCAATTTCCCATAAAAAGGTATTTTGCGTGAAATTGCCTGGTATGATCCAGTTCATGATTGCTTTATGATTGTGTCCTTATTGTGCTGCTTGATGGACATAGTTGGTCGACGCTAAGGATAGGAAAAAATATATGAGGACTGGGATGATAGCTTCTCAGATGAATTTTTTATTTATTGTGTTGCAATTTACGCTCGGACTGCAGTTATGTGGGTTAATATCATAAGTTGCGTTTGTTTTTTATTGCGTGAGTTGTTATTATAGCAGTATTTAAGCAGTGGCCCGCTTGGGGTAATTACGGGTCACCGTGGTGGCCGATCAGAAAATGACACGCGCCAGCGAGGTATCCTTTTAACTAAAAAGGGGTTAGCCCAGCGGTTAGCTCAGTTGTCCCAATGACCGTCTTTCATATAACTATTCCCGCAACGTTCTATTAATCGCACCACCTTTCACCTGATTAGGTCAAGAAAGGAGTTGAACCAGATTAACACAAATTTAATTCACAAGTATGCTGATGGTACAATTACACGCACATAAAACAAATGCAAAACATAGATCAGAAAATATATTGACCGCGGCAACAATGAACTCCCAGATGGCGCGTGACAACAGCGTTCTTGACAACAACAATGACAACAGCGTTCTTGAACCTCTATAGGTTCACGAACGCTAACATGGAGGTTCAAATAAACGGAACTGCAACAAAATACACATTTTGTTTTCATTTTCGATAGCCCATAAAATGAAATGTAACGTGGGAAATCATGCACAAAGTCTACACAGGTAAAGGTTTAGGAATAACGCTAACATGAAGGTTTAAATTGACATTTTTGGCCAACGCATTTTCATAACTCACCCTCGATCATTAGCGACGGCTAAGTTTAAGGTGTTGCTCCCACCTTCGCATGTAATCACGGAACTTGATTAAACCTTTTATATAGAAATGAATCCGTGCCACAATGTATACAGAACCCAACCAAATTTGCTGTCAATGTCCCACGTGCTGGTATAAGGGCTGCGGCACATCCATAACGCTGTCATGGTGGAGCTCCTTGTTGCTGAAGCAACCGGTAAAAACGTCCTAGAGATCGCTAATAAACTTTCAAAAATGCACGGAAGGATTCAGAAGCCCCCCCCCCCCCCTCCCCCCCCCCAAAATACAAGAGGTAGTAAACACAGCGGCATCTTCCCCTGGCATGCAGGATTGGTCATGCAGACTTTGCACTTCGTTTTCAGTACACACTTCCTTACCAAGTGCCTGCAATATGCGACATAGCAGGTTAATAAAATAATTAAGAAAGCCCACTAACGACAGTACAAGCATCAACGGCAGGGGAAGCCCAGAAGAAGGCTCTTGGTATTTTTGTTCCAAATGAGAACGTAAAAAAAAGACAGCCTATATAGAATGTGCGCCCGCCGCTTTTGCTTCGTGCGCAGAGTCAAGAAGGGGAAGGGAAAGGCATTCCTGGTGCCTGTCCGTCAAATTAATCCCTCGTTAACTCGAACTCTGCTATCTCAAAATATCTTCTCGAAACTTTTTCTCACAGTGTGTTTACCTCCCATAGGCGCTAAGCATTAGCCCGCTTTATCTCGAAACGTTTTTTCGGAGGACCACGGATGTCTCGAAATACTGGCAGAGAGGACACAAGGCAAAGTCCGCTGCAGGCAGCTGATAAGGTCCCCGTTCGAATGATTACTCCCGCCGAGCGCGGTCGTGAAGTGCAAGTTTACGCGGACTACCCGTCCTCGTTACCGGGGACGGGTAGTCCGCGTAAACTGTCTGGCGCGTACATCATTGCTGTGGACGACGCAGCTGATCATGCGGACGAGGAGGAGCCTCCAGAAGTGCGTGCGTACAACGCCAGAAATAACATACATGCTGCGTCTGCTTTGTAACAAGGTAAAATGTAGCGGTGGCGACCACCAATTCACGCGATGCATTGAGAAGCTCGGGTACGCTTTTCTGGGGTGCAGATGCGAACGCGAAACAGCCGAGCGCAACACAGTTCTTTCTTCTGCAATAATAAAAGTTTCTTTTTCCTGCGAATTACTTTGCATTCATTACGAAATCTCCCCTGTGCAATAGTGCTTTTGTTAGCACCACTAGCTGTTATTTCAGGGACCGGGCTACAAATTTTCTGTATTTCACTTGACTCGAAATTCTGCGCTTATCTCAAAATTTTCAGCTAATTTTACGACTTTGAGTTAACGAGAGGTTACTGTATATCAACAATTAACGTTTTCAGAAAACGCATAAAAAATGAGAAAGTATCGTTCAAGCGGAGTCATAACGTTTCTGCGTCTACTTTCTAAATCAGCTGATCGAAGGTGCAGGTTCGATTCCCGGCGGCGGCGGTGCCTCTTTTGTGATGGAGGATAAAAGCGAAAAACGCGCGTGTCTTCGAGATTTCGGCGCACGTTAAAGATCCCCAGGTGGTTAAAATTAATCCGAAGCCCCCCAGTACCGCTTGCCTCATCGCCTGTGTAACGCCGGCGCGTCAAACTTCATAATCCAAAATAAATCAGCTTCGCAAGCGCAAAACACCGCCGCGAGCAACGCAAATTTTGCCGCGCGCAGGCTTGGAGCTGGTGCCGGGGAGCGCCGGCTGTTCAGTTGTCGACGACAGCAGCGCCGCCGCTATACCGGTTTTATTTTCTGCGCGAAAGTCGACCCGGCGGAGCAATGGGAGAGGCCGCCGCTCGGGCCACTCTAAAACTTCTAGTACACTCTACTAATATATACTAGAGGGAAATCTGGCGCTGCATTCACGGGCCGCCATGGACGGCGCCATTGCAGCTATAGCGACGTTCCTCGCCTCCTTGGCTTGGTTAACCACATGGCTTCTTTTTCGTCTCGAAGCCAAAAGGGGTAACATTGTTATTTAGTTCATCTTCCATGAAGCTTCTAAATAATCCCTGACAAATAGATCTTTCTGGAGCTTTAATTTTAGAATAACAGAACAAATTCGATTAATTTTCCGCAGCAATATTGTGGCATTTTTGCAGTCAAAGCCAACTTTTCAGCCTGTTCGTGAGCCATGCCAAGGACAAGTGGAACGTGCCCGCCCGGTACATGACGGCACGCTTGCTGAAGCGCGGCTCCCCTACACAGTGGCGCACGATCAGGAGCGCCTATGGCGACTCCTTCAGATAAACTCCCTCTCCAGTCGGTCCCTCCTCCACAAGATCTATCCCTCTGAGTTCCCTTCACCAAACTGTCCCCTCTGTTACTCCCTAGACACTCTAACCCACGCCATGTGGGCCTGCCCTCTTAAAGGGACACTGAAGTGAATTTGTCAAGCTCCCTTTTTTGCTTGCACTGCGTAGACTGGCTCAAATTAGCACATTTTTCGTCGTTTATCCGGTTAATAAGTCGTTAATTATTTTATAAAGCGGGAAAGAAGAAAAACTACCATGCGCGGTCTGTGGCGGCCGCACCAACTAAAGCTGTGACGTCGCAAGGAGTCGGCACCGTGATTGGACGATGTCCGAGGTTAGCATTCCAACAAGTTTCGGTTTCGGTTCTGTAAAACAACATGTTTGACATCCTACGGAATCGTTGGATGGACCTTCTCGATATCTCAGTAATCGCCGTACCGCCTTCTGCCATATTGTCGGCTGTAAAACGTCTGAGATAAGCCTCCCAGGACGGCTTGGAATCGTAGAAATCACTAGCCGAAGCCTACGCAGGGGATGACGCCCCCCGCGTCACCGCTGACGCTCAAATGCCATGCGCTTTTTCCTCATATTCGGAGCTTGCCTCACACATGCCTGTATCGTAAAAAGCGTGTTCGCACCAGGCCAAGGGTGTGCTGATTCAGGCCTGTGCCCACTGCCGGCAAGCAGCAGCACGCTAGCGAGAACTCGCTAGAGCGTCAGTGGCAGTCTGCGCGCGTTCCGAAAACTCGCTCGTGGAAAAGTGAACGTTACGGCCCAAAAATGGTGAACTCAGTTTATAAAACATCGGCCGAAAACGAAAAAACCCACTGGCAAAAAACAAAACAAAAAAAAAACGATGCAGTCTCAGGGATTCGAACTTGCGAGTTGCAAAACGGCAACCTAGCGCCTTAAACCACTCGGCCACAGGCCTTTTTTTTCTTTATTGCATATTTTGTCAACAACACACACATTACAAAATCAACCTTTGAGGTTGAGGGCAATAAACCTCCGCCAAACTTTTAGTTGGCGCTGAAATGTTGGTGCACTTTCATTACACTAAGCTCATTTAACAAACACAAAAATTCATGATCACAATCATCCTTATTCACCACATCTCGAAGACTACAGACGTCTTCAACAAAATAACTATTTACAGACCGCGCGTCAACTGAATTGTGACGAACGTCCATTCTGCTACGCCATATTGCGTGCAAACCTAAAAGAAAGAGCAGGTCGTATGGAATACTGTCCGTGTTTACTGAAAGGTATCTAATTCCTTCGGCTGTTAGTGGCAAATCTTTTTTTATAGTTTTATAGTCTTTTTTTATATGCAGAAAAAGACTGCGTCCCAGCAATCCAGGAAAACGTGCTCCACATTTTCGGGTTTTTTGCACAAAAAGCAGTCTGAACCCCACGGTAAAAACAGCCCCCTTCGCTCTTCCCATGTCAGTACCGGAAGGGTGTCCGTGTGAAGCTTAAAGAAAAACGTCTTTGCAGCCCTTCGCACTGCCATTTTTTTTACCCTCTTTAAAACGTTGCGGCCGGTGCTGTCACGGTATCTGGATCGGTATATTGGTTCGGGGAACAGGGATTCAGTTAGGTCTCTAGAAAGACGCTTACGGGAAACATTGGACAGGTATTCCATCGAAAACCGGGCCGTGAGAAAACGGAAGGATGCGACTACTTCCCGCAGAAAACCGCTACCACTATGCCTTACATAGTCAACAGATGAAACAACAAAATTTGGCAGGGCCGTCGCTAGTGACATTTGCAAATAGGTTCGAATAAAGGGTCTGTCTGGTCCCTTAAAAAGAAAAACCTTGACACAAGCTGTTTCATAAAAAGGTGTGGTAACGCCAGACCACCATCCTCCAGTCTGCGGAACAAATTGCTGCGGCTTGTTCGCTCGAAAACCGACTGCCAAACGAAAACTGCCAACAGGCGATGGAACTTTTGCACATTCATCCGGGAACACGATAAAGCCTGCATTATATACCAAATCTTGGCCACCAGAAACAAGTTGCACACAGTTGCACGCGCAAAAATAGACAATTTTTTACCACCCCATTTTTCTGTCTGCGCACGCATTTCATGCGCCCTATCGCCCCAGTACGCCGTATTTTCGCGATACCGATCCAATGGTACCCCCAAATACTTTGACGGCGTTGTGAACCACTGGACGTTTTCGTAAACAGCAGGTACCTCTGCCCATTCCCCATGCCAAAGCCCGACAGTTTTGCTGACGTTTAATTGACTGCCCGTTACATCACAAAAGCGTTGCGTCATGCGCAGCGCCTTACTCACACTTTCTTTGTCTGAACAGAAAAAAGCCACATCGTCAGCGTATGCCAACACCTTTACTTCGCATGCCTGCAGGCAAAAACCACGTATGCTACTACTTGCAATTATCTTTGCACACAAAGGTTCGATATACAGGGCAAGAAGTAGCGGGCTCAGTGGACACCCTTGCCTCACTGAGGACTGAACGTGTATTTTATCTGTTAATTCCTTATTAACAATTATTCTAGTATTACAATTACTGTAGGCCATTTTAACGCCGTCTTTAATTACCGACCCTAAGTTAACATGCTGCAGTATTTCAAACAGTATTTCATGACATACACGGTCGAAAGCTTTCGCCAGGTCTATTGGTACCATGGCAACCGTTCGAAAGTCGGCATCACAGTACTCCAATACGCTGCGGGCTACATGAATATTTGTAAATATAGTTCTTCCCTTTATACCGCAGGTTTGGTGAGGCCCTATTAACGATTTGATAACGCCTTGCATACGTTTCGCAAGAACTTTCATTAATATCTTATAATCAGTATTAGTAAGTGTAATAGGCCTGTAGCCAGTTACTTTGTTCGATTGATCGCTGTCCTCCCCCTTCGGTATCAATACCGTGTGAGTATTTCCGCATGACGGCGGTAGACTCCCACGCTCATAAGACTCAGAAAAAACCCCATGAAGTAGTCCCGTCACTTCTGCCTTAAACTTCTTGTAAAAAAAGCACCAATCCCGTCAGGCCCCGGCGATTTGCCAGAGTTCAAATCATTTATGGCGTCCTCGATTTCGCTTAAGGTTATCTCCCTTTCCAGAAGTGTTGTCTCTTCACTTTCCAGCTGCGGCAAATCGTTCAGAAATTCTGTTTTAAACCCTTCTTTAGGTTTTCGCAGAGCAAACAAATCGCGATAGTACTGTGTGAACGCACGAGCTGTCTCGTCTTTGTTTTGAGTAACTACACCTGCCCACTCAATTTCTTTTACGTCTTGCTTACGTGAATGCCTTTTTTCGTCAGCTAGAGCGCGTTTTGTCGGTTGTTCACCTGCCAACATTTTTTCCGCACGAGCCCTCACGGTTGCCCCACGGTATTTCTCGACATCAAGATCTTCCAGGGCGCGTTTTGTGTTTCTTATGTCATCTATAAAAAGGCCGGGTTCTTTTGTTTCTTCCTGTACCAACTGCTTAATGATACTTCGGAGGCCTGTTTCTTTTTCTCTTTCTTTCCTCTTTATCTCACTTGATCGCTCTAGAGCGATCATTTTAATGTTTTGTTTAAAATTTTCCCAGGCTTCACTTCTGCTGTTACACTTCAGTCCATACTTATTATCAAAGAAATTTTTAACCCTGTCGAGAAAAACCTTATCTTCAAGCAATTTTGCATTCATCTTCGGCCACAGACTCGATAGACTCGGCCACAGGCCAAGTCTATCGAGACTGGATATATAAGGTATATAATGTATAAACAGTTTACACTTTTATTTAGCCTTATCATTTGAAGACCTCAGTTGACCATTTATCGTATAGCGCCCGTGCAGTAAGCGTTCCCCAAACTTCCACAATACCTCACGTCTGGCAATTGCATTTCTTGGACGGAAAAGCGTTCGCAGACGTGCGGTCGTGCTGCTGACCGCTGTGCTTGTTCACCCACCCAGCGCAAAGAAGTGCTTCCTGCTCCCTAGTTTTGCGCTTTACAGTAAAAGTTTCAGTTGATTTTATTTTCTTAGTACCAATACTTACTTCGTTGACTCTTCTCCCGCCTGATCAAGTGGCCTTAGATTTTCCTACTAGCGTAAAGTCAGCGAAGCGTCGCATGTGCCCTTGTCCAGCGCTTGTGTGAGGCGACCTTGACTCGACTTGGAGCCAGATACAGTGTACAAAGTAACAAAGTAAAGAAAGGCACATACTTTCATTCACAAACGTGTCCTGGCTTAGTTTCAACTGAGCGAGTGAATTGCGAAGACCCGTCGGCGGCCAGCGGACTAAACGCTGGGCCGACTGACTCGGTCGGAAGGTCGGCGAGCCGTGCACTGGCGCAGCCAATTGCCAGCTCCTCTCCTGCTGACGTCACGCGAAAACGCCACATAAAATGGGCGAGTGTAAAGAGAGGAGGACACCATTTTCGAATTAATTCTTCTACTAAATAAAATCGCGTAAACGCGCTCACAGTGGTCGAAACATGGCCTGGGGACTCCGGACTACAATTTGCGCTAGTAATCCCACAGTGTTTGTGTCCCTTTAACCCACTCCCCCCCATCTCCAGCGTCGAGCAGTGGGAGGACGCGCTGGGCAGCTCGCAACCGGGGGTGCAGCTTCTTCTGGGTAACCGAGCTGCCACCGTCGCCGCCAGCCTTCGGCCGGCAGCCACCACGCGTTCCTAGCCAACTTGCTTGGAAAATAAAGTGATTTCTCTCTCTCTCTCTCTCTCTCTCTCTCTCTCTCTCTCTCTCTCTCTCTCTCTCTCTCTCTCTCTCTCTCTCTAGTATATATTAGTATCAAACTCTATGCCACAAACCTCCTCGACTCCGCGTCCGCTTTTTATTTAAACACGCCGTTTTATTTCGTACAAAACCGGTTTTTTGTCACTACCTTTCTTGTTCGCCATGTAATTTCTAAACGGAGAACCGCGCAATAAGAGTTTTTTTCTCAGAAAACACAATTTGAGCAGCCAGAAGCTTGTTTCGATCCTACGGAATCCGGTGCCAGAACTACCCATCATTTCCATTGAAGCGTAAGCGGCGCTGCCATGTTCGCGTTGACACTAGCTCCAGTTTTTCCTCTAGTTATTGTTGTATGAAACTCTATGCTGTAGAGGTCTCACACCGAGCAACTGAACGTTGTCGACGATGGAGCGGCGGAAACGCGGGACCACCTGGGCGTTGGGGGTTTGCGCGGTACGTGTGGTTAGCAAATTTCACGCAGGGACACTTCGAAAAACGCCTGCACACTGTTTGCAGTGTTGAATTCAGAAAAAGTAAATCAGATGCTGGGACCCAAAAGTTTGGTGCGTTTAGCAAGGACACAGATGTTGAACTCCTGCTGCATCTAACGCTTTTATTTGCATTCACACCGCCACAAGCAACCAACAGGATGTCCACGCCGCGAGCAGATCCACTGGTTTCTGTACCAAGGAGTAATACGCGGAGCGTCGCGTTTCCGTGCGCAGGTCCGCTTCTCTTTCGATCACTACGAAAGCAGCATGAAGGGGCACCCGGCGAGTGGAACGTTGGCGCTGCCGTCGGAGGCCCTGGCCACTTACCAGAGGTTCCGCGAGTCACGGTTTCGTGCCCTCTTGCTTCAAGGAGCTGCCTACGATGAAGACCATGACTGCGCCTACGATCACCACAAGAAGGTGAGGCGAGCGCACCTGAAACCCTTCATTAGATAAATGGCAGAGGCTCGTGCAAGGCTGTAGCGAGCGAGTAGCTTGCACACGTGAGGTATCATTCATTTGTAACTCCAAAATCGCCTTCACCTACATTTGCACTTTGAGTGTGATGCATTATCTTATTCTTTATTGTGGCAGTCAGGTTTTTGCAAGTTATATGTAGGACAAGTTAGATGGCAACTAATAATCATTGCTATTTTTGTAGGGGTTTAGTTTGTATTTCGTTTTATTTTTTTCGCATCTCCAGGTGTAACTTCACGACCGTCTTGGCAAATCCTTCTATAGCCTACTTTCGAAATAAGTATTGTTTCGAACCAAAATAGCCAATGGTTATTTACGATTGAAAGAACATTGTAAATCTTGATTATGGGCTTGTGTTCTGCCCTTAATGTCCGCTACGGGATGTCGGTGTAGTGACTATATAATTCGTATGCCTACAAGCCTTGCCACAGTGCGAAAACCTTTTGTACAAAAGAAAATCGAACATTGACCACGTATAAAAATAAATTTGACGTTTCAGATACAATTTCGCATCTTGCCACCCACTCGGCCACAAGGCGTCCGTTGTGTTGTCCTTGATAGCGTGCGCCGCACGCGTCTGCTCAGAAGGCAGTGCAATGAAACGTGAATTAGGAACGATACGCCGCGAACTAATCGCCAACGGCTATCCTAAGCAATTTATTTTCCAAACTGAGAATAAGATACTGCAGCCAAGGACGCTCAGCAAGAAGACATTTCGGGCACACGCAGCCATCCCTATACGTCCCAGGAATAAGCGAAGCATTCGCGCGGATCTTTTCAAAATACGCTCCGGAACCGGCTCCGGAACCGGACGCTCCGGAACCGGCTGATGAATGTGAAAGACGAAAGTGCCGAGGGATTCATTGCCTGGAGTGGTATACAAGATACCATGTGCTGATTGCGCTCATGCGTACATTGGCGAAACAGGGAAGTTTTCGCGACGACTAAAAGAGCACCAACGTGATGTTAGAAATATTAATCACATGACGAATGCCATAGCACAGCACGCGCAGAAAAGTTCCAACATGATTGACTGGGAGAACACCGCTATTTTCGCTAAGAAAAAGGACACATCATCTCGGCGGCTGCTGGAATCACTTTTCGTCCAATCAACGTTTGATTATGGAAAGCTTCTGTATGCGTCGTCACCATGCGCTATTATGGAATACATATTAATGGCACTAGTGTTTTGCAGCAGAGTAAAAAATAGCGTAACAACGTTTGGGCCGACCCCCGACAGCCTGGAAAGTAGTCAAAGTTACGAATGAATCAGTCCGTGCTAGAGTATATGTGTTTGTGTTTCCCATTCCAGAACGGTATACAGACACAACATCCCTCTGCATCGATAAATAGTTTGAGCTGACAATCCTACCCTTCCTTTAAAGCATGGTTTAGATATTTGTAACGGAAAAAAATTCTTTATCACACATTATAAATTCTTATCTCACATTATCACACCCTATAACATCACTATATTATTTGTATTTTCACTCCATTTCACTTCTGATTTCGCTGTCCAATTTCAGTTTTACCTCACGCCACATTTAATCAATGGTGACTTGATATAACGCCATATGCCCTGAGTTGGCATTTGCCTGTAAACTCCACCAAGCACCTACATCGTCATCAACGTCATAACGAGGAGGTCTGTAAACAAGCAGCTGATCCTGCGAGCGCCGCAATGCTGTGCGGTTGGGTCGGGCGGCAATCTCGCATTGAAGGCACCCTATTTCTCCCCCTGGAACTGCTTTCATGTTCAACCTCTCCCGGATACAGTGTCAATTAAGGAGCGAAAAAAGCCGGGTGATCATGGGGGAGGATCGATGGCCGCATCGGGTCGCTGGAACTCTGCGCTGTATGCCCAGTGCCCTTGGCGGCCACTGATGCAGCGTTACAAACAGCCCGGCATGCCCGGCAGTTTCATATCCCTGTGGCCCTAAACCCTAACGGCTTAGTTCGGCCCACGCAGCCCAATGTAATAGTAACAAGTAGCTTTAAATGTGATTATGTACCCGTGACAAGACAGCAGGGTAGTTGTCACGTTGATGAGGCCAGTCGTTTCCTTATCCGGGGTCCCAGTGTTCTTTTCTGCGCCCACATTCTACAGAATAGCGTCAAATAAATTGAAACGAGAAACATTAACGGGTACAACGACCACGACCACCCGATGGAAAAGGTCCTGTTTCCACGTGGAGGTTGTTCAGCGACGGACATACCGGCATAAATCGTAAAATTGACAGCGTAAGTCGTAAAGCCATTGCTCCACCGCGGGGAACTTCATCCCGCTCAAGCCACAGAGAAACGTACCGGTTGGCGACAGTTTCAACAACACATCATCATCATCATCAGCCTTTCCAGGTCCACTGCAGGACGAAGACATCGCCCAATGACCTCCAATGGCTGCGCTACTGGAGTCCACAGTTTACCCCCCAAGTTCCGTATATGATCCCTACATCGTGTTATTGGCCTTCACTTCCTTCGAGACCAATCTGTTGGTATCCACTGTTACCCTAATGGTCCACCGGTTGTCGGTTCCTCTCACTACATGGCCAGCCCAAGTGCATTTCTTTTTCTTTATTTTAACTATGATATCTTCTTCTGTAGTTTGCTCTCTCATCCATGTAGCTGGTTTCTCGTATCTGAGTGTTATTCCTAACATAATTCGTTCCATGGCCCGTTCAGCCGACCTAAGTTTCCTTTCTAGTTGTTCATTAGGTCGCCAAATTTCTGCTTTGTATGTCGTCACCGACAGTATGCACTAGTTTTAGATTTTTGTTTTGAGTGACGGAGGGAGCTTCTGACTCTTCATTATTTGGGATTGCTTGCCAAGTGCTGCCCAACCCACACCTATTCTGCACCGGATTTTTCTGTTGTGGTTGGGGTCAGCACTAACCATCTGTTTGAGGTAGTTATGTTCTGTTACTTCTAGTGTTTTGTTTCCTAGGAGGCGTTCTTGGCATGCTTATGTCTCATTACTATAGATTTATTCATGTTTATTTTTGACTCCATGGCCGTGCTTTCTGATTGTAGTTCCTCAAGCATTGTTTGCATGTGTTCTGCCGTCTCACTCAGCAAGACTATGTCGTACGCAAACCTCAAATGGCTGAAGTATTCCCCGTTTATCCTTAATCCTATGTTTTTACACTCTCCAGACACGCTGTGAATAGTTTTTGAGAGGTGGCATTTCCCAGTCTTACTCCTTTTCGGATGGAAAATTTATGACTTTGCTTGTGGAGATTTATCCTGCACGTGCATCCCTTATGTATATCTCATAGACGTCTTATGCAGGTTTCCTCTTCCCTGATATTTTACTGCTTGTAAAATGGCTGTGGTGAGTACGGAATCAAACGCTTTCTCGTTATCGATTAACGCAATGTAAAGGGGTTTAGCGTACTGTGCGGATTTTTCAATCACTTGTTTGACGACATTATTGTGACCCATGATTGAGTACACTTTCATAAACAGCGTGCTCTCTGGGTTGATGGGAATCCAGGCGATCACCCATGCGGCTAACTACTACCTCTGAAGGTTGTCAACTAAGCTGCCAGAAACTTCCACTCATTGCGGACAAGCTTAGATCGAGCTGCGCGAGCTGAGCTTTGAACTAGCGAACTGAGCGTCAGATGATTCGCTCAGCTTCCCTTGTGCAGCTTTTATTTGGCCAGCTGAGCTTCGAACTAGCCATTTTTTCCTAGCCACGCATTTGAGCATGGCAGTGGCGTACCTTCTCAACGGCAAGACGTCACTGGATCTCAGTAAGTCAGCGTGGCAGCTTACTCCTTCAGAACCGCGGTTATAAAAAAGCAAAGCCGACAAACGCTGGCACAGTATCACAACAGGCGTGCGCGACAACGTCGTCGGCGGAATACTCTTTCTCTCTGTCTTTCTCTCTCTCTCTCTCTCTCTCTCTCTCTCTCTCTCTCGATATTTTTCTTCTGGTTCTCTATGCGCAACACATGCAGGTGTGGAGTGCTGCCTGCTCCGGAAGAAACCATCATCCCGGATACCTAAGGGGCTAGAATAGAAAGCTTCAACCATGTTTGGAAGGCTCTTAAAAATATAAACAGCACTTCGTCGCTAGGGAAGGATCTGGCAACCCTGGTGTAGTAGTTGGCCACCACCTTAAATGACGTACCAAATCAACTCTCGGCCCTCAGTACCCAGCAGCTGTAGAGCACCTTTGCATGGTCAGAACAGCGATACAGCAGTGGGTGCTAAAGAATCTGTGTCCGGACAGGCTGCCATTGGAACGTGACCCTGAAAACGTTCAAAGCACGCACTCTTTCTAGCGACGGAAGCTTAGAGGTGCTACTAGAGGAGCTGTCTGACATTAAGTGGGATAGCGTTAAGCGAAGTTAGCCGGACAGGAGACGGATTCATGGAGCCCGCTAGCGGGCATGTATACAGTGGGCCCCAACATCGAGTAAATGGAGCTTTCAATAGCTCCCGGAAAAAAGAACACTGGATATGATTTTTAATCCACGTACAAATAGCAGGAAACGTGGAGGAGTTTCTCCGCATTATCGATAGGGTTGCGGCTGTTGTGATCAAGCTAAACAAGGGATACAAGCTAGAGATAGTACAGGCCCCAACAACCAGATATGATGCTGAAACCGTAGATGGCTTCTACGAAGACCTGGAATCAGCAGTAAATAAGGCAATAACGCAGTTCACAGTTGTGATGGGAGACTAACGCAAAGGTCTCTAAGAAACAAATGGAAGAAAGGTCAGTGGGAAACTTCCAAAGAGACAATCGAAACAGTCACGGAATACACTGGTGGTATTTGCAGATATAACCTGAGGTTAATGAATACATACTTCTACAAATGAAAGAACAGCAAATGGACATAGAAAAGTCCCGATGGTACAACCAAGAACGAAATTGACTTCATACTAAGGGGCAACCCGTTTATCGTGCAAGCCTTAGAGGTGTTATGTAAGATTCGGAGCAACGACCACAGAATGGTTAGATGCAAACTAAGGCCGAATCTCAGAAGAGACAAAACAAAACTCGTGAACTAAGAAACTCCGCAAGGAATGCGTCAGAGCCATACGGCAGGATTTTAAAATATTTCTTCAAAACAAATTGTCCTGTTTAAACAAGCAGAATGAAGTCAGTGTTAGCCTAAATGACAACCTACCATCTGTACTCGGTGAATCAGCAGCAGCTGTGGGAAAAACATGTAGAGAAAGAACTGGACAACTAAGAAAAGTAAGAAACTAATTGCCAAACGTAAGAACATGAAAATGTGAAGTACTGTTGATCGGACGGAATTAGCCGACCTGTCAAAGCTGACTAACCGAACTAAAACAAAATAAATTCGTCCATATAACAGTGATGAAGGAAACGCTGACAATAGGGAAAGCTTCACAGCAACTAAGAGAAATATAGCCATGGGCAAAGACAGGATTTACGCACTCAGAGATTAAAAGGGAAACATTATGCACAACTTGGACGAGATAATTAAGGTAGCGGAACAATTATGCACCATTCTGCATGCCAGCGTCATTAGGCCGGGCGAAACTACGGTAAATCCGAGCTCAACTTGCGATGTTTGACTTGTAAGTAAAGAGGAAGTTGGAAAGGCTATCAAAGGCATAAAAATAAGGAAAGCTGAAGGTGACGACGGCCTAAGTGTAGATATTTTGCAGGAGGAAGGATATATTGCACTGGAAAAGCTTGTTGTACTATTTTCGGAACGCTTGAAGACTCAAAAAGTGCTCATAGCCCAGAAAAACGCCAAGATTATTCTGATTCATAAGAAGGGAGATCTGGAGCACCTCAAAAAATAGACCCAATAGCCTACTTTCAGTGGTTAACAAGCTGTTTACGAAAGTAATAGTAAATAATACAGTGGCTTACAAAACACATGATCAGAACAGTCACCAACCGTCACAAAGGCATGAAAGAGAAAGATACACTTCGTCTCATCCATGCTTTCATCCTCTCAAGAATAACTTATGCAGTGTCGTTCTCAGTACTTAACACGAGAGAAACCGGCAAACTTAACACCAGCATGAGGAAAACAACGAAGCAAGCGCTGGGACTTCGAATGAGCGTGTCAACAGGCAGGCTATTAAGCTTTGGCCTGTGCAACACAGTTGACGAGATAACTGGAGCTCAGCCATCTAACCAAAAAGCCCGCCTCGCACAAACCCACATTGGCCGAAAGGCATAGCCAAATTAAAATTTGCACCAGTTGGGAACACTGTCCCAACAAAGGAAATGCCGGTGAATTGTCAGAGGCACATCATAATCCGTCCACTGCGCAAGAATATGCATCCCATTCACCATCAGGGTCGGCGAGAAGCAAGAGTCAAAGCTCTGGACAAAGTGTATGTATCTCCACCTACTTCTACACAGATGCAGCCACATACCCCAAAAGACAAGCAAGGTAGCGGTGGTGACAAGACGGACCTCGTCGCCGGAGCAACCCTGCCACGTTCCTTAAAGGGACCCTGCAACACTCTTCGTGCAGTGCAAGTAAACCTGCGCGACGTTTAGATTAGACTTCCAGGAACACCCGAGCCAAATATTACACGCGCACGTGAAGCGGTAAGCGCGCAAATCGCCGTGTAAGATGAGGAAAAACCAACCACGCTCTCTTCAATTCTCCTCATTATGCACCCCTGGCATGGCCTCTTCGGCGTCAATCGGGCCTGGGCTGTCCTGGCTGTCCTATTGGCTGTCGCTGGTCAACTTCCTGTGACGTTCAGCCGTCGTCGGCGCTGTGTCTGAACCTCTTCTATGTCTGAATTGTCCGCATGTTTTTGGTGTTTCTTTTGTTTTCAGTGCGCGCAGAGTTTGAGTGACGAACTAAATATTCCACTTTCAAAGAGCCCACTCGACAACGAACGTTTATTGCTCCAAAAACGCCATACCAGCCTGAGCGCTTGCTTGCGAGCAGGCCACCATGCCTGCTTTTTTGTGGCACCAAACCGGAAATAGACCCGTCCACGTTGCAGGGAAAAGGGCGAAACTCCCCGGCCTGTGACATATCGAAGGCAGCCGAACAAAACGCCGCGCGCCGCGCGCCGCCCCCCTCTCCGGGAGAGAGCGCGCAGCTTTCGTCGCGTTGTCCGCGGTTGCGTTGAGAGGGAACATTTATGCGCGATTTTTCATCGCGCGTAGTTTCGGTGATAGTGAACGGATTTTCATAATTCTTGCGGGAGGAGATTTCTGGGGCAATAGACTTTACCCAAAATACATTCCGAGTAGTCGATGGTAAGTGTTGCAGGGTCCCTTTAACGCAAGAAGCGGAAGAACTAGCCGTGGCCTTAGCTCTTTCGCAAACGAAGGCAAATGTTATAATTACAGACTCACAAGAAGTATACAGGAGTCTCACGTCAGGCTGGGTGGCTCCGATGACATACCGCCTTCTGTCCAGCAAGCCACCAGACGGGGTAGTCGAGGTGGTGTGGGCGCCGGCCCGCTCCTACCTGGAGGGCAGTGATCACGCCCACCTCAAGGCCCAAGGTTTTGCGGGCCAGGCCGCAGAGTACCCAGCTGAACCTATGCTACTCACGACCAACCAGGAAATTACAGAGCACTCCAGACTCGGTCACATAACACTTCCGTTACGCCACTGACAACTAACAAATACCCAGGAAACTACGCTCTGACTAGGGCAAACCAACACGTATCCCCACACTACACTGATGCACCTGCTTTTTTCAAATCAACACGAAGCCCAGTGCAGGTTGTGTATGCGGTCAGGAACACTTTGGCATGTTATCCTAAACATGACGAAGTTTTCTCTCTCTTCCTTTTTCTGTCTCTTTTGCGGGTGTCACCAATCTTTTCTTTACAGATAATGCTAAATAAGCTAACAATAACGGCTTCATAAATTCTAATGTACACTCTGGGAAAAAAGTTTACAGGACATGATTTCCGCAATGGAAGGTAATTTCTTCGTTGTCTAGAGACCAATCACCTGATAAGCATGTGGTGACGATGCTCCACAGCTCCACAGCGTGGTGCTCTTCTTACGAGTACGAATGAGGTGCCGAGGCTGCAGACGGCATAAAAATATCTTCGAACATCGAAATCGTGTCGTGTAAACGTTTTCCCCGACTGTACGTTGCACAGGACCTTGCCAAATAATCAAAAGCGTGACAGCCTACCAACCGTGATGCCACACATGCCTGTCCCCAAACATTGCAGGTGCTGCTGTTGCGGCTATCGGTCGTCGAACTGCGCGACCCGCAGAGTCCGCTATGGCCCGTCCTGCAGGCTGCTCGACTCGGCCCCCGGCTTTCCCGGTGCCTGCTTCGCGTGTTGCTTCCGTCGCCGACCGACCGCGAGGCCCGTGCAGCCGTGCACTGGTCCCCCGCGATGCACACCAGGCTATACGGCCTACGCGCATGCATGCGGGCGCAGCACGCTCTACGATCGAAGGCGACGGAGTCGGGCTGGAGCCCGGAACAGGAAGCGCTGTCTGTGGTCGACAACGCTGCCTTGGGGCCCTCAATATACGTTTTCCGCGAGTACGTGGAGCGCCTTGTCAGCAAGGACCCTGCAGCCGTGTCCGCAAATGACGTCGCCATGACGAACAGCGAGTGGGACCAGGTGGGCGGGCTTCAGGGTCTCTGTAAGCCTTACGATCATTGCTACGACTAACGTTCCTCTCCTGCAGGACAAAGGCACTTCTTTGGAAGAAATGATAGGGCCCAGGGCGAGCGGCAGCTTCTTAGAACTGCCCTACACGTAACGCGAATTTCCTAGGTTATACAATGTTCTCAAAGTGCTTAGAAAACCACTAGAGCAGTAAATTCTCCGCGGTGGCTGAAGTTCCGACACATGATTTCAGAACAGGGCATTTGCACCCATGGAGTATGCGTAATCATTCGCGAACATGATTTCAGAACTGCAGGGCATTTGCACCCATGGAGTATGCGTAATCATTCGTTCGTGATGCGAACCCATTTGAACACCGCAGGTCTTCTACCTTGCGTACGTCCAATCGATGTGCGAAAGCCCTGACCACGGACGAAGCCTGGCGCGTCACACCCCGCACTGGGAAACCGTCATCAGCCAGCTTTCTAATGACGAGGCGTTCCAGTGGGCCTTCCAGTGCCGCGCCGGGGACTCAATGCGGCTCGACACGACCTGCTCGTTCTGGGAAGCGAGCAACCAAACCGCCAATTCTGTGTCTACTTAATCATATAAAACTGCGCGAACTCAGCATGCACCGATTCCTTTGTGCACTAATTCTGCCCTGCACTTGTGCATATTTTCTCTGTGCCCAAAGCAATTATAATTACCCTGTTCCGTTCACTGCAAAAAACTTCGCGGCGCGAAACCGACGGACTGCTCTTAAATTCTAAAACGACAACGAAGGACGGCTGTCCTTCGTTCTCCTTTTAGAGTTAGTCGTAACACAACTGGCGGTATGGGGAAAACTGAATACCAGGACCAAACAACGCGGACAATCGGGTTGCAGGGGCGCGCGACAGCGCAGAAGAGCCACTCAGTTCTTCCATACAAAGCTATTCACCCCCACCACCACCACCACTACCTAGAGTGTGACACCGTTGTGAATCTGTTCCGTCTACCTGAGCCTCTTGATAGTGATAAACGGAACACTCAGCATCTGGTTTCTAATCCTTGGGGTCTTTTTTAGCCACGATACTTTAACAATAAACAGCATGCAATTTCGATTAGTTCGGCAGATCTGTTCAGATTAGCAGATTAGTTCAGCAGATCTGCAGCAGATTCCGCTGCAACACAGTTACAGCGGAAACCTGTCTGCTAATTCAACTTCCCGCTGGCATATAGCAGACAAATCCGTAATTTCGAGAAGCAGTGCTTGCAGTGCTTGGCAGGTCAGGGCATGCTGTTTGGTACATAGTGGGTGAGTGCGGTTTCGTAACTTCATTTCCGGTTGTTGAATGTGGCCGACGCTCACGGTTAACCCGTTGTATCCCACGCGGTTTCACTTAAGCTCGATAAGCGTTCCTCCGGTTTCTGGGTCTCCACGGCAGGATAGAATGAACGCTCACGCGGTAAATATAACGCTTTTTTTATAGTCTGCCGTCCCGCGCCTTCTCCATGGGGAGGCGTGTCCGCGCCGCTGATGCACGCACAGCGCTGCGCAGAGGGCGCTGCGAGCAATCGGAGCGCCGGAGAGAGAGAGCGGCCACCGACCGGCCTGTGCCGCGCGCTACTGCCGCGGAGAACGGGCACCCATCGGTGTTTGTCGGCCAATTAGAGCGGTGAAATCCAACGGCTCGAAGTACATCAGCCCACAATTGAAGCTGCGATAGAACTAAAAATCTCCCACCTCCCCTCGCGAGAACCCCTGTGTAGATGCGACGCATAGGGGGTTCACGTTGCAGCGTTGGACATCGGAGGAACGGCGCTGGAACGATGGAGCGGAGCGGCGCAGGCACCTCGTTTTATAGCGCCCATAACGGTGAGGGGACGCGCCGGCGCCAGTGCGTCTGCCGCGGCTTTGACGCAACACAATCCAACACAATCCACTTTAATCCAATCCAGGCCAAGTCAAGCCAATCCAATCGAAGCCAATCCAAAGCCCCTCGCGAGAGAGTGTTCGCCATCGGAGAGGAGAGGGGGTGAGCGGCGGGGAGCGCAGCTCACGCGGCGAGGAGAATGGGGGAGGGGCGGACGCAGACAACAACGCCGACGCCGGATGCAGGGTCAAGGCGAGTGAATGAGATGCAGTCGCATCTAATATAAGACACTTTAATTTCGCGGCCCGAATTTTTCACGATCGGTTGATTGATTGATTGTAGGGTTTAACGCGCCGACGCAACGTAGGCGATGAGGCGCGCCGTAGTGGAGGGCTCCGGATTAATTTTGACCACCTGGGGATCTTTAACGTGCGCCGAAATCTCGTACACACGGGCGTTTTTGCTTTTCGCCTCCATCAGAAAAGCGGCCGCCGCGGCCGGGAATCGAACCCGCGACCTCGTGCTCAGCAGCGCAACGCCTTAGCTTTTTCACGATCGGGCTACGCAGCCTATTTGCGGCCGCTGACCTTCGCGAGGGAGACCGAAGGATGAAACCGCAGCAACGAGAGTAGCCGTTGCGCCAACGCCGCTGGAACCATATTATGTCGCGCAATGTTGAGACGGTGAGATCACGTTCAAAAAAGTGCCCAGCGGCGCCAGACTCAGTGTTTGTTCCAATTAATGTGAAAACTACTGGGTTATCCCCGAACGTCATGCAATGACGGTGGTGGGCATGTAGCCGGCCAGGCTAGCTCGAGAATAAGGGGGGGAGGGGGGGGGGATGCTGTAGTGAAATGCTTTACAAAAAAAAACCTGTTCCTAAATACTTCGGGATGCAGGGATGGAGGGGGGGGGGGGGTAAATCAAGGAATATGCATGGTCATCGGACTAAATAAGCCTCAAGAACTTTTCTTCACAATTTCAAACAGCTGCAAAAAAATGATTGGCCATAACGCATATTCTCCCCTGTTGCTTTACCCGCGTGCATCTCGCGATTCACTCCGAATATGCGGCCGATCAAAAAATGAAAGCCCTGTGCAGTGAAGAATGCAAGCGCAGTTACTGTTTGACAGCCTGATTTTATTAAAAATAAGTTTCGCGTGCCCCTCAAGTTAGCGAATTTTCTAAATCGTGGAATTCACAAAAATTACAAACGCGCAAAATAAAAGGTTTCATAGTACCCCATTTTCTGCCTGCTGAATGGAAGTGCCAAAAAACATCGTATACATGCGTACACCCGTAATATTTTTATTCGGCATTCATATTTTACCAGATATTACCAACTGAGGTAATATCGTATAGATATTACCAGATATTACCATACGTGCGATGGGGCCTAATTAATGAATGATGAGAATTGGTCAGATACCGCTTAAGCATATATTTGACTCGTAAGCAGAGAGAAGTCAGGATGGTTTCAAAGGGCCACAAAAGAATCTGCGGAGCGCCCACACACCACACAGAGATTTTCACGCGTTTACATATCCATGGCAGTGTACAGCGGGGGTATACACACAAACGCTGCTTTGTTAGGCAACGTAGCCGAATTTCTGCGTGATGTTCCCCAGCTAGCAAAAGATGTCGTGCCGACAGTGTTTCCGATGCCTCCGAGTATGTGTGCAAGCCTTTTGCCTGGAAGATGATATATAGACGATAGAGCGCAGCGAAACAATTCCGTGCTTTGGCTCGATTGTTCATAATACGCCAAACGTACTCCCATCAATTCATGCTTCGGTAAAAAACTGTTCGTATTCGTAGGAACCAATTTATTTGGCTAATCTGTTGTGTAGACAGAAACAAAGAGGCGGAAAACGCGTAGTTAAAATAGGCTGAATGAGCCCAGACCACGGTGTGTTCTTACACCGTGGCCCAGACCTACGAAGGAGGCAGGGCGGAGCGCTGCGCAGTCCGCCGCATAGCACTGCTCCCCGCGCCGGCACTGGCCGGCCCCGCTCCGATTGCCTGCAGCGCCGCCGCTGCATGCATCACTGAGGAGCCCCTTCGCCGCCGCCAGACGGCAGACTATACTCGGTTACAACTTAAGAACGGCACCGATGATGATGATGATTGCTATTGGTTTCCGCTTTGAAGCGGGGTGATGACATGTCATCTCACCAAACCATATTTTACACTCTTGGTTGAATACTAGCGCTGCTTAGGGCAGGCACTAAAGCTTATTAGGCCCGAAATACTTTTTTTTCCTGTTACAGGTGGTAACTGTCCTAGGAAATATTCCCCTCTCTGCTTTTCGTACACCAGCATTCTAATCTTCTTTTCGTCCCCTCGACAGCTTTGAAGTTAACTTCCTCTCTGATACCCTTAAAGGAGCCATGAAGAGAAAATGCAAGTTTGGTTCATTCAAAAGATTGTCTCGTTAGAATCATACTGACACCACTTTTAACGTAAACTTCGCTCAAATAAGCTACATAATTAGGAAAAACGGGAATGGTCATGCAACCCACCAGCTCATTTCCCGCAACAGAACCTATGATGTCACATGAGCTAAGCTCTGCGATTGGCGGAGGCTGGCAGAAGCAGACGCAAATTAGGTAGAGCTTACAAACTAGACGAACGAGCGATTTGCGCTTAAATTTAGGGCACATTCTTTACAAAGCAATAAGAATGATGGGATAAACAGTGGAAGTTACGAAAGCACATGTAAACATAGAAGTACTGATGCGTTCTGCTGTTCGTACTGCGCACAGCATGCTTGGTTTAGCTGCACAGCACTACGGAGCTTGGGGTTGTCTCAGACGACACTGGCCGATTGACGCAAGCAACGGTGTCTTACGTGACCCCATTTGTCGAGCGAGCACTGTTTCAGGGAACGAATATTTTCTCCCAGAACAAAAACAAGCCAGGTTTAAATGCGGGCAAAAACAAACCAAACGCTTGCCACGGTATGGTGGCGCCATCTAGGTTACGGAACGTGAAGAAACCCGGGAACAAACCAACACCGCTGTACAGGGTGGAGACAACCTTTGAACGGTCCCGTGCCGCCGCTATTGGGCCAACGGGCTCAACGCGTTATTGTTTTCGTTTCCCACGAGACCTAGCAACGCGAAACAGACAATATGATTCAAACTTCTTCAGTAAACCGCGTTGCGGCGATAATTTTAGCGCGGTTTTGACACAATCACTTGCTTCGGCGGCGAGCGAGCAACCGAAAATGGCGGCGCCAGCGTATACGTGTCTACCCTGTACGGCGGATGCATGAATGAAGGTACTCTAGGCTGCAGAGCGGTCGGTTCCTGTGATGTCATTTGGGACCACGAAAACGCACGATTGAGCGGGAAAATCAAAATTTTAACCTAAATTGTTTAATTTCTGAGTGAATAAAGCACCGTTTGTATCCGGACAAGCGCTGGGGGCACTATAAAACACGAAATCTTTCGAATAAAACCAACTTGCATTTTCTCTTCATGGCTCCTTTAAATCCTAGGGCTTCTGGAAGCCCAATATTCCCTTCATGTAGATTTGGATGGATACTCTCACATTCTAACACTATGTGTCGCATAGTTTTTGTTTCTTTTCCGCAGACCACGCATACCCCATCATTTTGTGAATACTTCCCCACAAAACTCTTAGTTCGCAGGCAACCTGCTCTAGCCTCAAAAGGCAAAGCACTGCCCTGGGAATTATCGTAGAAATTTTCCATTCTGATGTTCAATTTCTCAGCCCTGCACACCTCTAATGACGTTTTAGCTTCCATTTTTTCCCTCCATTTATTCGTTTCAATCTGTCTTGCCTGTTTTTTGGTTACCTTGGCTGTTTTGGATTCTCCACTGTGCTTTCCGTATTTCATCGTTAGCCTTCTGGTCTTTCTTAACCACTGCGTGCCCACGCTTTTCAAGTATAGGTACCTAAATACCTTAGCTGCCCACCTTCGTTGATCCATTGCCCCCAACCTCATCTCAAAGCATATTTTACTGTGTGCTTCTCTAACTTCAAACGACGCCCAGCCCATATCTCCCTGAACTGCTTCGTTAGTTGTTTTTCCATGCGCGCCTAAGGCCAAACGTCCTACCGTTCTCTGGTTTACTTCCAGGCCTGATAGAACTTCTGATTTTACGCAGAGTGCAGCATTCGCAAACGTGAGACCCGGAACCATTACTCCTTTCCACATTCCTCTTACTACTTCATATTTGTTATACCCCCACAGAGCTCTATGCTTCATTATAGCTGCGTTTCGCTTTCCCTTAACCTTAAGTTGCTCCTCGTGAGTTCTTAAGTAGTTATCCCTTTCGTTTATCCACACTCCAAAATATTTATATTCCTTCACTCTAGGTAATTCGCCTTGCTGAATAGACACTACATCAGTGGTAGCGTCATTGAAAACCATTATTCCTGATTTTTCTGCACTGAAATCTAACCCGAGGTCGGTGGCTTCCTGGCCGCTAATATTTATTAGCCGCTGCATATCGGATTGGTTATCAGCTAAAAGAACAATGTCGTCTGCGTATAACATTCCCGGGATATGCTGTTGTACCACTTCGCCTTGCAGCCTATGGGTTAGGCTAAACCCTACTTGACTTTCTTCCAGTTTCTTTTCTAACCCTGCCATGTAAAGAATGAACAGTATTGGGCTCAAAGGGCATCCCTGTTTCAGTCACCGATGGATGTTGACCTGCTGGTCGCATTTCTGTCCTTCCCAAGTAAGGTGCACTCTATTGTCTTTATAGATTGCTATTAGGAACTGTACTAACTCGTCATCTAATCCCTGGAGTTTCAGTGTTCTCCATAGCCGTTCTCTGTTTACGTTGTCATATGCCCCTTTAATGTCCAAGAACGTAATCCATAGTGGTCTATTCTGTGTTTTCGCAATTTCAATGCATTCCGTTATCACGAACAAATTGTCATCCAGTCGCCTGTCTTGTCTAATCCATTCTGCAGTTTGCCAAGTATTTCATTTTCTTCCATCCATGCTTGAATTTCTGATTTTATCGCCTGCATTACGAATCTATACACCACTGACGTTACTGTGAGTGGTCTCTATGAATCAATACTGGATTTGTCTCCTCTGCCTTTATATATTAAATTCATCCTACTTTCTAACCAGTCCTCTGGTATTTGGTTTTTATCACCTTATCTATTGCTCTCATAAACGATTCCTTACTTTTAGGTCCAAGCAGGTTTATCAGTTGCATTGGTATTCCGTCCGGGCCCACTGCTGTCTGGGGGGCAACCTTTTGCTCTGCTTTTTTCCAATCAAGGTTGCTCAAACTTATTTCCCTTACCGCAGTCTTCTGTGGCGCTGATGTTATCGGTGCTGGTGTCCCTACCACTATTGTCCTAAACTTCTCACTAATCACTCGATGAATATGCGCCATCGCGTGCTCTCCTTCTAAATGTTCCCCCTCTTCATCAATCAGGAATTTTTGATGGTTATCGTTTTTTGAGCTTAGTGATTTTACATGGTTCGAAAACTTCTTGGATGCGCTTTTTGTTTTCTTTCTTCCGTATTTCTGCCATCCATTGCTCGCTTTTCTGCTTGATCTTTGCTTGCACCATTTCCTGCACTTCTAGTTTTTTCCCATGGTAGATATCCCATTTCTCCTTCACTACCTCCGGTTCCATACCAGTTCTTTTTGCTTCTTTATGTTCTCTCGACGCCTTTCTTCGCTGGTCGACGCCTTTCTTCGCTGGACCGGAAGTTGTCCTTGCGCCTCATCACCGCAACCGGCTGCTCCTCCGCTCGGCGCAAAGAGTGCGTTACTGCGAATATTTTTGGAAGCACAAAATAAAAGAAGGCCCCCAAAAAAAACATGCAAACTTCATGTTCTTAAGGTTTTAAAATTTCAATGTGAGATACATTACCACAACTAACGTGTATCAAAACGTAAAAATATCATAAAAATTGTCATTCCCAGTGAAAACCCGGTTCAAAAAGGATAAAACAGAACCTCATTAAGAAAAAAATGGCAAAGTTCAGTTTACTTTTTATGACTTACGTGTCATATTTTACATACGTATGCACTATTCACTAGCTTTGAAATACGAAGTGGCATCATATGCTTTATAACGAATGCAACGAAGGCTCATTGTAAGACACGATAATATGTGACTGTCATATTACGGACATAGGGAGGTCATTGAATGCAACTTTGTTTTGATGTGATAAATAAGATTGAGTGTCAAGTTTGTCGAAAGTGCCTCACGTATATAAATAAGCAGCTGAACAGAAGTGTAAGCAGCTGTTCACACTTCTGGGCTGTAAAGCATACTTCAGAGAGAAATGTGAGATATCGAGGTTATTAGCAGTGCGTTATTGTGATAATGTGGAGGAAACATTGAACAAAACTGCGTACGGTCACTGTGAATGTCTTCATACACCTGCGGTAGTGCCCTAGTGGTAAATCCAGATGGAAGGCCTGCAGGGAATCACCTGTCGCCCTCTCCATTCTGGTGTTCAGTGAAGCTCTATGTCAAAACCACACAACACGTTTTAGCCCAATTTATTTTGGTTGGGGAGCGGGAGGCGCCCGATAATGTTTCTGGGTTCTAATAACCTTTTCATATTTGTAAATTGGTACCCCAAGCTCGTATCCATGAGTATGTCTGCCAATGAGACTGTCTGCGTCATGCCCTTGTTTTGGCATTTGGATTTGCATAGAAGACACTACAACTTTCCATTCAGAAACATTTCAGCGCAAAAGGGAATAAAAACAAATGCTGTTTATAAGTGGTGTTTCTCTAGCCAAATTATAAGTGTGAATAATTCACTCCCACATATAATTAAGAGAAAACCAAACGTTTTTGCTGCTTGGACTGCGATTTCTTTGAACTTGCCCCAGCAGATTTAAATTCAAGCAATGGGCATAAAAAGGTGAGCTGTAACTATGACGCCAAAAACATTTTCCTGTATAGGCATTTTCCTCAGTATCGTAAAATGGCAGTACAAATGCCGTGTGTTAGGGCGTATAACAATATGAAAGAAGCAAAATAGCCTGTGATAACCTATATTGGCGTACTCAAAATCGCAACCATGGCAGCTTCGAAAGAGAATTTTTCAGGAACGGAGAATTTACCATCCATTTGGAAACGCCTGCGTAAACTCGATTAGAATTGCATTGCGTTAAGACTTGAGCCCAACTAAGCTTAAAAATGCTTTTTCCTAAAAATTTGCTGCGCCGTGAAGCACAATTTTTACGCGCAGACACTTCATGGTCGCTTCCTGTAAACTGCAGGCTTTCTTGCCAAGACTGCGGGAAAAAAAACGCGTAACAGCGGGATATTAAGGACATTCGTAGAAATGACGGCAGTGCTTAGGCAAATGCACATGTAAGGAGCAATAACCAGGAATAGAAAGTAATAAACTCACGCGTAGTAACTAAGCAGAAGCGAATTTTTTCACGCGTGATCTGAAAGGAGCAATTCTGTTATTGTTTTTCTTTTTACACACAGCGCGCTACCTATGTGCACCTCCGATTGGCGTGGCTTTTGTGCACACATTACTAAACACAAGAGTGTTTGATGCCATTGTTATTACCCATCAGCATAACCTAAATATCTAAAATTGTTCTCCACGTCCTCGTCGAACACGCATAATGTTGCGTACCTCGCGAAATTAATGCTTCAGCACATCGAGTACTTCACGTACGTATAACTGCATCGATCTTTGTAACATTCATTCATTCAGAGTACCCCTAAAGGCCCTCTAGGCGAGGGTACTACATAGGGGGAGGGGAGAAAGACAACATTATACAAAAATACTGACACAAATACAAAATGTATTATACCAGTAATTAGCTGCAACGAAGAGAAGACACAATAAATACAACCTACAGCCATACCGCGTTGTACAATCGTTGAACAATCAGATAGATTGGGAACATAGCTCGCAAGACCTCAAGAATTTGCTTGACACTTTTGCCCCCATTATATTGGCTGAAAAAGAAAACAATATAACGTAAAAACAAAGGACAGAGAACATAACAAGTGGCTGCGTATGCAGAAACAGACTGCAGCAAGAGCAAGAGCAACGTATGCAAGCTATTGCTAGAATTTATGCAAGAGGTTAAAAACTACAGAAAAAAATTCTAGTTAGTGACCGTAGTGTGCAAGAGCTGCAAGAATTTATTGGAGTCTGGCAGCATGTGCTGGCAAGTCATTCCACTCAACAATGGTGCGCGGTATGAATGAATGTGCGAAACGAAGTGAATGACATTGTGGGCGTTTACCTTTATTGCGGTGATCGCGTCCTGAAAAGAGAGCAGAGGGGCCTTCAAAAAACTTTCACGCAGTGACGGGTGGTTATAAAAGCTTGTGAAAAAGTGATAAGCGCGCATGTTTCCGGCGCAGGGCCAAATCAACTAGTTCAGCACGGTTTTTTACGTTAGTGACGCTGGAAAAGGAAAAATAATCAGAGTAAATAAACGGAGGAGCACAGTTTTGCACGGAGTCAATATTTGATACGATGTAGACTTGATGAGGGTCCCAAATGGCGCTAGCATACTTTAATTTATGGCGAATTAAAGTGGTGAAAGCAATCTTTTTTAACTGTGATGGAGCCTCTCCTAAATTACGTTTTAGCAACCCAAGCGAATGGTTAGTGCTTGCAAGAGTAAGTTCGACGTGATGCTGCCATGTTAGATCCTGCTGAAAGTGAAGGCCAAGGTACTTGTAAGAAGATGTGAACTCAAGTGCCGCATTATTCAAGAAGTAATAAGTGGGAATACGGTTAGTAGCGTTAGTAGAGGACATAAACTTAGTTTTAGAAACGTTTAGTGACATAAGCCAGGTTGAACACCAGAGGTTAATTTTGTCCATATCAGATTGCAAGGTTGAACGGTCGGAATCAGAGGAAATGGTACGATATATTACGCAGTCATCTGCAAACAGTCTAACTTGAGAAGATACAGAGTTGGGAAGATCATTAACATAGACAAGGAAAAGGAGGGGACCAAGTACGCTACCCTGGGGGACGCCAGAAGTTACCGGAACAGTGGAAGAATTTACATTCATAGCGAAGGTGAATTGGGACCTGGAGGATAGGAAAGCTTCAATCCATCTAAGAACGTCCGGGTGAAGGTTACGTTGTGCTAGTTTCAGTAATAATCTGTGATGAGGAACGCGATCGAAAGCTTTAGCGATATCCAAAAAAAAAACGCGTTGACCTGGCATCTGGCATCCAGGGATTTTTGAAGATCGTGAACAAAACCGGCAAGTTGGGTGTCGCAGAAACAACCCTTACGAAAACCGTGCTGACAATTACAAATGATGCTATATTTTTCCAGATCGTTTATGACTTGACTGTGTATGACATGCTCCATGAGTTTACATTTATTTATTTATTTAATTTATTCAAGAACATACTGCAGGCCATGTAGGCCCAAGCAGGAGGGGCACAATGTGGTAACAATATCAACCAAATACAAACAGTAAACAGCAAAAAGCAGAAACAAGAACTGAAGTATAAAACAGTGAACGCTAGAAGCAACTACAAAGGCGCAACTAAACATGTGCTTCAAATGAACCAAGAGAGTTTAGACAGTTTTCGGGTGTATTGTTCCAATCATTAATTGTGCGGGGAAAAAAACAAAATTTAAACAGATTGGTGGAAGCGAACATTGGGGTTAAGGACAGAGAATGGGAATGACGAGTACGGCGAGTAGCAAGGGGTTTCAAGAAAGAACTACAGTCCAAAGCAAGTTTGCGGTGAAAGAGTACATACCATAATTTAAGGCGGAGAAACTGTCTTCTGGACTGCAAGGTTGGAATTCCGTTGTCATTCATGAGCTCGGAAACTAAATCTGTGCGATGAAATTTTGAATAAACAAACCGAATAGCTCTCCTATGGATCTTTTCTAATAAGTCAATATTCTTTGATGTATGAGGGTCCCAAACAGCGCAAGCATACTCTAGTTTACGTATAATTAGCGTTATGTATGCAAGTAGTTTAACATTAGTTGGAGCGTCTCGAAGCTTATGCCTAAGTAAACATAATTTACGAACTAATATGGTATTAGTCAGGGAAATGCGCCTGTAATTCAGCGGGGAAGAGCGGTCACCGGATTTGAAGAAAGGGACAACCTTAGCTGTTAGCCAGTCTTGAGGTACAGTTCCGGTAGATAACGATTGTGAAAACAGAGCGCTTAAGAAGGGACTGATGCTCAATGATATGGCTTTAAGGATTTTATTATTAAAGCCAATATTGTCGGCTGTTGTAGAGATTTTCAGTTTCTGCAGAAGGCACAAAATACCGGCTTCACTGATAGTAACCTCCGGCATTGTTGTAGCGTATGAACTACTTAAAATGGAAGCGGATTAAAGATTTTCTCTTGTAAAAACACTTGAAAAAGCCTGATTTAGCAGCTCTGCGCATTCAGAACCGGGGCCTGAAATGCCGTTGTTATCGTTTAAGATAATGTCTGGATTACTTTTAGGGTTTGCAACTCGCCCGAACCTGCGGGGGTTATTCGCAAGGATCGATGATAAATCATGGCTAAAGAAATGACGGCGGGTAGAATTTAGTGATGATTGATATTCTTTATCACATATTTTGTATTTATTCCAAAAGTGTAAATTATCATTTTTGACAGCCTGCTTATATAAACGCTTTTTTTATTGTTCAAACGTCGGAGCTGCTGTGTAAACCAAGGAACCGTGCTTCGAGTTCCACATTGTTAGTACGGGTATAAATTTGTCAATTAGACCAAGAAGTCTACTTTTTAAAAGCAGCCAGTTTTCTTCAATCGTGCGGTAGAGATGCCCATCAATGAATTGCTCATAGAAGGAAGATAATGCTAAGTTCATACCACCAAAGTTGCCTCGGTTATAGCACCTGATAATATTGTAACAAGAAGACGATGAAGAGGACAATGCAGCGTAGCTTTGCCATCACAGCCTTGGACGACGAAGAAGCTCTGTGGGCGCGCAGCGTGACCGCCATGTAAATAGTGTGAATACATCGTTCGACTATCTCCTAGTTCATGTCGTCTGTCCTGCCGCCACGGTACATTTGGTGGAGAGTGCGGGCCGTCATCCCCGTCCTGGGCCCAGCTTCGCACCTCATCGGCATTGGTGGAATCATCGAGGGTGCGTGAACCGCGTCGGGAAGCCCCAGCCCCACCGCTACGAAAACTCGACGACGTCCCCCCGCCCCGTGTCCCCAGCCCGTGACGAGCCGATCCGACGACGACGTTTGACCAGACGACGACGACGACGTGTCCCCAGCCCTGTGGTCCGACGTGGTTCCGGATACCTTCGACGTTTTGTCGGTGCCCTAACGAGGTCGTGTCCAAATGTACCGTGGCGGCAGGACAGACGACATGAACGATGAGATAGTCGAACGATGTATTCACACTATTTACATGGCGGTCACGCTGCGCGCCCACAGAGCTTCGTCGTCCAAGGCTGTGATGGCAAAGCTACGCTGCATTGTCCTCTTCATCGTCTTCTTGTTACAATATTGTTAGTCGACATTCATTCTACCACTGGGCGAATCAAGCTGCCAGTAATAATGAAATGGTCGGAAAGACCATCAAAAGATCTTATTTTTGAGCAAGCATAGGGCTCGTTCGTTAAAATTAAATCAATAATATTAGAAGATGTTGCCGAGCAGCGTGTAGGGAAGCTGATAAGTTGTTTTAAAGAAAAGTCTAGACAAGTATGCAAAAATGTGTGCGCCTCAGTATCATTGTTTGAAACGGTTAGATCACTCTAGTTTATAGCAGGAAAATTGAAATCACCAAAAATCAGAAGTGTGACATTAGGAAACGGGTATAAATATCGCTTATAACACGGGAAAATTCGGTCGCAAACAAGGAGCCCATATCAGGAGGACGGTAAAAGACGGCAATAATAACATTATTACCAGGAGACTTGAAGGAAACAAACACGCATTCAAGAAAAGTGCATATTGCGATAGGGGTCACAACAAGATCGCCTGTGACCGCTATGAGTACGCCACCGCCCCTTCGGTGGCACCGATCACAGCGAAAGAAGTTAAATTCTGATGCGCAAACAAAAATATTTTGATCGCTGACAGTGTCATTGAGCCAAGTTTCAGTTAATATTACAAATGCTGCTGATGAAGAATCGATAATTGAAGAAAGGGGGACGGTTTTGGAAAGAGCACTTCGAATGTTTGTGCAAGAATGGAATATGATCGGCAATGGAACGTGTTACACGTGGTGAAGAACACTTAGTAACTGCAGGGAGGGAACGACGTCATTCCGTTGTGTCCCTTACGGGGGAAGCCATCACGGGTGCATTATCACTAGCATTTATTCTAACAGCACATTCATTAACAGTGTCCCACACGTAAACATCATTATTTATGAAGAGCCTAGTAAAAACCAGGCGGCAGCGGTTTCCCTCTTTAGCTACAGATTTCTTGAATTGGGCCAGCTTGCGTCGTTTATCGCGAACGGGCAGGGAATAATCACGCGAGATGCTGAACGGCGTGTTTTTTAGTTTGGGTCCTTTGTTTAGAAGCGTTTCGATTTCCCTATCATTAAAGAATTTGGCTATGATAGGTCTCTTTTTGTCTTGTGCGAAATGACCAAGTCTGTGAGCTCGGGCCACTGAATCAACTGTTACGCCTAACTTTGACGAGCAAAAGTCTTTAACAAGACGTGCGGTTGTATCCCATGCTTCAGATGGTTCCTTATCGTCAAACCCAAAGAAAAGAACAATAGAACGCCTAGATCGATTCTCTAGGTCGTCTATGAATCTTAGAAAAATTAACGACGCACTGGCTGTTTTACGCGCTATATTAAAACTTATTCGTTCATTCGTATGTCATAATTACGAAATCTCGCGCCGTCCACGAACTGGTGGGGTGAGGTGCGGACAATCGATCAGTTCTAAAATGATAGACGCAAGATAAACAACCGATAGCAATCACCGCCAGCGCACGCACACAATAACCACACCGGACACGAGTCGTTTCCAAGACTTTTCGGACTTAATCTGCCTATAAATTACTGCAGTGACGACAAACAAACTCGGTGAGAAAAGCAGATGATGTCACGCTTTTACCGCGATCCTCTTTCAAAACGCGCGCGCACTGACGTCACGGGTCTGGCGCTTCGGCGGAGTGATACACTACATGAGGTGGTGCCGTTCTTAAAGGGGCCCTGAAAGGTTTTGATCACTCTAAATGAACTAGCGCAATCGTTAGAATGCGTCGTCAACGTCAGCTGTGCCAAGTATTACTCTTTTACGTGCAGCGGAAAGATCACACTTTTGTTGCAAAGTTTGTCGCCCTCTTCTCACCCTTCCCTGCGTGTTTTGGGACACCGCCATCTTCACATGGCTACGTCATCGATTCCCAGATGTTCGTCATGAGGTAGACATCCTGCTATTGGGCGACTTTTTCAAGCACTTCCGGCAAAGAGATGTGTCGTTTGCCCTGGTCTGCTCAGCGTCGGAACACGCACACCATCGCCACCTGTATTTTTGCAATGCCAAACGCATCGCGCACTTCCCAACGGGAGTGAGTGGTACGCCTGCAGTGCACACATGTCGCGAGGTGGGGCCCCAAGCTGAATCGGGATCACGCAACCATAACTGACTTCGAGAGCAATTTGTGCCTTGTTGTCAAGGCAACCGTTGAGATTGTCAAAGAAATGGCGCTCGTGCCAGCGCTAGATGCCAGCGCAAGCTCAGAGCAGCGGGGGAGGATGTTTTGCCAACGTTGCCGCTCTCCACCATGCGTCACCCCAAGCTGAACTGGTCACATGATTGAAGCGCTGGGAAGCCTACCGATTGGGGGAGAGTGGCCAGACTAGAAGGAGAGGGCATGGTTGGCCGGTCCTGGCTGATGCACACACACACACACACACAGCTTCGGTCGCTGGCTTGGCTTAGCTGCTAGCTTCGTTCGGACAGTCAGCGATGTCACGACGATACAGAGCTGCGTGAGGGCGACGTGCTAACCACTCGACGTATTTAAAAAATTCCCCGCATTTCCCCGAGGGGAAGAATGTGAAAGTGCGAATGCACGAGTTGAATTTGCGCGGTTCGGTAATGTTCGCGAAAGAGAGATCACACACACACACACAACTACAAAGAAAGAAAGATGCATTTATTCACAGACACCTATATGTGTTGTCGTTGTACTTGATTGCTAGAGCGGATCTCAGCTTTGAAATTTCGTGTCAGTACTCCTTTAAGCGGGTGCATTAGCCCTTCTCACGCCCGATTCCTGGCCAATCCCCCACGTGGGTATGTGCCATGTCAGCGGCCAGGCAGCGCGCGCCCATCTCCCCCCGTGTCCAAGGAAGACGAGGAGATTCCTGCCAATCCCCCACGTGGGTATGCTATGCGGACATCGCCGGTGGACGCAGGTTCAGGGTCGCTTAAGAAGTGCATCGCACTTAAAACACAGGGGCAAAGAACTTGGTTCATCGGAAGCAAATTACTGTCCACAGAAGAGCGCAACCGTGGATGGTTGTCGCGCTACTTGCCGCCATGTTGGAAACACAAGCGGCCTCACGTACGCGCGCTATTTTGCTGAAAAAGCGTCCGCTATTCTTCCGTCCGCTAGACGCAGAAGCGTCTTAACCTAGGGCGCATGCGCAGTGCGAACGATGGAAAAAATAGCGCTCGCTAACTGTTTGCGTACGGCCGCGTACGTTATTCTAAAACTCTCTATTACTACCGTTCACAAGATGTGGGTGCAGCTTGTCAGAACGCGGGTGCACGCCGCTCGAGTGCGGCGCTGGTTTGCTTTGCGCCTTCCCGTTCATCGCCACTGATAAAGCGATGCGATCCGGCGCGTTTTGTGCGCGCGTTCTGTATCTGTTTAAAATGCCTTTTTCACATGCCGCCGGTAGGAATTACCACCGCCGCAAAATAAGACCCGGCACCAGAGGGGCCACATCTGATACGGCGCTTTTTGGATAAATAGTGCGCGGTGTATCAAAGGGAACGAGCGCAAGATTCTCCCTGTGCGGCTGCGAGTTCACCGCCGATAAAAAGTCACGTGCCGGCGATAGCAACTGCAGCAACGTACACCGCGAAAGGACAAGGCCAGGCCGCACACATGCGGCCAGGTCTTTCGTTCGCTTTTCCAGCCTTGAGCCGAGTGTGGGATCCATGGTGTCAACAAAGGTGAAAAAGCCAAAAGAGCTTGCCCGTAGCAGACGGCAGTCTGAGGAGCGCAGTAGCGGAAGTACGTCACCGCTGATGAGCGCAGCATCGTGGGAGGGAAGGCTTCCGCGCCGTCAACAGCGAAAAAAAGTTGAAAGGAGGAGGAAATGCGGCGCGACGATAATGCGCGGTTTTTGATTCACGATTTCTCGGCTAATACTGATCGCTTTAACAAAATTCTTGCGGGAGGAGATTGCTAATACATTGCTTTATTTGGTTACATGTACATCCATGCATCGGCGGAAGATATTTCAGGACCCCTTCAAATTGTAACCGAGTATATCAAATCTCTCTAGGGACCATACTGGACGGCTGCAACGTCACTAAAATGGCCGTGCTCTCCTCGGTTTCGGTTTCAAAATTGCCGATTCAGCAGTTGTATTTTGCTTGTTGCTTTCTTTTTAAGCAGACTATACGAAAATAGGGCTTTCAAGAGGTCAAAATTTTGAGTGCAGTTAGCCTTTAAGGATAGGCATCTTAAACACTTTCTTCAAAAACGTAGGGTGAACTTCAAAAATCCCGGAAAAGAACGATGGAAATGCGAATTAAAATAGAGAAAAACAGCAAACCTCCACTCCACCTCGCATATGATAGAAAATACATTGGCAAAATAAAAGCACTTGATCGTTATAATCGCTATAAACTTACGTCATTGGTGAAAAGAAATAACAGAAAATTCAAAACAGTGGCATAACCCAGCGCGCTTGGGTACTCAGAGAACGGTGAGAGCACTACGGATTAGTGGACAGCTCTGAATTTCGGCAGATTTTTAACAGCAAAGCTGCCTATGGCTAGTTTCTGAAAATTTTGCCGTCCACGGTCAGAGTCACATCGGCAAGGAATTTTGAGTATTGCGGCAAAGCCCACTTTTTGGCGATTGCTCTGGAGCTCTCGGTTGTATACCGTGAAAAAAAAAAAGCCATACTGAAATTAGCTTCTAAGGTGACTCTCTTGTTACGCTGAGTTTCAATTACTGAATCGTGAATCAAAAACACAGTGAAGTTGCAACTATTCTACAATTCCCGTATGCCCTCAGTGCATGGGATTCAACGGGAGGAAGAGAAACAACCCCGAACGTGGTTTTACGTTTGAATGAAACTAGTGGATGTAGGCCCAATCGCAAATTAATAACAAGCATGTTTTGTTTTGTGTACTGCATGGGCCGCGCCCAGGTTTCCTGGACATCCTTTTTCACACTGTGGAAGGGCGCTAAATTTTTTGTTTTTCGTATTTGGACCACCTCCGGCATATAATCATAATTAAGGGGTTAATTCTTGCTACTTTTTCACATTTTCTTCGCAACGGCCTTTCAACAAAAGCCGTTCGCAACAAAAGCAAAAATTAGCAGTGGCTTACCCCGGCTATACCAGGATATACGTAGCGTGAGCTAAGGTTCAGCTCGTTATTCTTAGCTTTCCTGGTTGTCTAGGATTAGCTTGATTATCATGCTTACTGCTGCTTCAATGACACACACGGTAAATGCATTATGGGACACATGTATAGTTATGAAGCGGCTCCGGCGCAGCGTCACCAATCACCCCAAAGCTAGGCTGGTTCCTAGGCGCGCGCCGGTGTTGCTGCGACGCACGAGCCATCGGTTGCAGACGCGGCCACCCTTCGCATGCGAAGGGTGGCCGCGTCTGCAGCGGAAGCTATGCCAGCACCGTCGTCCGATTCGACCACTGGCAGTCGCGGAAAGTTTGCACCAAATGTAAATACCATTTCATTTTCTGTAGTTTTTGTAGCATGGGCTACACTGGCCGAGGTTGAGCAGTTTCGCGTGGCTTCTGGAGAGCCGTGCTGCAAATGCGCAAGGAGCAGTGACGTCACACGCCGCACATAACGTTGCTCGCTGCCCGGCGTCTCTCACGCGGCCACCTCCGTTCCGCACGAGGCGGCCTGAGCCGGTCCACTTGATCACGTTATGTGCGGCGTGTGACGTCACTGCTCCTTGCGCATTTGCAGCACGGCTCTCCAGGAGCCACGCGAAACTGCTCAACCTCGGCCAGTGTAGCCCATGCTACAAAAACTACAGAAAATGAAATGGTATTTACATTTGGTGCAAACTTTCCGCGACTGCCAGTGGTCGAATCGGACGACGGTGCTGGCATAGCTTCCGCTGTAGAGCGAAGGCTTGAAACTGCATCGCATTGCAAGAGTGTCCACGTTCCGTTCCCGAGACTAAACCCACCGACCGACGCTCCGCAGCGAAAATAAGCAGCCACAAGCTCTGAAAGCTTCTACCGCCGCTGCCGTCTTCTCGCTGTGCAAACCTGTGCAAACGATGATCAAAAGTTCGCAATTGTGTTCTTCACATCATGCGCGCGTCATTGCGTTTTAAAGAATAATTACGAGTCTTGCGTACGCGCTTTCCCTGCGGAACGCCATACCAAACACATTTCGTGGTACCACTTCACTTAAACTGTTATAACCAAATCAGGCGTACCTTATTGTTTTAAGGACGACAACGTTAAAGGAGCCATGAAGCCGAAATGCAACTTTGTTTTATTCAAAACTAGCCTCTTAATCGGCGCAGCCATGTGGGCCTATTGTAGCAGTGGGTATAACACACACCGAGTCATTCATTACTTGCCATAATTACTTCGTGCGCGGCGGAGTGTTACCCGTTTACGAAGTTTTGCCTACTGTCAACCTATTGGCTCCTACAGGAGGCACCTGGGGCTTGTGATTATGAAAAATGACGGCAATCGGTGTGTTACTAAAATTATCCCGGGAAATATTGCACAAGGTCTTTGTGTGATAAACGACTACGTACTCACGCGAAGTTTTATGTTAGTAAGTGTCATGGATAACTATCCGTCACAGTTTTATAACAAATCACATGGGCTTTTACGGGAGGCGTCGGCTACAGAAAATGCCGCGCGCTGTCCCAACCGATGCCGCGCGAGGTATGTGAACGCGGGAAAATTGATTCGAATTGAAGACGCTTCCACTGAATCCTAATTCATGTTACTTGCAAGAGCGGAGAGGAAAAGCCTGAAGGTTGGGAGGGCCGAAACAAAGAGGTAGTTCATCTTAACAAATAACATGAGCTAGAACGCGTGGTTTCAGAAAAGGTCCCGCGTTATCAACACAGGTTTAATAGTACAAAACTCCACTGTGTTCATCTTGTCATTTGCGAGAGCGGAAGGAAGAATGCGATGGCCGGGAGAGTTATAGTCATTTACTGCAAATAACATGAGCTCTGTAACAAATCACCGCCAGCGCAGCGGCAACGTAAAATAACCAACGTCCGACAGCCAAGCTCACCAAAGAACGCGATACCCGCGAAGAACCGTTGAGCGGCCGCGGGGGTCAGACCCATACATGGGAAAGAACTTCGCCCTCACCCGCGAAGAGAGGCGCTGGGTGGGCCACTCTGACTCTGTCTTGCGATCTCGACCACAGAGGACGTGTTGTTTCTGTAAGTTTGAAAGTAATACAGTTATTCTATTATATTTAACCCCCTGCTATCGTCACTTAAGACCTCATTGTTTTATGTAATTCATTTGGCAAACAGATAACAGTCTCAAACGGGAGGCGTAAATAGTGTTACAATACAATTACAATAGTGGTCCAATAAGTTAAACGAATAACAGAATAAAGACGCTTTCGGCTAGCAGACGCCTCCGTAAGACGTTCCAGTTCACTTCAGCGGGAAGTAGGCATGGCCATCAAAGGACCTTGGAACTAGTTCCAACCAGATCCAACTTCCAAGGTTTTATTATGGTCCCTAGAAATATGTGCATTTCTAGGGACCATAGTTTTATCCATGGAGGAAAGAATACTCAGGAGAGGCCCCTTGCATCCCAATGCATTGCAAAAAGTGTGGAGGAAAGTGACGTCATTTTTCTTAGGCCCATAGACAGTGTTGCCTAGTTTCTTACGGCTGCGCTGGCTAAACCTGGCAAAATGCCACGGGCAATTTTTTACAACGCTTTGACTGTGGCTTCCTCGCTACGTTGGCAACACAGCGCGGCAGCCGCTGGGACGTCGTCGTCGTCTGCAATCTGTGCACTGCAGCTGATTTCGCAGCGTTTCTTCTACACTCGGTGACAACTTTTGAACGGCACCGGAAGTTGCCGCTGTGCCTTATCACCGTAGCCGGATGTTTCTCCGCGCGGCGCAAGTAGGGCGTTACTGGGAATATTTTGAACATGGCGTGAGCCATTCCCGTAATTTTTTGGACTTAATATGCTTATAAACGACTCCAGTGACGACAAACAAACTGCGTGAGACAAGGTAGACGATATCACGCATTCATAGCAAACCCCTTTCAAAACGCGCGCGCACTGACGTCATGGGTCCGGCGCTTTGGCGGAGTGATACACTACATGAGGTGGAGCACTATGGATTTCTAGGGACCATAGTGGAGCCGTTCTTGAGTTGTAACCGAGTATATAAAGGAAGTTTATTTCTCTCTATCTCTCTCTCTCTCTACTGCCATTTCCTTTGTGGTCTAATGTTCCTCCGAAAACAACATCCCATGGTTAATAATTGGCGTGGTCGGTGAGCATAGTTGCCGTTATCTTGTAACGATATCTCGTCGATTCGCGCAGTGGTTTTCCATGCTTATCGGTCTGCCGGCGAAGAGGTGCGCATTGGCAGCTTCGACCCACTGTCTGCGGCGATTTGCTTCAGTTGGGAATCTATTCTCAACGAACACAAAACAAACTGAGGCAGACACGTAGTGCTTCCGTTTTGCTCGACAACTAGCGCATCGGCGAATATACTTACCTGTGAACCGCGAGTGCGACCGGTAACCGGCACGCAACAGTGGGGCATCTTGCAAACCACTGCAGCCACTTATTCACGTGAACTGAGATTAGACAGTTTTAGTTTCGCGAGTGTACAGAGTTCATGTACGCAAACGTGAAAAGCGTACGTAGTCCACGGGCATGTAGTTTACAACTCGTGCGTGACGCTCGCCGCGCGCACGGTCCCTCGATTCCTAGCGACATCTACTAACAGACACTGCAGTAGCCACTCGTGACCCCGCGAGCCTGTTTCTATGACGACGACAAACGCTACCTTGGTTGGCTTAAGAGCTGAAAAATCGTCCTTCTATCTCAAAAACGAAGGCTATTTTTCGATTGAAACTTTGGGTGAGGGTTAGAATAGGCAAATTGAAGGCGAAATCAACAGCTTAGAACATGACATCGCACCGAGGAATTAGCGACGAAGCTGTTTTCGCTGCGAGGCGGGAGGGCAGGGCGACGCCATGTTAGTCAAATCAAACCGGAAACAGCAAAGGATGATGGGAAAGAGGGCTGGGCTCAGTGGGCTCAAGTCATGGCGGCACTCGGCTTCACAAATGTGATGTCAGGGCCTCTCCTAACCTTTTCTTTCCTCCTATGTGCAGCAGTTTGAGAGGCCTCTCACACTTCTGCACATACATTGAACGGGCTCCTTTAATCCTGAAGGAAGGAAACATTTGACGAAGCGTCGCCTCACAGCCATAAAAAAAAAAGCGGGAGCGTGCCGAGAATGCTGCCATGAGCATGTGATAGGACAACGGTATACATCAAAACGACAAACTATGGCCATCCTGGGGATCTTCAATGCCTTCCTAGAGCTAAGAGAAACGGTACTAGCGGCCCAGGAGAGCGCCTCAACAAACCTGTAGCAGAAAGAGCCATCTTGCGCAAAATCGGAACACCACAACCACAAGAAAGAGAGAGAGAGAGAGAGCTAGAGAGAGAGAGAGAAAAAAACATTTTATTGGGCGTTCTGTGGTCTAAGTCTGTAGTGGCCCCCAGCTTGTGCCGAGTGGCGACTTCGGTAGCTCTGTTGACCACAGCGGTTTGCACCTGTTGGTCTGAGCTCCCCAGCATCTTCTCCCACTGCTCTCCGCAAGTAATTGAAGGAAACGGATCTTACGACATCCCCACAGGATGTGAGGAAGGGTGGCGAGGGCACCGCACGCAGGGCATTCTGCGGATGAGTATTGAGAAGGGTGGATAAGGTTGAGTTTTGCTGGATTAGGGAAGGTGTTCGTCTGCAGAAGACACCACGCGTGTTGTGGATAAGGTTGAGTTTTGCCGGATTAGGGAAGGTGTTCGTCTGCAGAAGACACCATGCGTGTTGTTGGGAAAGGTCGAGTTGTATATGGGCGGGACGGTATCTACGGTGGGAGAGGCGGTAATGGGTAGTAATTTTATTGTTTGTGACTAGTAGGTCCCTGGCAGATCTGACGGTGATCTGACTGCGGCACGAAGTGCGTCGGGCGGCGGGCGTTCGTTCGCTCGTCTCCTAAACAACGATGGCCTCCGCGACTGCACCAACTACAGTTATCGGCGCCACGTCCACCGAGGACCAGGATTTCGAAACAGCCTCGAGCGACTCTGATGCTCGGAGCAACATGGGGAAATACAAACCCCGCTCACCCGAAGAGATCACTGCACGCAAAAAGAAACGAGAAGAGAGAAGGCGGCTTCGGACCGCGTCACAAAAGCACCCGAGGCTGGTGAAGTTGTGCAGTGCAACCTTGCCGCCTTCCACCGCCACGACATCGATGCAGACCGCAACGGAATCGACCCAGCAGTGGCCCCCCTTACAGCACGACCAGTCAGCTGTGGACGGGGAGACCTGCCTTTCCACTCCCGGTCAGGTACTTCAGACGAGCGACTTAGGGACTGCCGTGGGTGCAACCAGTATGTTAGGGGGATACATCGCCCCAGCACGAGATCCCGACCCTGGGGATGTCCTAGATACAACTTGGGCCACCGTGGCTAAAAAGGGGGTCAAGAAAAAGCTCGGCAAAACTACAGAAAAGACAAGTGTCACGTACAAGCAGGCTCGTGTCGCGCTCGGCGAAAGCGTCATCCGCCTCGAGCCCCGTGAGCAAGTCGACGTGACAAGGATACCACCCGCGGATCTCTACAGGGGAATAAGCGGTGCCACCCAAGACAGGAAACTGCTCCCACTTCTCAATATCAAGACATGCTGGCGGTCCAACACCATTCTGGTGAGAACAAGCGACGAGGCGCAGGCGCTACCACTACTGCGCATGTCGGCCATTCCGCTCAACACGCGACCGACCTTTCCGGTTAAAGCACACCAAGTTCCTAACCGCCAAATCTCGAGAGGGGTCATCTTCAACTGCACGCCCGACGAGTCAAATGACACGCTTACGACAGCGTTGCAGTGTGAACTTGCTGACATCCTAGCTGCCCGAGCGATGGGACACCGCGACACGGTACTTATTACCTTTGCCGCTCCAGTGCCACCCAGAACCGTCGTATACTGGGGGCAGACTCGACGGGTGGAACAGTATCAACCGAGAGCCCTCGTATGCCGTAGGTGCCACATGCCCGGACACAAGAACATCACGTTCCCCGCCCAGCACTCCGTCTGTTCTGGATGTCGAAATGCGTCGCACACCGAAGAAGGTGAGGAATGCCCACATAGCCGCACCCTCGAGAGACAGTACTGCAAGCAGTGTAAGGCCAATGGTCACCTCGCCGTCGATCCTACCTGCACCAAAAACAAGGCCTACGAGGAGCGAAAACAATTGCAGCTCAAAGAACGCCAGGGGCGCAGCCGGCGTCGCCTTTCGCAGTCACGGCTATCGACGGACAAACCAGCGGACGCCGACTCGCATTCTCGAACCCGTTCACTACCAAGGAAAAGATCGACGTCGCGCGTCAGTTTCCGATCGACATCAAGTGTAAAGAACAAAGGTGTGGAAGAGATTTCGTGCAGCCGCCAGACGACACCTCTCGCAAACACGAAGTCCAGCTCCACTCACGACGTCACTGACTACACGACCGCTGTCTCTGCGTCGTCCGAGAGCAGCGACTCCAGCAGTGAGGCGGGAGATAAAGGGCGCTCAAACAACAGGCGCACACGGGGACGCAAGAACCGCCGGAAAAGGCAAAAACATCATCAACTTCAGGAAGCTGTGACCGCCGAGCACCACGCCGCAGCGTGGCAAGGTGGTTTGGTGCGCGGCGGAACACACAGTTGCCACTCGATCCAACTGCCGAGCTTGCACAGCTGGAGCTTGAGTGTGAACAAGCGGAGGCGGACCTGTAACGGAAGATCCAGGCGATCAAAGACGAATACCAAGAACGCATCAAAACGCGACGACACCGAATACGGGAGTTACAAACAAGAATCAAGAAACAAGAGCAGGTGGGGCGGCTTCGAACGACCCAATCTCATGGTCACTCATCCGGAAAGCTCACAGGGGGGCACTCATCGCCGGAAGATTGAAAAAATTGAAAAACCCGTCGTTACCTGATGGTTCGTCTAGTGATGACAGCGCACTGCCGACATGGATGAAACCTTTCATCGAGCAGATACAGCAGCAGCAGTTACAGCTCCAGCAAACGCAGCAATTGCTAATGGAGCAGCAACAACTACTGCAGCAACTACAGCCAATGGTAGCCCATTTCCAGTCGATCCAGCAGCATGGCCAAGTTCTCAGCCAGTAACAGCCGCTTGCAGGACACCATCACCCATGGTATGTAGCCTCCTCCACCAATGCTTCCTATGCCAGACTCACCAACCCCCAACGTGCATGCTTCAGTGGAATTGTCGCTCTCTCCAAATGTGCACTTCGGAGCTGAATTAACTTTTCCAGACTGTTGGGTGCCCAGCTCTACTGCTTCTGCAGGAAACGCGCGGGGAAAGCCCTGGAATCCGTGGATATAAGGGATACTTCCAACCCAGCATTCAGCATAAACTCCCGGGACAAGACGCACATCATGTTCAGGCGCAGTGCGCGGTGTTCGTCCGCAAAGACATAATCCACACCCGCATCGACACGTCTGCCTTTTGTGACTCGCAGGAGGTTGTGGCAGTGAGGTGCGTCATCCCGTCTCGCTCACGACCGCTTGTGACGGTTTCCTACTACGCAAGGCCAGCCAGTAGTGGCTACCGCCAAGGGAGACGACCCTCTGAGCAGCAGCAAGACTACATGTGGATTCGCCGACTCCAGGCAGCACACCCACAGGATGACTTTCTAGTATCGGGTGATTTTAACGCACAACACCCAGCCTGGGGCTACACCTATGAGAACAACAGGGGAACAGCACTTTTAGAGATGATGGCAAGCTGCGGAATGGAGTTGGCCAATGACCTCGACTACCCTACCCGGTACGGCCTCCACCGAGGGCAGCGCTCTAGCCGCTCGCTGGTGAGAGAGTGGAGGACAAACCCCGACCCTCTAGGCTCTGACCAATATATCCTATCTGGATTGAGCTGACCCCTAATGGTCGAAAGCGCGACTTGCGGAGAAGGACGAGGAGTGTGGACTGGGACAAGTTCAGGACGCTGCTTAGTCAATACGAAGACATGTATCGACCTGTCACTGAGGTACTACAGAAGGCAGTAGCCGTTGCCATACGCGCCTTGGATATCGACCCAGAGCTTCCTACCCTTGCACCTGGCCAACCTGTGGGCAGCACGGAAACATCTACAAAAAATTTTAATTCAGAATGGAAAGAGACATAAAGACCTTATCTGTCTAAGACGCAAAACAGCTGAAGCTATGCGCTACGCCAAACACCTGGCTCGTGATAGGTGGCAAGACCACTGTGCGTCCTTCGGTGAAAAGACGGGTGCACGTCGACTATGGCAAACATTTCGTACTATGTGCGGCAAGTCCAAAGCAAAGAACACAGGTCCAAACCTTCGCCTGAAACTCGACATAGACCCGGCGACAGATGAACAGAACCTGGCAACCACCTTGTTTCCGGAAGCCACGTACGGCAGCGAAGAGGGCGAAGATTCTATAAATCACCGAATGCCCGTTGCTTCCGAAGAAGGCCCAGACTCGCTTTTACCCTTGCAGAGCTCGCAGCGGCACTCGAGTCAGTTAATGCAAGAAGTGCGCCAGGCAAGGACGGAATCACCTGGGCGATGTTTCGCAACCTGGACCAGCGACAAAAAGAAAAATTGCTGGACGAGCTCAACATGGTCTGGACAAGCTGCCTGATGCCTGACTATTGGCGCCACTCTGTAGTGCACGCTATTCCAAAACCAGGGATGCCTACTGACGGGCTAGGCAACTTGCAACCCATCTCACTCACGTCTACTCCGCGCAAACTGCTGGAAAGAATGGTGCTTAGAAGACTCAACCACCATTTGGAATACGTGAAACCAGATTTCTCGACCCTGGCCAGACTGGGTTTCGCAAGGGACTGTGCACCTATGACAGCATACACCTGATAAAGGCAGCTTTTAAGCGCAGACACGGGCGGCTCCGCCAGGTTCCCGGGCTTTTGGTGGCTGTCCATCTTCAGAAAGCTTTCGATACGGTCAGACACGACTACCTGCTTGAGGCTCTGGCTGAGACAGGTGCGAGTCCCCGTATTCAGAACTTCGTACGAGCTTTCTTGAGACGTCGAACCTTCGAGTTTGCGGCTTCAACAAAAGGTATCACCTGGCCGAAGGTATTTCATGCTGCCGCAGTTGGAGTACCTCAAGGAGCGATTATATCGACTACCCTCTTCAACATTGCGATGGCTAAGACCGCCCGGACACTTAGGAAGATACCGGGTCTCGGCTGGACTGCCTACGCTGATGATGTCACCATCTGGGCCATTCCACAGCAGTGTACCACCACCGAAGCCGCCGTGACTGCTGTTCAAACAGGCCTCGACACACTCTCAGAGTACCTCAGACCAACGGGCATGCAAGTGTCTCCCCCCAAGACGCAGTGTCTGGTCATTCGGGCACAGAAGCTGAGCGTGCCCAGGTCCACCTTACCCTGAATGGAAATGCCATGTCGCGACCGACAGATGGCTGGACTCGAATACTGGGCATTCCCTTCCACGAGAATGGCACTCCCAACGAATGGCTATCGCAACTTCGAAAGTCGTGGAAGTCGATACTACACGTAGTACAGAGGATCGGCAGCCGCTTCGGCGGTGCTTGCACCGAAGTACTGCGAACGCTCGTCACCACGGTCCTCACAGATAAAGCGTGCTACGGAGCCATGGCCATTGACCTAACCAAGGCACAAATGCTCAAGCTAGAGGTCTTGCACCGAGACTCCCTTCGGGTGGTCACCGGCCTCCCACGTCACGCAAAAGTTGAGGACCTACATAGGTACGCCCGACTGCCTTCCTTGGCGGCCACGCTCGCTGCGAGAAGAGACAGCAATGCCTCGAGGCGAACCTTAACGAATGATGGCAGGCGTATCATACGCCTTGCTGATGAATGGGTCCGTCCCGTGCTACCCCCACTACCGCTTATGACACCACCGTGGGAGGGCACGCTCATTACTCGGCCAAAACCACTGCCACGAAGACGCAACAAGGAGCGCCACACGAAGGAACGGGAGGCTCGTGCACGCAACCCCAACGACCCCGAGATTCAGGCAACTACTGTGTACACAGATGCCGCTTGGAATAAGGTGACACGGAGGCCACCCTTGCAGTGGTCACACAGCTTTTGGGTCATACAGAGGGTCACAGGCCTACAAATATCACGAGCCTACAAGCACACAACCAGGGGCGTATCCAGGCTTTTTCTGAGAGGGGGGTCAGCTCCTATCAGTGATGATGATGATGATGAGCAGGAGGAGGAGGAGGAGCCTTATTTATTCACTGAAATTTCGGGAAAGCAAAAACACAAGGAATACAACAAGTCATCAATTCACCTTTTTCTGCGACCGGAGTGGTCATCTTCTTGGAGGTTTAAATTCAAAAATTAAGGGAGGGGTCAGGACATCCGGACCCCCCTTCTAGATCCGCCAATGCACACAACTAGAACTCCATGCCCTGTGGATGGCGACACTCGTGGTACGCACCGAGGCGGCGCGCTCACTGTGGACGGCCCGACAAAAAATCACCGTAATGTGCGACAACACAGAAGCCGTCCAACGGCTTCAAAGACCAAACATCGATGGTTCAGTGTGCCACCTTATCAAGAAGGAGTGCAGAGCACTAAAAGAAAACCACAACATCCAGGTATGCATCGACTGGGTGCCGGGACACGCGGGTAGCCTCGGAAACGAGGTTGCTCACGCGATGGCGAGCGCGCAAAAATCTACGCTCCACTCGCTTCCCGAACACCCGGTGCCACCACTGATTGACGTCGACCCGGCCAGCCTCGTCGAACAAGAGAGAAAACGAAGGAAGACAAACCTGAGAGACATGACTCCCCAAAATGAGCACCCTCTTCCAAAGGGCTTACCCAGAGGGGCTCAAGTTTTGACCTACAAGGCCCGAACAGGGGCCGCCCTTACCGAGGATGTGCTGCACAAGTGGCGCTCCTACGTTAAAGTGGCGGCACGTAGTAATCCAGACAGACGCAACGGCTCCGCGGCTCTCATCGACCCACCGTATCCCTGCCCGTACTGCAAGGACTCCACAGTCAAGCAGGACATTCGACACCTCCTGTGGGACTGTGGGGACCTCCGCGAACTCTGAGCCCGACACGCCCAACAGGTGCCATCATATGAAGAGTGGTCTACGCCCATGAATCCTAGTCATGCCAAGGAGAGATATTGCTTTCCCTTTGGGAGTTCGCCAAAGAGTCAGGCGTAGCCCGAAGAATTTAGGGCCTACAGGAGCCCTTCACCTTAATTCTTCCAAACACCCCCCCCCCCCCACCTTCTTAGGCCACTGGCCACACTGGTCACCCCTTTTCTTAATAAAGATTTATACATACATATAGCGAGTCAGAATAGGAAATGAGGGGCTCGTTGAAAATAACACAGACATAAGAGTTGGCAGTCAAGAAAACCTCGGAAAGCAAAGGGGAGGATGTGGTCAATCATTGAAATAAATAAAGAATTTGGAAAGAAAGTGGAGAAAAAATGCCCGCCAGGTGGGATCCGAACCCACGACCTCCAGAATACCAGTCTGGTGCGATAACCACTACGCTACCGGCGGGACGATTTCCCCCTCCACTTTCGGGGGTATTTATGTTTAGGTATTTTTGTTTCCTGTGCTTGGGGGTGGTAGCCAGCGCCACTCGGACTACTCGGGGTGAAGGGAACCTTCTTTTTACCCCCGGGCCGTGACTCGAGTGACTACGACATGTCGAGAGTGGTCGACCGGCGTTGACCCAAGCAGCATTGGCCGATAGCCAATCATTGGACGCCCCTTGGCTTCCCTTTGGCTTCCGATAGCTTGGCCAGACGCCGGCCTGTACGCAAAAGCCATTCGTGGACAACGAGTGCTATACGACCGGCCTTTGAGGACACACATTGGCCGGTGCGCAAAAAATCACACTGGACAGCCGATAGCTTGGCCAGACGCCGGCCTGTACGCAAAAGCCATTCGTGGACAACGAGCGCTATACGACCGGCCTTGAGGACACGCATTGGCCGGTGCGCAAAAAATCACACTGGACAGCGCGCTCATTCAGACGTAATTTTTGATCATAAAATTTTATGAAGAGTAGTAGCCTATATGTGACGCAGGTATTTATGAGTGCCTTTACGCACGTCTTGGCATGTTCTTGTTAGTTGAATGACCACTCAAGTTCACTCAAAATATTACTGAAGTTTGCGTGTTTTTGAATTTGTTTTCACGCGCAGCGCACAACAAAAAAAGTAGTTCCAAATCATTTTCAAGCTTGTGTCAAGTAGCACATTTAAATAAAAAGTATTGGCAGGTGTAAATGCCGACAGCCTTGCCTGTTTTTGCATATTGTTACATGAAGTGTCACTGTAGAGCACTCGTGTGCGTTATTTTGCGTGTGTACATGCGCACCCGGCGCGCAAGCAGCACCACTCGAGGGCAGCACTGCGGTCGTTTACCGCGGCGGTTCCCCAAACGGTTAGAGCGCGGTGCACAGGCCAAAACGCAGCAAAAAGTAGTTACCTAAAGAGCCACAGCACCGTGCCACGAAACAAAGCGTACTTAAACTAAAGTGCAGCTTATTCAAAACAGCGTAAGAGATAGTGTTAAACGTTCAGTAGGAATTGGTTATTTGTGTGTCATAACGCAACGGTGAACGTCGAACTACTTCAGCGTTGTGCCTTTGCGCGTTCTTTGAACCCGCGGCGGGGCCGGTGCACGGGCGCGTTGCACCGACGGCTCCGTCTCTTTTGTGGCATTGAAACTGCGGTAGTACTCCTGTACGTGTCTGTGAGGTGCGTTTTGGTGTCGGTGGCTGTGTGAAGTATACCTGACTGGTGTAATAACATCGTTTGCCTGCTACGGCCGCCGCTGAAAACGTAAGTCACCATTTCATTTTTTCGCGGTGCGGGAGTGCTCGCGCTCGTTCCCGCCAAAACTTCAGCTGTCGTTTATAACTGGCGCTCGCGAGTGGTGCTTAGTGTTGTTGGTTCTTGCGAAGAAAAAAGTGGTCACATACATGTGCTTCCAATTGTGTGACGCCAGTTCTAGCTATCCTTTTTCCGACTTTGTGTTTTCCGAATAAGCAGCCGTGCTCCCACTGCAGGTTCACGACGTCGCAGCATGCGTTGAAGCAAGACTGGTGTGCTGTATTACGCTGGCTTAATTAAACTCTACCTATTAATGAAGCTTTCGTTTCATTATTTTCTTGAGCAACGTAAAGGTATTGTCGAGCGACAAAGTAATTACACTACCGCTGGGCTTCTCCGTCGGTTCCGTTCGCGTCTGAATTCCGCGTCTGACGGGGCAGAAGTGAGCGAAGGTACAACAAAATTTCACGGAACCGCTGGCGTGTCGCTTTGTCTATTGGACTTTTTATATTACTTTGCGCTACTGCAATAAGAGTGAAGCCCATTTTCGGTGAAATTCCGGGCTGTTTTCTCAAGAACGAGCCAAGTAACTGCTACCGTAAAACGCAGTATTGAAAAATGAATAGTGCAGTGCGTTTTATGTTTCATAGCGAGTGTTAACAAGCTAGAACTTTATAGGCTGAATATTTTCACACGGATATGTGGTAAGGCTTGTATAGGTGCTGTATTTAGTAAGCAGCGTGAATTTAGCATTATAGTGAACTATTTTTTTTTACTTATTACAGGCGCTACGACGCACAGGTGTTTCCCGTGGACAAGTGGCGGATGCAGCAGTGACAAGCTTTCCAAGCTGGGCTATTCTACAATAGTGCTGTTCAAAAACATATTGTGGTCTTGGCAGGTCGGCGAATTACCGGGAATGAGGGTCCTGTTTTCATTTACCTGAATGCTTCTGTTTTGTAGGCATCTCAAGCAGTTAAACGAAGGATAATCGGTTCACGCTTCATGAGCAGCGCTTTTTAAATTTTTTTGACTGTGTTTGCTTTCATGTTTGTGTTCGTATTCTTGCCACTGTTAAGCGAGGTTTCTCGTATATTTGATGAGAACAATAAAAAAGCTACTCAGAGAGACCCGGTGTGTTGTGTTGCTCCATTGTTTCTGGCAAGTCACGTATGTATAATTGGTTCGCAAAGTTGATGCAGTTTGCTTATTGTGCCTCGCGGTCCCATTTCTGTTTTACATACCATTGTACAGGAAATTATTTAACGAGTGCGCATTAAATAAATAATGCGCACCCGTTTAATAATTTCCTGTATACTGGCATGTATAAAGCAGAAATTGGGCCGCGAGGCAACTCGTAAAATAAGCATTGGTCATAAGGACTGGCCACAAAGCCAAAAATGTGCATGAAAATAGCGTGGGGTCCACCAATTGGCATTATCACGGCAAGGTACTTTGCCAAGCGTTGTCCAATATTGGCCTTCCAGGGCTTGGCCAATTGCTGGCTTGTCACCTTTCCCAAACACCAGCCAATATTGGCGTCCGAGGTATTGCCAAGCTCGGACACATTGGCCACTGATGTTTTGCCATGCTTGGGCTTGGCAATTTCTGCTGCTTGGGGAACCCTCTGAAGCTTCCTATGGCACCAAGACTGCCAGAACCATGGAGGAAAGAATACTCAGGAGAGGCCCCTAGCATCCCAATGCATTGCGAAAAGTGTGGAGGAAGTTACGTCATTTTTCTTGAGCCCATGGACAATGTTGCTTACTTGTTTACAACTGCGGCTGCCAAATTTGGGCGAATAGAACGGACAAATTTTTAAGGCGCTTGGTATGTGGCTGCTTCGATACGCTTGCAAACCAGCGCCGTCGCTACGACAAACGTTTTTAGATTAGGCCAGTTTGAAAACTCTGCCGTCGGAGGCGTCTGCGTTCGCCATCGCGCGAGCCTGTTGCTATGACGACGACAAACGCTACTTTGCCAGGCTTAAAAAATCGTCCTTCTATCTCAAAAACGAAGGCGGTTTTTCGATTGAAACTTTGGGTAAGGGTTAGAATGGGCAAATTGAAGGCGAAATCAACAGCTTAGAAGATGACATCGCACCGAGGAATTAGCGACGAAGCTGTTTTCGCTTCGAAGCGGGAGGGCAGGGCGACGCCATGTTAGTCAAATCAAACCGGAGACAGCAACGGATGATGGGATAGAGTGCTGGGCTCCGTGGGCTCAAGTCATGGCGGGACTCGGCTTCACAAATGTGACGTCAGGGCCTCTCCTAACCTTTTCTTTCCTCCATGGCCAGAACAGAGGCCCTCGCTATTCATGTAGCGAATCAGAATAGGAAGTGAGGGGCTCGTTGAAAATAACACAGAAATAAGAGTTGGCGGTCAAGAAAACCTCGAAAAGCAAAGGGGAGGATGTGGTATGTCATTGAAATAGATAAAAAATTTGCTTTCCGAGGTTTACTTGACTGACAACTCTTATTACATATTTTTTGTTGGCACGCGGCGTGCGAACTACAAATAATAATTGTTTTCACGCGGCGTGCGAACCAAACATAAAAATTGTTCCTACGTGACGTGCGAATAGGGACACGACGAGAGCAGCTTGCACAGAAACTCACGAAGGCTAGCACGCGAGAAAGGGCAGGCGGTACAACAAGGCGAGAGCCAAGAAACTACAAGAAACGAAGCACCAGGAGCACGTGTGCGTTCACCGACACGGGGAGTGTCAGGAAGAACTAATGTTGCAAGGGACCATAACAAGGGCGAATACGAGGCAAAAGTGGTGCATGCGCACCATGGAGGAAAACAATGCGCACGCACGTGCTTTCCGTCACAGGACATGTTTACGGCTGCGGTGTGCTACGGCGTTGACAAAGGCTTCCGGCCGGGCGACGTGCGGACGGCCAAACGTGAGTAAAAGCAGGTGAGCGTGTGTATTTGTGTGGTCCCAAAACAGTCCCTGGAACCAGTTGTGTGAACCAGTTGTTTGCAGACTACTTGTATTTTTGAAAGCTTATTGGATTGACGCCTTTGAAGTGCAAACTGCACATTGCCCGCAGTTTGGCGAACGTCTTTTTGTGTGTCTGTGTGTGTGCTTTTGCGAAGCCGTATCTTTTTTTCAAATTGTTTCACTAAGCCGGTGTTGATTATATCAATAGGAAAAGCGTTGCATTCCGTGGTTGGCCGCTTATAAACGATTTATTTAAACCAGTTCGTCCGTGCATTTTTAAGTGTGGCGTGTTGGGAAAAAAAAATAGAATGAGTCGAGCAGTGTAGGCACTGGTTTACCTTTGATGAACGAACTTACATTTAATCTTTACGATGTCAGTTTGGTTATCGTCTCTGAGTCTGTCAGTCTTCGTCCTAGCTTTTGCTTGTATGGGGTTATCTTCCATGTGGGTGTAGGAAAAAATGGTCCCGGAAAAAATGGTCCTGGAAAAAATGGTCCCGGAAGAAATGGTCCCGGAAAAAATGGTCCCAAATCCAAGATAGGAAAAAATGGTCCCGGAAAAATTGGTCCCGAAACCAAGTCACGAAAAAGCCTTGTTCGAGTAAAGCCGGTTTATCGAACCAAGAATGTTTGTCTTGCTAAAATGAATGAGGTATTAAAGAAAAATATAGGAATGTTCAGTTTCTAAAAATACTCAGAAAAAATTGAAGATGGCTCCAATCTAAAGATGTAAGTGCTGTGCTAGATTGTTGTCTATAACCCATGTTAAGCGAAAATAAAAATATAATGGCTGTTTCAATCAAGCAAGCACACAATAATTCGGTCGCCGAAATGTTTGCGCACGGAGGTGTCCGTTCAGCGAAACGGTATCCATACACCGATATGTACGTACACCGAAATATCTGTACACCGAAATGTCTGCACCGAAGCGTCCTGCACCGATATGCCTTGCACCGAAATGTCCTAGACCCGGCACGACGATGTGCGCTTCTTTGATGGAGCTCCCACGGCTTCTTGTGCTATTTTCACCGATACTGACGAAACCTCGCAGCGTAGAGCTTCTATGACCTTCCAGACACTGAGATGGCTGTGTTCGACTAAGCTACTAAACCGACGGTTCCAGGCCTCGCAGTTGCTTGTGCGGTTTTAATCCAATTACTTGCATTAAAATGCTTAATCTATGCTCAGCCCTACCATCCATCCATCCATCCATCCATCCATCCATCAAAGCGTCCGTCCGTCCGTCTGTCTGTCTACCCAATTTTATTTGTTAGATTTTAGCCTCCAAAGGCGTTTATTTCGGCCCCTTTTAGGAATATTAAAGCATTGCATCTTTCTCAAACCTTTAGCTAAAACGCAAAGGGACAAAATCAAACCGCAACAAAGTTCAGATCGGACTAACTTGAAGGGAAACACGTTGGCTGGGCCATGGGACCATTTTTTCCTAGATGGTCACTGGGACCATTTTTTCCGGGACCATTTTTTCCAGGACCATTTTCTCCGGCACCATTTTTTCCGGGACCATTTTTTCCAAGACCATTTTTTCCGTTTCCGCTTCCATGTTTATCCAATGGTTACGTTTTCGCAGTCATTGTTTTATCAAAAATCAAGTTGCACCGAAAATATTGCACTATGCATTTTAATTGGCCGCACAGTTTACATAATCTGCTCCATGAAGTTTCAACTATTTTAATGCAACCCAAAACATCCACAGCGCACAAAAAAAGTTTTGTAGCTGTTATTCTGCCTCGTCGTAATTTTTAACGGTGGTAACTGTTGTATACCTTGTGTTCGGAAACACCTTTATGAACAGCAACTTCACACTCAGATGTGTCAGTGTCAGTAAACACAAGGTCCAACGATGACTCGCTAGTTTGTTCAACTCGTGTCAACCCCGTAGTATTTGGGTCAGGTTTTTACTGAGTGCAATATCTAGTGAGATGTCATGGGGTGTTACAGTACAGTACAATGCAAAAGTTTATTTTTTGTAAACTTTACAGTGTTACGGGGAAAGGGGCAAAAGGTTGCACATTAGCAAATTGACCAGGTCCTAACAACTCGTACAAAATGCAGCAGCAGGACAGGAGCGTAACGATAAAGATTGTATGCAAAACATAACTAGAAGAGAGAAAAAAAGAATTGGGTGGCGGTTACAGTACCCCCTAAAGCAAAATTTGAGCACAGCACAGACTGCAGAGTCTTCTCTGCGACAGCACATAGCTGCTGCTTCGCCGACGTGCCCGTCTGGATTCGGGTGTCAGCAGTGCTGAGCCTCTGCTTGGGTAGCACTGCCTTCGTCTCGAGGAAGGGATTGCATCATCAGCGAACACCTGATGGCATGCACTACTCAGGCATTGCTTGGTTGCACTACTCTGCCTCTACTCTGAGTGGGCTTGGTTGCACTGAAACCAGACAGATGCTGATCAACTCTTCAGGGGTGGAACAGCTGCGCCGTATGCGCAATTGAGCGCTGAACGGCCTCTGTTGCTCCAAACTCGTTTATCAGCGCCACACGACGGTGGTAGCGCCTGAATTAAGCCGTGTGATACGGCTGCCATGATACCCAGCGCCCGAAAACTTGGCTGAAACATCGTGTTTTCTGTTTCATCAATGCGTTTATGGTTTCGGTTTCATCAAGGCAATGAGCAGCTATCCAACCTGGCTTTGGCTTAGCCATACGGCAGCAGGCACTCTGCACCATGTGTTTGAAATTCTGTGTGTTGCATTTACGTGGTTGTGTTTGCCGGTGTCGGCTGCTGCCAACGAAAAATGACCAAAAGTAAGACGTTTTTGTGTCTCATCACAAATAGAATAATATCCTCATGAAAGGTTATGGTTTGTTGGAGGTTAACGTCAATTTAGTCACACGTTTCTGGCGATCCTAGCTTTGCAGCCCGCAACTTTGCGTTGCTGCATATATTGAACAAACAGGGTCATGGACGCTTTGCTCTTGCTCGTTAATTTGGTGCACTTTTGTTTTTAGTTACTCGTTTTAGCCTGTGAATTTGAAACGGAAATGAATTTGAAACTTGAAATGAACTCTCTCTGTGAAACGGAGGGATGCTGGTAGGCTTTTGCCTCCCCCCCCCCACCATTTTTCTGTATTCAGAGAACAAATTTCAATGCAATTCAAGGTTTGGGTTACCGTTGCTTAATGGAGGATGGTGTAATATTAATAGGGCCTTCTGACATGCTCTAGTTACGTTGCCTGTGGGAAAACTTCGTCAGCTTTTGCATCCGTGTGAGGGGTGAAGACAAAGCTATGTTCACGTTTGCACGCCCTGAAGCCACTGTTCGACAGAAACAATGCAAGCAAACACATTGTTTCGTGGAATGCCGCCGTGGGGTCGCATAAACACTGCCATTTGCTGGACATGAAGCAAGGCATGTCATCTGATCTCTTTTGACTCTGCGCGTGGCCTTCAAACTGCAAGAATGCAATGCACTCGCCTTAGCCGAAGATTTGTTAGATCCGCATTTTGTAAGCCTCCAGATATAGTACAAGAACTGCGTTCTTGGTTTACAGTAGGTCCTAGTGCATGGTAGAATGCCTGAGAATAGTAGAGAGATTAGGTACTTGGCAGGGGACTTGCACAGCGGTCTGTTCGGAGATTAGGGAGGCACCATAATGTCGCGAAATGGTGTTACATCTCCTCCAAATGGCAATTCTGGCTGCTCCAAAAATGCCTGGTACAAAAGGCACTTTTGCCTGCTCCCAGGACTGCTTCCAAACCCATGGACCCTGTTCCACCCCTGAGTCTCTCTTCATAATGCAGATCATGCTGTGACGGAGCGGCTGCTTAGCGAGGCGGGACAAGTACAGAAGGTGGCCTGCAGCCAGCGTGGTCAACGGCAATTCACTGTGGCTATAGTTGGACCCTTTTCTCAGCCTGAAGAGCAGATACCTACGCGTCGACACCGTGACATCACCAGTACTGCCCCGGCCCCACTATGAGTACCGCAGCCATCCGGACGTGCCTTTCAGTGGGCTTGGTTGCACCGAAACTGGACAGCTCTTTCTTGGTGGTACAGGTTGGTGTAAAATACCAAGCATGCTCTATTGGAGACAATTCCGTAACGTTGACGGTGCTGCCAAGCCCACACTTTCCTGTTACCATGATGCATGATTGTATATAATGTCGCGTGATGTTCAACTGAACCCGGGGCTGCCCTCGGGCTCCGAGTCTGATTCTGGAACAATGACTGCGAAGCAAATGCTAGGAAAAATATTAGTCAAGACTACCTACACACTGAAGCAACTAACAAAAAACTTGGAGCATGTTGAGACAACTGCAACTGTTGCTAACATCTAGGAAAGGCTTAACGCGGTTGCGACTGATATGGGTTTGACAAAGTGTGAACTACTACTTTCAGAATCCGAAGAAACCTGTCAGTTTACTAGTAAGCAGGTTGAAGACATGGTGGCAAAAATAGACTATTTACAAGGGTGAGACCGCTGCACATATTATGCCGTTTTTATACAAATTTGCTTTCCTGCGCCAGGCTGCTCCAAAAGCTTAAAAATTGCAAAAAGTGTACCGAACTGCTTCACAACAGTCTGAGAGTCAGGATTTTAATGCTCCCGTCAGTTTCAGTGGGGTAAAATGCTTACTGACAGTATAATTTTCCAGCACCTACAAGGTTATGCTGTTTCTAAAGGTTTAATTGATTGATCCTTCATTAAAAAACCCACATAAAATTGTCCCCAATAAAGTTTTTTCCAAAGTCATATGTTATATTCTGTGAGTTTTTAAAGTTCTCCCATCGAGAACTGATGCAAAGTCCTGTAGGAAAAATACTTATGTGTAATGAGGCGACAAATTACTTGTGCAAGTTGATGGAAAAAATTAAAGCCGCTCCACTCAATGTGAAAGCTGTCAGAAGTGCAGAGCAGTGATTCGCCATAAAACGGGCTATACTACCGTTATCCGCTTACTGCTACCACCCAATGCATTTCAAATTTCCCGCCTTTGCAGTGCTCGCGCGCCCCCTGCTGTGCCAGCGGCAGTTCTGTTCTCTTTGCGCTTTTCTCCCCACACGTGCTGGCGTTGCACTGCCATATTTTGCGTTTACTATCGTAAAAACCAACCCAACGGGCGTCCTTAACTAAAGGAACGCAAGCGCTGCCAGATAATTTCGTATATTTTCCCTCAAATTTACGTATAGTTTCCTTTGCGCTAAACAACGGGAAGATATATGACAAGCGCCAGCGTTTCACGAGTTTTCGAACGCTCATGACTATATAAACCGCTTGGCTTTCGAAGCCTCTGGGGTATGCCGTGAACAACAGCATTACCCTGAGACGCTGCCTTGGGGCTCTATATACTTGGGTCGAGGGAGCAAGCTAGGACTAGGGTTGCCACCTTCCCGGTTTTTGACCGGCTCGACCGGTTTTTTAGACAGCGGGCCGGTTGCCGGTCCGTACTTAAAACCGGCCGTCGTTGGCTGGTTTTTTGGCCATTGTGCCGCGATTATTTATTCGTTTGGCATTTTGTAAGCGTTAATTCAGCAACTACGACGATAAATAGGTGTCGGCAAGCTGCGCGAAGATATGCGAGCAGAGAAAATATGTGGGCGAGTGCAGGCGAGATGCAAAAAAGAGCTTTTAATGGATGAAGTATGTGTAGTTTCTTTTGAGGGCAGAACATTCAGAGCAATAACCAAAATTTCAGTAACTTTCAGTACAAACGTTCTGTAGATTCCTCTCTAGGAAAATGCTACAATGTCATAAAACATGGATTCTTTTTTTTTTTCACCACAAATTCGACCTTCTGAATACCACGCCGCCACCCCTCCCCCGAAGTGCCGGTTTTTTTTTCCGGGGAAAGGTTGCAACCCTAGCTAGGACGAGAAGGCAAGCGCCTAAAATTCTCTGCACTTAACACGGATATGCTCCTGGTGCGCTGACGCCGGGACTGACGGTCACCATGCCTTGTGGTGTCATACACATGTGCACATTTGTGCATGAGTGGCCTGCCAAGAACGTCCCGCTCTGCCACTGGGCAGTGGCCGTTTGGCTTGGTGAGGGCCAGTGCCCGCACATTTGCATACCCCGGCACTTGGCTACTGACATGATGCCCCGGCACTGTGCAGGCATGGCATCCTATATGGGAGGCTCCACTGGGCTCAGCTCCACCACTCTGGCCTTCAGGAACAAAAGCCAGCCGGTTGGAGCTGCCTATGTCTACATGAATTCAAGGTCCCCAGGTTCAAGGCCTCCACGCCCGTTTCAGGTAAGTGAGGGCGATGCTGCAGTCCAGAGTGCTCCCCAGAAAGTATCGAGTGGTGGACATATTGAGGATGTGGCGTCGGGGGGGGGGGGGGGGGGGGTGTTAATAATTTCAGAATTTCCTCACAAAAATTGAACACCTCTGGTCTGGTGCCGAAGCATGGTGAAAAAATTGACCACATCTTTCCGTGGGGGGGAAACCATGGGGTGATGCGACGCATCTGGGCGGTGCTTGTTACGGTTGCGCCGACCATCGCGGTAGCAGACCTGTTAGTCTCCATTCAAATCATCGGTGGTCATCGGATGTCATCGGAGCGGCGGCGGTGGAGCAACTGAGCGGAGGGCGCAGTTATCGCATTTATATGTACCGCGCGTTAACGGTGAGGGGAATGAGAGAGAGCAGCGCATGCGCATGTGTTAACCGAGCGCTAACGCGCGCTGATGCACAGTTGGCGTTGTGGTGAGAGCGGCGTTACCACGCAGCTGGCGTGGCAAGGAGAATGGGGGAGGGATGCGGACTACGGATGGACGCCGGATGCATGCATGGAGGGACAAGGCGAGTTAAAGAGATGCGTCGCATCTAAAATGAAAAAGCGGCATCGACTGAAACATTTTCACGCAGCTGGCCAGCTGAGACTTGGAAGCCACTTGCTCAGGCTCCTGTACACGTAGCCAGGTGGAGGGGGGTGCGGCCCGCTGACACTGGCACTGCCTCTGCGCAGTGGCCGTTCCTAGATCCCCAGGCCCACATTTCAGACGGGTGGCCCAGTGGGAGGGGAGGGCGGCCTACCAAAGGCAGTGGGCGGTGAAGCAGAGGAGTTCCCACCGTGGGGGAGAACTCTGCTGCATTTGTAACACCGCCATCCCGGGAACAATTCCAGGCCCTGTGAAACTGAGTGCTGTGAAACCATCTGGCTGCTGCGTGATGTTTTGTGCAAGGTGTACGTTGTGTTTGGTGTGGCAGGCTTAGTAGCCTGGAGGTGAGCAATTAGTGCCCCAGTCTGCAAAAAAGCGGCATTGTTGTTGTTGTTGTTGTGTGGTCAAGAAAATGGCTGGTAAATGACAGTAGTAAATTGCAAAAGTGTGGCCTGATGGGATTTGAACCCGGGTCTCTACTCCGGCAGGCCAGTGCCCTACCAACTGTGCTATCTCCACACACTGCCGGTGTAGAATAACAGTTGTTCCTTTCTTTGTGGCGTGTACACACTTGAGGGGTGGGCCAGGAATCAAAAGCGTTGAGTGGTACTCGGCCCACTTCAACGAAACTACGAATCGGAAACATAATAGGTGTAGAATGGTGCGTGCTGCTTGACACTTGGAACGTGATGGCATGTAAGTAGAACAGCTGCACACCAGCGGCACAGAAACCTGGCTCCAGGAAAGCTGCAGCACGTGCCAGTCTGCTGCTTGGTGACGTAATTTGTGCCAAAAGACAAAGAAAGGGATGCGAACACTATGTAGCAGTGAACAAGTTGCTAGTAAGTACTGCTATTCTTTCACCTTCAAAGCACGTGAGCAGACTTGAAGGAGTACTGAAGTGGATTTGTTGGAAGTCACACGAGTGTTGTCTAAATATATCCCAAGCCCTCCTAATCATATTCACGTAATGGCATTTCATAACTGAGTTGCTGAAGAGCAGGTGTCTGTATTTCCCAGACAGGTTTGAGACCGTTACTGCCATAGAAGTGTGGCCAGTGAACAGCCATTGTCACATTACAGGATGGTCGTTAGCAACTGATGACTGCGTAATTGGTGCCCAGGGGAAAGAAAGCTCGCCTAGGTGGGGCCCATTGCGCGTTGCTGATGGAGCACTTCCTAGACGTGCGTGCAACCATGTCGTCGGGCAGCGACTGCCCACAGAAGGACACCCATCTTGACACAATCGCGAGGGATGGTCTTCGCAGCCGGCCCGTAGGTGTCTCTTCATTGTCGCCGGCTGTCCACTCATTGGACAGTTCGCGGAGTTGGTCCTTAACAACACTTGTTCAGGACAACGTCCAACGGCTGAAGGTCATTCCTCCTAGAATGCCTACGAGGTCGAAGAAACGTTTTTTCCTCTCACAGACGAATCTCGTATTGCTGAAAGTTGATCAGCTTCTCTTCGTACGCATCTGGCAGTTTCTGGCAGGCAGACGTCCGCCGATGAAGAGCAAATCATTTCCTCTTATGAAACGGCGGACCCACGACCTTGGACCTGTTAGCGATTGGCAGCAAAGTTCCCGAACACAGTCCGCCACTTTGTTCTCCAACTCGGAATGCACCGCTTCACGTCCGTGGAACTTCCAAGGGTTGCACGCACTCAACTTAGCTTTCTGGCTCCACCAGTACCGCACACTTTTCTCCGAAATGCCAAATTGGTGTTGCACCGCCATATTCCCATTCTGCTCACCGAACTCAATCGCCTTCAGCTTAAACGCAGCAGTGAACTGGTGCTGACTTCCGCCACTCATCTCGGAGCAGACACATTCAGAAACGCACACGTGCACACACAAGACGAAAAGATGAAACTCAAAAAATTTGAGAAAAGCAAAAAGCAAATAAAGGCCTGATAGAGTGAGAGAGCAGTCAGACGCAAAGGGCGACGACGACAGACTGCGCTCGCTACGCAAATGCGCAAACGCGTGCACAACAGCCTGCATTTCATTGTGAGACAACAATTTGCATTCTGCCAATGACTGCTATACTAATAGCCCTTGCAAGTTATTCACACAAAAAGAAACAAGTGTTGGGGTCACATATGAGATACCGAGAAAAACTGTGCACTGCAAATAATAAATGCTGAAAAAAATAAATGCGAACCAAACTTATGTACCAACAATTCCAGATGAAAAAAAACGAGGTAGAATCGGAGCACTTAAAGTCTATTTTAGCCAAGAACAAAATGCAAAACAAAAGAACCTAATCACACAGGCTGGACAATAATAAAAACATGGCTGCGGCTCACAAACAAGATAAGGAAATGAAGTGCATTATGCAGCTGGAACATTGCACGCCATTGCATCCAATTAGTGTGGGTGGTTTTAAAAAATAAAAGACAATTTGCTCGAGAGCACCGCAACGAATGTACTTGCAATGCGGACAAACTGAAGAAAAACCTGTAACGAAGTCCGAGCATTTGCTTAGAATTAAGCCAGCATTATCACGTGCACTTCTCTGACACTTGTTTGCTCAAGCGTTCTTGCCAACATTGCTGCAAACAAACAGGACGACACTGCTTGTGATTACACATCAGTCCTGAGCAGCAGCTGCATTCGCCGAGGACTTCTTCTGGGCTGCTGCACGCTCCGCAGCACGACGGAACCATGACATGGCAGCCTTTTCAATTTCCTTAAGGGTGGCTGGACTAGTTGAGGACTTCCCGTGTTCAGTGAGGCTGCCTGTAGAATAACAAATAAAAAACAATGGGCAAGCCTTTTAGTAAATATCCAAGTTTGCAGTTGTGCCTGTCATTACGCAGGATGTCACTAACGTGGGAGCTTGGGCTAGTGGGAGAAACATCACGGAAACAAGATGCATGGTAGACAAAGACAAGAAAGGAAACACCCCAGTGATCGTGAGGAGGTTTAATGTGCCAATGCTACACACGGAACGGGGCGTGCCGTAATGGAAGACTTGAGAATAATTTTGAGTATGGTAAGTTTTTCCCCACATTGTGGGGTCGCCTACGTAAGGCTAGCCTGTGAAGTGAACTTCACCTGCTAGCGTTTACGCAATCGTCCCGCCGTAGGACTTGGTGGCTCTCACGCGACTCCCAACCTGACGTGCGCAAAGTTGCGCGTGGCTCAGGGTTCGGCCGAAAAAGGACACCACGGACTCGCAACAAACAATAAACAGGTTTATGGTAGCTAGTATCGTTGCGCGTGCAAGCAGACCAGCAGCCACAGCAGGGAGGATAGTCCTGTCCTACTACTTCTCTGGCGCTCTTTGCCCTCGTCGGCCTTGCGCCATTAAACACCAACCATCATCATAGTCCTGTCCTACTGCAGCGTTCTCGCAAGGGAAGACAAAGGGTTTGGCTTACCCAGTGAAGGTCGCGGGGGCGGATGGATTTCGGGGTCGGGGCAGGGAAGGTCCTTTCGCCAGGAGGTCGATCCGTCGAAAGAGGCCAGGTCCCCGCTTGCAACCCTTGACCTCGGCTCTTGCCGAGGACTGGTTTTTCCCCAACCTCCTCCCGAAGCTACGAGCGCGCCCTCCGAGGCGTCGTGGAGGAAACGGGAACCGAGACCTGAAACGGGTTGTTACCGGGGTGGTTGGCAGTGTACAGCGCTGCGCATTGCTGCGAGAAGGTTGCCCCCGTGCTGGCAGCGTCAGCCGCCGGCGTGTGCTCGAAGTGGGAGAGGGGGGCAGGGCGCGAGTGCGCTCCCCACATCCCCCCCTCCTTAAGAATCCTCTCCACCCGTGGCGACTCCGCAGGAACCTTTATTCACATTAAAAAAAAACTACTCTCTACTCCTTTTTTTTTTTTTTTTTGCGCTAGTTCTCTAACATTGCCTCCAGCATGTCGACCTCACTGGCCGACAGCCCGTCAATCAGGCCGACCTCGCGGCCGGCCGGCTCCCAGGGGACTGCCGGCATTCACGGGGCCCGGGGGCGCCTGGGCCAGGGCCCGAGCAGGCCCGACTCCAGCGGCCTCCACGGGCGGTACGTCTGGGGCTGGGTCTTGCGGCTGCAGGCTCGCAGCCGGCGGGTCCGGGAGCCCGTTCGGGGCAGTGGCAGCGGGCGGCAGGACGGGGGCGGCGGCCACGGGTGGTAGGGCCGGTGGGGGGCCCTCAGGGGGGCGGAGGCGTGTATGGTTGCCACCTACAGGAGCCAGAGCGCTAACTCCGGCTCCTGGGCTGCCCTCTGAACCATCAGTTGAGCTGCGGCCCCGCCGGGCCCCGGGGGTGGTGGTGGTGGTGCGGCGGCCGAAGAGGAGGCGCCCGCCGCCTGTGTCCGGGCCCGGTGAAGGGGCCCAGTACGGTGGCACGGGTGCAGCATCACCGTGCCGCATCCGCATAGCCGGGTGCCCGGTGGAAGGGGCAAGAAGCCCCCTCCGCAGCCCGGTCAGCGTCCGCTACCGTCCGCCCCTGGAACGGCCGGAACAGGCGCTCTGGCGCCATCCCGACCCGGGCCCGCTCCTGGCACCGCCACGACCTCCAAGAGGCGTACGCCACCGGCACCTCAGTGCCAGCCTGATGCGTCCAGGTCGCAACGTCGGACGACGAGGGCCGCTGAGGCAGCTGAGGCGCCGGTCGCCTACCGGCGACCGGCGCCTGCCGGCGACGGGGAGAAGGGGGCGACCGCTGAGGGGAGTTGCTGGGGGCCATTATTCCAATCTGCAAACACCGCCCCCAAAAGAAGCATACGTGACGCTAGCTCTGGCAGCACGTGCTGCCTCGTCGTGCATGCATCCCGGGCGAAATCGATCAGGGATCAACACAAGAAGCTGTGTAATAACTAGTGCGGCAAATTCACCATTGTGTCCTCTCTGTGTTCCCGACATAGGAACACAGAGGGGGGAATGCTCCTCCAGCATTCCCTCCGCAGTCACATTGTGCGCGTTTGTTTCTCTGTGTGGCATGTTGCTGAATCTCTTTTTCGGGCGCCTGCAGCAAAGAGAAAATGCTCAGCTTTGGTTGCAGAAGCCCAGCCCTCGTTTTGCAATTTACTGGTGTGCCTTCGGGCTGTACAACGTACAAAGCACGACACAATTCAAATAACAAAAGGTCACACGTTAACAAGAATGAATAAATTTTTTTTGGCCCCAGAATTTAATAACAGAAATGTTTTTCTAGCTCAGTGACAAAATTGGAACAAAGAAATAAGTGTGCAGGAAGCAAATTCCAATCTAGAATTGCTTGACGGAAGAAACTCTACTTATAGCTATTTGCTTTTGCCAAGATTGGAGCCAAAGAATGTTGGTGATTGTGACGAGTCCCCGTTGTGAAAGGTTTCACATAATCGGGTAGCTTTAATTTAATTTTTTCCGAGAGACAGTTCTGTGCGAATGCAATACAGCTAATCTTTCTACGAGTTTCCAAGGTCTGAATGTGATTATTGTGCATTACGTGAGTAGGGGAGTCCTTCTACAAGGCTTCTACGAGGAGTCCTTCTACATGGAGTCCTTCTACAAAGCCTCTTCTACAAGGCCTTGTCAACATACTGAACAAGCTGAGCCCTTCAGAATTTTTCTGGACATAAATGCAGCCAGTAATAGACAATGCAGTTAACTGCCTCTGGCTCTGTGCATACCTCATCAAAATCCTCATCGTACTCATCTTCAGCAGCAAATAAACCATTCTAGTTTAGATTTCAGCTGCTGCAGATGACTTTCATTTTCCATCAGCTTGAAATGCAAGCTTTAGGGCAGTCACCATGAGCACACGTTTTTCTTGCAGTTTCCAAACTTGGGGGATTAATGCGGCGGCACACTGAAAGCATGCTGTACAGCTGAAGGAAAGTGGGAACTGGTCATTCTGACCTCCTGCTTGGCAAATTGTTTAAAAAAAAACCTCTCGAGCACACCTTCATTGAATTTTCCAGCTACAATGTGCTTAAAGCCGCAGTTTTTAAGCAAACACCTTGTCACCTCTGAAGCTGACAAAACTGCGACACAAAGTTTTCCCGGTAAAGAAATGTACGCGGGATGTCCTCCCGGCCATGACTTCCCCCTCCCGCTTGTTTAGCCAGGGCAATAAAGAGGCCAGAACTCTCAAACTCTTGCTGCCCGCAGTGATGCTTTCTTTAGGGTGATTGCGGCTGAGTGCATCGAACGAGTCGGTGAACTTCAACGTCAGTTCCAAGGTTTCTTTAATGTTCTACAGACTAATGAACTCATACTTCTAGCGAACTTTAGCATAGGACGAAGAAAAAAAAGATGAAACACATGCTCGGAAGCAAATCGCATGCTCGGTTATCTTAAACGAAACTTTCAGTCTGCTCCTTCATCTATCAAGCTACTTTTTTACAAATTCTTTGTCCGCAGCCAACTCGAGTACGCCTCATCGATATGGGATCCTCACATAGAAGTACTTGTTCATCAACTAGAAATGATACAGAACAACTCTGCGCGTTTCATTCTTTCAAATTATCAGCGAGCATCCAGTGTGTCAGCAATGAAATTAAACTTGGGACTGCCATTGCTCACCACGCGTCATAAAATCGCTCGGCTCTGCCTTTTCCATAAATTATTTTGTCATGATACCCTTCACGACTTTCTTATAACCCCGCCGTCATGTGTATCTCCACGTATCGACCACTGCCACAAAGTAGGCCAAATTTCATGCCATACAACAGCTTTTTCTAAATCATTTATCCCGTCAACGTCAAAAGACTGGAACCACCTTCCCCGTGACATTGCTGCAATCGTTCATTCCGAGTTGTTTAATGCTGCTCTTCATAATACCGTTGTGTAACCTCATTTTTAACAAAGCGGAGTGCGTTGTATAAACACCTTTTGCTGTTGTTATCGCATGTATGTGCAATTTGAGCCACTGACCAATGTCTATTGTTACATATTTTGTATTTACGCTGCTACGTTTTGTTGTTGTTATTGTTGTATTTCGTACCCCACTCCCCTCTTCAATGTATTCACACTGAGGGTATTCACAAATAAAAAAAAAATAGAAGTATGAGTTCATTAGTCAGCAGCAACCAACTCGCCCAACTCTCCGCTTTAATTAACGTTCTACACTCCCACGGTTTTTCTTTGTGAGTAAAACTGTAACCCGCTGGCCACACTTTGACTGAACAACTGGGTAGAGAGTTTTACGCGCATTTTCTCAGCGTTGGACGGATTGAGGTGGGCAAATGTGAGCTCGTTGCAAACACGAACAGGCCCAGGTTGCTTTTGGTCCTCAACAAACAGTTTGTCATAGTGTGCCCACTGGACATGGCCGCTATGAAAGTTTTAAACCTTTTGGAAATGCAAGCAATTCCACACATGGTTGATAAGGTGTGTATCATCCGAAAAAACATAAATGCTACCATCTTCAACAGCAGGGTGGGTGAATGATGGTGCAGTTAAGGCTGCCACTCACACCGAACTCCTTCCACGTATGGCGGTTGCTGGAAGTTCCGTCACACACCATGGCATCAACTGAAGCACCAGCCTCCTCTAGCATAAAAATAGCTTTCAAGACAAGCTCTGCTAGCATTGTCCCTTTTGTTGGCCCTTTGCAAGCAAACACTGCAATGGGCTGGGAATACTGGTCTCCGAATGCACGGAACGCGAACTTGAGTCCATGGTGAGCTGGGTTATCACTGGTCTCCGCACCATCACCAAAGTCACTGAACCCGACATAGTGTTGTGTCGTGGGCGACGGCGAGCGGCCTCGGTGGCGATGGGAGCGAAGGCGCACAGCGCCGGCCCACGCACAAGCCCGCAAGAAGGAGTGCGACCTCGCTGTTACAACCCCAGACAAAGAATGATTTATTTTACATCAGGACGGCACCACAGACACGCATACGCACGTGATTGGATCATTCCCCTCACGTGCATCCTACCGCAACGACATCTAGTTACAAACTATAAAAATAGAACACAACACAACATAAAAAATACAACACAAGCGCACACAGTGCGCGGGCGCTCCACTAGAGGGCGCCACTACACCACACATAGCAAGGTCCCTAAAATTACTAAGGTAGCGCCAACTGCTCCCTCCTCTTTTTTCTTCCCCCTCACCCGCGGCGCCACGGTCCCTTTAACTCCGTGCCGGTGCCGCCATATTTGTTGGCCACTTGAGAGCAGACGCCCTCGCTGTGCTTCAGGGCGCTCGCTGCAGTTTGCTGTTGTTTTCGCGCCGAAATCGCTCTTTGGTAGCATTTATATGATTTCTAGAGCCCCGTTTTACCAACACGCACTGAGTGATAGTGTTTTGTTTTATATTTTTGTCTACAAGGGGTTATTTGCGGGGCGGATGCCGCTGGCACATACGCACAGCGCGGTTTTTGTTTACGTGTGCGGCATTCTGTAACACCTCAGGATAGCTCGTGAATGCGAAAGGATCGAGCGTGGACATTTCAAACTGCTCTGCTACGGTAGTTCCGTTCTTGCTTCGCGTGACTGTGGTCGTGCAATCACTGCACAGAGGTCTTGCGCACGGTTCGCGGCAGTATACAGAGCGCTTCATTCGCAAATGCCGTAGTTCGAGCGCCGCGCTGGCGTCCTTGCACTCGCCTTTCTTGCGATAATTGTGAATCCTCAGCGGCGTTCACTTTGCGCCCGCTTTTACTAACGACCTACATCCTACCTTAATTCCGCGCAGTTTAGAGTGCTTTGCTGTTTTTGTAGAAATGTTTCCTTCACCTTCATGTCGTTATAGGCTGCTGTGAGTAGATTAAAAACATACACATGCTGTTGTGCGTGTGTGCACGTACAGCGACGTGAAAAGCCCCTGCTTCCCCGACTTCGCAGCCGGATACACTAAGCTGGACTCGCGGCCGTACGTTCATGTGCGAACCGAGTGAAAAACGCAGACTTGTAATTCTGGGAATACGCGCCAGAGAAGACTGCGATCAATCGATCGGGTAAACTCAAATTAAGATTTGTAGCCTCTTATTTCTCATACGAACCAGAGATCGAGTCCCTATAGGTACAAATTATGTAACTAGTTACTGCAGTTAATTAATCATGCAATACGTTTTTTCACCGGGCGCGGTCGTTTACAGCCGTTATTAATGGAGGCGCCTGGACAGAATTGTTTTGTGTTGGGATATATTCTGGCATATTTGTACATTGCACTAACACAGGAATACACCCGAAAGAAATTCGAAAGAGGACCAATGTCACGATGATTATCAAGAGAAAACAATAAATCACAAAAATGAATTGGTGAGACCAAATAGATATTTTATTGGAACAAACGTCAGTAATGACGTCGTGCAGGTGGCTTGTGCTGCTGACGTGGCTTCCCGTGAGAAAAAATGTTGGGAGTGGCATTTGGGTTTAGTTTTTTTAACGCAAGCTTCTCCAATATCCGTTGCTCAAATTGATCCGTGAAATAATCCTATTGAGAAGGGAAAAAAATGTCGCCACCGAGTTTGAGATGCGCCACAAACACTCCGCAAATATAGGCAATAATGCATTGCAGAAGGGAGTTAGTGACCGTTCTACCGTAGCATGGTCAAATTCGTGTTCGCGCATCTGCTCAGTGCCGCGTCCGCTCAACTCGCTACACTAACCCCGTTTAGCAAGCGCTTTGCTGGACAAAAATACGTCTGCTGAAAATAATATAGTTGCCCAGTGTGTTTTGGTTCAAATCGCAATGACTGGATATGCTGCGCCATTGACTACTAAGATGAAGTAAGCGCGCACACTGCAAATGCACGGCATCACGTGTAATGCAAACGTAAGTTGTAATTAACGTTCCTCTGTGCATACACGGAAGAAAGGGCGTACAGCCGTTACGGTGCGAATATGCATTTGAAGTGCTCATTCAAACGTGCGCGAATTTAATAAAGCGATAACAGAAATTGCGAATCAAATGTACGTCAACGGCGCGGTCACTATATTAGTTGGCCTTAAATTGTTTTACCTAGCCGCAATTTTTTTTTTCTCGCAACAGCCTCAATTTGCGCCGCACCGACCAAGCCCACATTACGCAGCAAATCACTCCAATGTCATAACAACGGGATTATAATACCACCCGGGTCGCAAACACACAAAACATGACTTCACGCCAAAAAGAGCGTACACGCACTCGGAACGCACACGATACATGGTCAGACGCAAGCTGCCATCGGCCAAAACAAGCATGAATTCAGGTGAACAATTCTCGCGTCACGAAAACCTTACGACAACTGACTGAACATGCTACGCCGCTGATATTGATGCTGGAAGTTAAGCGCGCACATGACAAATACACGGCCTCTTATCCAAAGCAAAGCTTACGACGGGACGAACTCGGCGCTGCGCGCAATGCCTACTCAGAACAAAGCGTGGACGACGGTCGCGATGGGAATACGCATTTCTTCGTAAGTGACCGCTCAAGCTCGCGCAGAATTTAACAGAGCAAGAACAAACATTCAGAAACTTACCTCGCTAAAGAGTGATGGCAGCGCTGGCCTGAAGTATGCCTGTTCAAATCTATGCAACCAAACTTTTCCTTTCTGCGTCGCGTTTCCTGGACGGAATAACGAAGTCTTGTGCCCTGCCTGACGATATTCGCGCTGCTTAAGGCACAACACATCGGCACCGAGAAGCAACATAAAACGACACCGATGCAACATTTTTTCGAAACGAGCAGCTAATTCTTACTTTGCTATTAGCTGGCGCCTACGATAAAGCCGGTACTGAAGCTCGGTGGCTCGGAAGCCAGCAATGGCGTTGCAGCGGCGGCGTTGCGCAATGTCCCAGCCGGCGAAACATCGGCGAGGCGACCCGGCGGCGGAGCAAAAAAAAAAACCACGTGACTTTTCCCTTGGCCAGTGGCGCGTGGCGTTCGCCGGCGAAAAAGAAAATGGCAAAAAACGAAGTAGGAAAGGAGCGCGGGCGAGGGCGAAAGGGGGCGAGATTTAAAGATGGCGCTACCTTAGTAATTTTAGGGACCTTAACACATAGGACATGGATTTCGAATGCACACGCATTTCCTTTCTGATGCTCATTTCGTCCAAAACTAAGATGGTCGTCCTTGGTCACCATCTTTCTTTTAATCGCAGCAAGAAACCTGCTATGTAATACACACTTCACCCTAATTATACTGAGGTATTTTTGCGCTGTCGTCAGGTAGGGAAAGTGTGTGACAGAAAATAAGCTTCCCAGTGGGCATGCTAGCTTTGCGCACGGACCGATACCATCAACTGTTGTGCGCAAGCGCAGTGCCCGAAATGACGAAAGCGCGGAAACACGAGGGAAAAAAAACCCAACAAAACACCCTCACGTCGCACATGATGTATACTTCGCAGACATGATTTTGTATCTTTCTTCTCCCAGCTTGCCGTTCTTACGTCGAGGATTTTGCATTCTGCTCGCCTTTGATCCCAGATCTGTACATGAGGGCGATCAGTGTTATTTTCTTGGGTGCGCGTCAATTGAGCGTCCATCTTCTTGGGGCATAGAGGCACAAAGAGGGAGCATGCTGTGAGCCGCTTGGGGCCCTGCTTTCCTGTACAACGCTGTCACATTCCCTTTCACAACCCCAAACAATGAGGCGTGACAGCAGTTATTTCGGCAGGGTGGCCGCCCCGTGCACTTGTGCCGAAGTCGCCGGAGGGAGGGACTTGGGCTGCTGCCACAGACCCCTCCTGTAGATAATTATGTCCGCTAGCACAAACCAATGAAGAAGGGCGCGAGGCAACAGTTATTTATATTTTAGCAGGGTGGCTGGCCCGTGAGTTTTCACGTGTGCCAATATTGCTGCAGTGACTGAAATCACAGCGGAGATGCACGACTACGTTTTTAACTATGCATGTTTACTGCAGCAACAAGACATTACAAGGCATTGCCCAACACAAGAAAAAGAAGAAGAAACCTTCACACTGACATCGGCCTTGTGCGCACAGGCACTAATTTGCCGTACAATAAGCGCACGTGCACGCTGGGCGGCTAACGCACGGCGTTAACATAGATAAGTAACAACAACTGTTGTGAAATGGTTTATTGTTCAGTCCGCGATTTAGAGCTAGCACTTCACAGTCCAAAAACCCAGTTCGCGCATCACAGTTTCCGCAGCACCGCCCTTCCAACAACCCAGTCCCGTTGACTCCGCACTCACACCACCCGTCCGCACCACTCTCTTCCTTCCACCATCTCCCCTTGATGTCGATGCCGCCCCGATCTCCGGTGGGCTCCCTCCACTTGATCGCGATGCCGCTGCCGATCTGCCTCACAATTCTCCCCCCCTTAATCCGTGCATGAGGGCTTCCACGGCGGGTGGTACGTGGCAAGTTGGGCTGCGTTTGCCAACCCTTTCCGTTTCCCTGTGAGGGGATCTTTGAGGGCATACGTGTTTTGCCCCACACAGGCAGTCGCCACGAAGGGGCCTAGCCGTCTGGGTGCAAGCTTTGCGGTGAAGCCTGTCCGTGCATTGCTCAGAGGGTGAGCAGTGCAAAGCACGAGGTGTCCTGCCCTGAAGGCAAACGGTCTACGTGTCCTGTTGTACTGTCGCTGCTGGAGCTCCCTGGCGGGGTCTTGATGCTGTTTGGCCATTTCAAGAGCATCTTGTAGGTAGATCTCCAGCTCCGCTGCCGGTGCATGAGAAGCGGGTGGCGAGGTGTGCTCACTGCTCAGCTGCTGGCGCTCAGCCCAAGGTGTTCGCAGCTCCCGTTCATAGCAGAGGAATGCAGGAGTGAAGCCTGTGACCACGCTCTCTGTGGTGCGCATAGCAAAAGCTACTTCTGGCAGTCTCTTGTCCCAGTCTCGGTGAGATGCACAGTAGTTGACGATGGATTGCTTGCCCGTGGCGTTGTGCCGCTCCACTGGCTGGCCTGCTGGTCTGTAGGGCGCAGTGTGTCTCTCGTCAATGCCCCAATGCTTGAGGACTCCTTTCAGGTTCAGAGAGTCGTGGCCAGCGTGGCTCAGAGGCCCAGCTGGCGCAGGCACTCCCGCGATGGTGGCGGTGGCATCGTCCCCTGGCGGGGCCGCGAGTATCAAGTTGCGCATTTGCGCGGCAAGACGCTCCAGTTCTATCGGTGTGCCCGACGTGCTGTCCCGTAGCTGCTGTAGTACTTCGGGTGGAATTACCGGCGCTGGTGGCGTTGCTTCCGAGCCGTCGATGTTATTCATTGTGGCCGGCGACCGGACAAGCCCCCACTTGTTGTGAAATGGTTCGTTGGGTGGGCACATTATGATAGCGTTAGTACCGTATTTTCCGGTCTATCAGTTGCACTTTTGTATAAGTCGCACCCCCCTCAAAACGGCAGTTTTTTCCAGAAAAAAACGTATATAAGTCGCACCGCTGTATAAGACCCACCGGTGCACAAAACGCACTTTTTAACAAGGTAAACTCATAAGGGATCAGTTCGTTAGAAAGTGTGGCGGGAGCACATGGTTGTGGTGGCCGCCGCCTCTGAACGCATCGCCCGGTAATCAGTGCTAGACACGTGCATCTACCGTCCAAAGTCTAGACAGAACTAACTTCTCAAAAATGGTTTACTGATACACACACATGGCATGTACTTACAGATGGCGTTTAGGCAAAGCCATCGAAGCCTTCTTCCTCCGACTCGCTAACAAATAATTCATTCATTAGGCCATAGAGCTGTGTCTCTGAACGTGTGCTGGCATCACGCAGCACACAGGCACCTTTTCGAGCGCGGACCACGCGTGGCTGCCACGTACCAAATTTATTCCATACATAAGTCGCACCTACGAAAATTTCAGAAAAAAACCCGCGACCTATACACCGGAAAATACGGTATTCATTCATTATCTAAATTCATGCCCATGCCTATCCAGTGTTGTCCGTGAGGATGACATTAAAAAACACAAACATATGCACTTTTGATGAGCTAAACAACTTATTTAATGTAAGGAACGCAATGTTATGCAAATGGTGCTTCTTCATTGGGGCTAGGATGGCGACTGCCTGCCCGCCTCTCCCGCTGTTTTGCCGCTCACGCGGCTGAGCTTTTTTGTTGTGGTTGTTGTTGTGAGCCGCCAGAAGTGATCTGATCCGATGAGCAGCTCGATACATTCTGGGCCACTGACATCGTTGCCGGGGGCCGTATATATAGTTTCATCTGGTGTTCTGTGCGCGACACATTCCCACTCCCGAAATGACTCCGTCATTTGCGTTTAGCTACAGAAGGTGAAATGTAAGCACACCACGCGCTTGAGAGCCGGGAGCCGTATATGTAGTTTCGTCTGGCGTTCTGTGCGCGACACATTCCCCCCCGAAATGGCTCTGTCATTTGCGTTAGCTACATAGTTTCAATTTGTACAGCAGTTGAACGGGTCTTCAGAGACCTGGCAGTCGTACTTCACATGATCGGACATTTCCGTCACGGCCAGGAAATGTTGTTTCAATGGTTCCTATTTTCCACATCTTGTAGTGTTTCGCTTAACAGCACCAAGTCGCTGGGTTTTAGCGGTCTGGGTGTGTTTCCTTGCAACTGAGAGTTCCGTAGTTCTCTCAGGTATTCTGTCGCCCATCTCTTCCAGACATGGTTCACAGCATGGCGTGCATATGACAACGTTTTCATTCGCGGCCAGCAAGCCAAGTGACCGCCCCCCTTCTGACTGACCGCATCACCCGGGCCTCTCCCTTTGAGGTGACCGGTGTCGACTTTGCTTCCCCCTTTTCTCGTTAAATGAGCACCGAGTACAAAGTTACCGAGGATTACCGAGCACTATTTATAGTGACAGCGCCCTCACGTTCTTGCTCAGGTCAGTCGGTAGGGGGGCGGTCACTTGGCTTGCTAGCTGCGAATGAAAACGTTGGCACGTTATGCACGTTTTTATGGTTCTCTTAACCAGCTGCCTTGCTCCAATCATGCAGAACCGCTCTCTCACTTGCGTCAGTGTATCCCGGATGCCTCCGTGCAACACCTGTTGGTGACACTGCAAAGCTAGGAGCTCCGCCACTTTACTATTCTTGGGTAAGACAGCGGGGTGCTTCTTGTTGTAAAGTTCGGTTTCCCGAGTCCGCAGTGCAGCGAGCATCCCAGAGGCCGCATTCGGAGAAACGTAAACGCACCACGTGCTTGAGAGCCGGGGGCCGTAGGCGAAACATAAACACACCACGCGCTTGACAGCGGGGAGCTATATATGTAGTTTCGTCTGGCGTTCTGTGCACGACATTCAGATTGTTTCAGCATCCCAAGTAATACCAAAACATTAGAAGAACGTTCTTTTTGTTTGGTGTTAATGTTAGAGCAATTTTCGTAATGTCATTTTTTTAAATATGTAAGTAATGATACAAAAAACATTCCATTAATGATGTATTGGCAAACATTATTTAAGCATTCGGAAACATTTTTACAACATATTACTAATGTTAGTGTTACATTTCCGTAGTGTTGCAGCGAACAAGCTAATAACGTTAATAAAAAACATTTAAAGATAATAGGAAACGTTACGTGACATTTCGTCAAACGTTATGCACAGTAAGAAAGCATTTCTACAACACATCAATACTGTTGGAGTTAAGTTTACCTAATGTTGCAGAAACACGCTAAAAATGCAATAAAAACATTTTAAGAGCAACTCAGAACGTTATCATAACGTTTTGTCAAACATTGAAACAGTGAGGAAGCATTTTGATAACATATTGATTATGTTGGATTTACATTTACCTAACATTGCAGAAAACACGCTTGAAATTGCTTTTTAACGTTGCAAAGACTTTTCAGAATGTAGACCAGGAACGTTACAGTGACGTTTTGCCGAACGTTGTTTGGAATGTATTCTTGCAGCATATACATTATGTTCGTGTTAACCACACCACTTAAAACGTTGAGCATTGTTTCTGTTATCCCAATATAGCGGTTACGATACATTATAAAGCCTGTTCAAAATACCAAGGAAAAGTAAAATTTCAAATAAGTTCATTTTGCATGGTTTACGTATATTTTTTCTATTTACACAACTTATTGAGAGCTTCAATATCAGGTGTTGCTGTCAAGCCATTACTGCTGCTTTGCAGGAGAGGCTATGGATAGCAGACTTAGGAAGAGGGTCCATCCAGGGGCTGGCTGCTTCTGTGTGGAAAAAGCAAACATTTCCTACTTCATTACGCTGCGGCAGTAGGCTGTTTTTGCGAGAAAAAGTAGGATTTGTTTAGTTAACGAGCGCACGCGCGCGCATGCCCACACACATGCACGCACGCACACGCCCGCTCTAAGTGGAAATTAAACCAACAAGCAGCTACGCAGCCACTTGAGCTAATCTTGTGACCAGAAGAAAGCAAGCGCACAAAATCTCGGGTCGAATCTGTCTCGAGTCATTTCCCTGAAGACGTTAGTGACTGTTCGTCAAAGCTGCCTGCTAGCGGAGTTTTATGTCTTCTGCATGGTTCATGTTCTCTTATTAGGCAGGGATTAGTATGAAAATCATTTAAATATAAATGCACGATTAAATTTTGAGAATATCAGTTTATTGCTTACCTTGTGACTTGCTGTAAGCCGAACATTGGCAAAGCAGATAGAACTAGTCGCCAAAGATGTGGCCCGCTATCGACTGTTGCCTGCGTCACACTCGCAGCAGCTGGAAGCATAGGGCACAACTAGTTATGGGCTGCATAGCATAGAACTACTAAAACAAATCAAAATATGCTCGCAGAAATTTTCTGCACTCGCCAAATACTACTAGGGAACGGACTCGAAGCCTCTCGAACCTTTTTCTTCTTTTCTTCCTGTCCAACTGTATACAGCTGCCTCAGTCGAAACAACACATCTGAAAATTTGCTTGGTTGCACAAGCAACGTTTGCTCCTCCAGTCTGGCAGATCTTTTACCTAAAAATAACACAGTGCTACAAAAGTATCACAGATGGGTCAAAAAAAAAAAAAAAAAACATGCCCACTAAACACGAATGTGTGTAACGGTCCAAGTTTACTTACTTAATAAAGGGAACCAAGTGGGGACTCATAAACAAACGATTTCAATTCTAGTCTTTCTCAGCACTGAAAAGAGTTGTTTTGCACGTTTTAATACATGCTTGGAACAGGCTTGCGGAAAGAAAGGAGGCAGAATTTGAGCATTTTGCTACTGCCCGGGCATTCTCTTTTGTTTTTTGCACGAATGTAGGAAGATTCAGTTCTTCAAAGCCGTGCACTTCATTGCAGCCACTGAACTTAGCATTCACTTTAACCATGTTTTTTTTTTTTTTTTCCCCGCACTCTGATTGTTACCTCGTCGTATGATATGCACCACGTTATTCATCACTGCTGCCTAACAAAGCATTTACAGGCTTTGTCAAAAGTTGGTAAGTGCGCCTGGAACCACAGAAGTAGAATCCTTTCGTTCAAGCTGTTCGAAACCGCACCATCGATGGACAGCACTAGAAGTTTATTTCAGCGAACGACAGCTGTGCATGATCAATGCGGCGCCAGTGAAACGTGTTGGTTCCAGGAACAGCTTAATAAAGTACGTGCTGTACAAAGTATGCATAGCTGTGCAACTGGTCACATAGTCGCACTACAGGCTTTGTAAACATGCCCTACAGCCCCTCATGTCCCTTCACTTCCATTATTGGAGGCTGAAAGTTGCAAAGGAAGGTTCACGTACGAACTATGCTGCTGGAAACGTTGAGCATGTTGACTGGAATCACATTGTCGAAAAAGGGGTACTCCTTATGTGCCTTATCGCCCTTTCAACTTGAATTCTTGCGCTAGCAACCTTTCGTTTTGCTTGCACCTCTTGTCGTGAGAGCTGGGCCGCTTTCTTTAAGGGAGGGATGTGAACACTCACCCCAGGGGGCACAAGATTCCTGGCTGAAGAACCTCTAGAATTCCACTTTTCTGGACTACCTCAGTGTTGTTGGTATAGCCTCCCCAGAGATTTGGCACAAATGACACGTAGCCGTCGGGTGTCCCTCCAACTAGAGCTTTGGACGTGTTGTAATGCTTGTATGGTGAATAAGTCTGCCGTTGAGCTGGCAACTTGCTGGACTTTGGAATCCTTACCTCCGTGCTATCAAGCACTTTTCTCGTGTTAGAGAAGAATCCTAAACAATTCCGGAAGGTTCTCGATTTCTTGTTCGAGTGTAGGAATCGTGGTTATCGCTGAGAGTTCCTCGCTAATGAAGTTGATCCATGCACAAAATATCTGGCTTGCACTCTAAAGTTTCTTGCCATTTCCTTGGTTGAAGAGCCTGTCCTTATGCAGAAAAGGGCAAGAAACAGATCTTCTCTCTTGGAGAGCATTCCACGGATACACTATTTGTTCGGCATTGTCTTTAACGAGCCCATGCAATGCCCTTTCAGCTCTTTGTTGGCCAAGCCGGTGTAAAATTTGAAGGCGCTGCTATCTAAGCTATCTATCGCCAAGGGTAAGGACTTCAGCTTTATGCACCCGCTTCTAGGTTCTCCAGCTTCCTTTTCAACCCCATGTTTTCTTTGAAAAGCTTAGCTGTAAGCTCTTTGCACAATGCACTGCACCCCTTTGGCATGTCCGCAAGTGGCGCGTTCGTCGTCATTGGAAGTGCTGTGGCAGCATGCTCATCTCGGACTAAAAATGAGATGTACGTGCGCACGAGATGAGATGTATGAGATGTATATGAAATGAAATGAAATATGAGATGAATATGAAATTGAATATGAATACGAAATGAGATGCACAACAAAATTGGAAATTAAATATATATTTCAAGTACCGTATTTACTCGAAAATAGGTCGACCATGAATATAAGTCGACGAATATGTGTGAGGTGGGCTATGTTCGGTATGAACCGACCGCAGTAGGTGACAAGACCAAGGAGAGACTTCACTTCGCTGGCGCTAGAGGGTGGTGATGCATCCAGTATTGCAGATACCTTTGTGGGGTCTGGCTGTATGCCTTTGCTTGAGAACACATGCCCGAAAAAGGTAAGCTCCTGTTGGTAGAACCTGCACTTGTCATTCAATGTTGAGACCACCCGCCAGTAAGCATTCCAGTGCAGCCTTCAATGCTTCGTCATGCTCCTTCTCAGTCTTTCCATACACCAGGATGTCATCACTCACGCTGAGCACGTTGGGGATGTTGGCTAATACCTGACGTATGGTGTCCTGGATGACCTCGGCTGCTGCGTTGATGCCAAAGTTGAGTCGCTTGTATCGGAAGAGTCCCACATGCGTAGAGAAAGTGGTGATCACATGGGATGGTGCGTCGAGTTCTAGCTGGTGGTATCCATCTTTCAGATTGAGTTGGAGAATACAGTGGAGCCATTCAAACCAACAAGGATGTCATCCACTGTTGGTGTGACATGTCTCGCGCTGGATGGCCTCATTGGCACATCGCATGTCAACACACACTCGAATCTGCTGGGGGTCATGTGGCCTTGGGTATGCTACAATTGGAGATACCCAGGGGGTTGGTCCTTCAGCCCTTTCAATGATGTCGAGGGACTGCAGGCGCTCAAGTTCTTCCAGGGGTTGCCGCATGGTGAAGGGGATGCGTCTGTGTGGTTGTGCTACTGGTTGAACAGAGGGGTCAACATGAAAGTGTACCTGAAAGTGTCGCGATTTAGCCCCGCGTTCGTGAACCTGGGAGGGTAGCAGTACCCTCCAGCCGAGAGACGACATGCAGCGTGCTGGTGGTGACGGTGACTGACCGCGAGCAGCCGTGCTCGGCGGTGTTTATTCTGCGGCCACCCACAATGTTGCCCACCGAGCCTGGTGGGGCCACTGAACGTAGCGGCCAACGAATATCAGGGTTGGGGGGCGCCACACACTTGTCACAGAAAATCCTTGAGACCGCCAACACCTTGGAAGAGCTCTGGGTATGCCACTCTTGGGCCCAGCCTGGTTGCTACCTCTTCTAAACTGTGTGTGATCTGGACTAGTCCCAGAAGAGGTGCTGCAGAAAAGCTGAGCGGCGGTGCACAATCTCCAGACACGACGTAGAGCGCTTCGTGGCTGCTGCGTTCCCTGTATGTCATGACAACGTCCAGCTTTCCGAGTAATGGTAACGGAGAACTTGCACCATAAGCAAACACTCTCGTTGACGTTTTGGACAACGTTCCCTTGCTCTAACGACTTTTCACGTCGTTTGAACTGACCACGGACACGGTAGCACCAGTGTCAATCGTAAAACAGATGGGTTTACCGTCGACGTTGATGTCCACCTGTGGAGACGTGGTCGCTGCTTTAGAGATGGCTGAAGTCATAAACACGTGTTCATCACTGTCAGTGCCACTGTCCCTCACGACTGCGTGTATGGTTTTGGGTGCAGAACGACACACGTGAGCAAAATGTCCGATTTTGTGGCACGCGTTGCACTGCTTGTCGCGGGCGGGGCAGCTGGAGCGTCCTTTGCTGTGAGGCCACGATTGTCCACAGTTGTAGCACGTTGCATCTGCTTGTTGACGGCGTGGGGGCTCACGAGAGGCTTTTCCCCGGTGCTTCGGCTGATGATGAGGTCGTGAGTTTTGCTTGGTGTTTAAAGGAAGTACGGGCGCTACGTTGTCCTTGCTCCGCTGATGGTCGTGTTCTATCACGGAGAGGTTGTGTTCAACTTCCTCGAACAATCTGCCTTGCCTGAGGATGCCTGCCAGGTCCAGGTCGTGCTGCATGGCGTATCGGCGGAGGCGTGTTGATGTCGTAGAAAGTAGAATTAGATTTTTGATCTCGGCGTCAGCATCAGCAAAGGCACAGTGTTTAGCGAGCTGGCGCAGTCTGGCGTGGAATGTGTCGAGCATTTCGCTTTCCAGTCGCTTAGCTTGACGGAAGCGGTAGATCTCGAATGTAGTGTTCACCCGTGGCGTAAAGTACCGTATTTACTCGAAGGTCCCGGTACTCAAAGTGAGGGAGGGGGGGTGCTTAGATTAGAAAAATCCAAAAACCCACCTCCTTTCGGCGGCAATATTTCGACAAAATTGGCGTGGGAAGTAACATTTTATTTGACATTTACGAAAAGAAAACTAAAGGGTAACCACATGGAGCGTTTTTTGTGAGTGACGCGACAAGCGATTTTTCGGTTGACTCAATGGGTACAATAAGCAGCTAGTGTGGCGGCACATCGCTTGTCGCTGCCGCCATACTACCGTAGCTGTTTACTGTACCCATTGAGTTACGCGAAAAATCGCTTGTCCCGTCGCTCACAAAAAACGCTCCATGTGGTTACCCTTTCAGACAGCGAACCCACCGTTTGGGTCCGATAGTCCCTCACTCGCTCTCCCCATCGCTCTCACTTGAGTCCGTGGCACTACGCGAGCCGCCACTCTCTGTGTCCCACAGCAAATCGTCCTCCGTTCCGTCCAAGTTGTTCACGATAGAACACTTCTTGAACGACTTCGTGGTGGTGTCCACTTCAATCCGCTTCCACGCATTGGAAATCCAGGTTGCTATCGTCGATGGGGACGCTTTCTGCAACTTTCCCGTCGACATCTTCTTCCGGTCGGGGTCCCACACCCACTCTTCGTACTCCTGGCAAAGTACGCCTTAAACGGTTCATTCACTGAGACATCCAGGGGTTGCAACACTGGCGTCATTCCACCTGGAATGACGACCAAGTCGCAGTTGCTCTTTTGCATTTTGCAGCGTCCTCTTCACCTCTGGGGTAAGATGGCCGCGAAACGCATCCAACAGCAGCATAGATCGCGTGCCGGATGGTCCACCGAGCATTGCCCCCGGGCGCCGCTGCCACACCACTTCGATCCAATCGGACATCAGTTTCGCCGTCATCCACCCTTTCTCATGTACCCTTACGATGACATCACCAGGAAAAGGTTCATTCTTCGGCATGTTCTTCCGCCTCAGAATGATGTACGGTGGGAGCTTGCGGCCGTCAGTGGTTATGCACAACATCACTGTGCATAACCAGAACCAGAAGCACAAAACCACGTATCCAGACGGCCTCGGCAAATGGTTAGGGGAGGGAGAGGTGTTGACGTCACGTTTTGTAAAGCCGCTCCCTCCAAGCAACTGATAGGGTGTTGCTCCAAGTCAAGGCGTTTGCTCGGCCCCTTTTCATTTCTCTGCTGCGCCTCTCTCGCCATCTCTCCCCTACGTCCGTTCAAAGAGCAGCTGATAAAAGTTGGCGCACGCGAACGCCGAAAATCAGCCGCAGTCGCCTTTTTCCGTGCCAATTTTATTCACACTCAGAACTGCTTGCTAGTGGCCTCTTTGGAGCAAGCGCGCTTGGCGGCATTGGCTACGCGCGCGTTTTTGAAAACGAAGGGGTGCTTAGATTTGCAGGCAAACTTTTTTTCTGAATTCTTTCCCCGATGTTGGGGGGGGGGGGGTGCTTAGAATCGCCAAAATACGGTATATGGTGGCTAGAAGGGGAGGTGGCAGTCCCAGCAGCGGCGGCGCTGCTGTCGTCACTTAGATGAGTCTCGCGTCGGACGGCTGGGCGGCTGCGCGTACGATACGTGCACCCGAAATGTATTTGCGTGATATTTGAACTGTGCTCAGTTCCGCAACACCTGCTCATTGCATTTCCTAACGAGCTAAAATGTTGGAAAACAAAAGTGTTTCTTCGGTACCTGTCTCATCCGATCAACGTATCTGGCGATGATGGGCGCATTATGTTGAAACTAACCACTTGCTCTCTTGCGTAATTGTAATGAACACGTATTTTTAAAGCAGCCTGTTAGCGAACGCGCACAACATCGAAACTTAGTCAGCTTTTCAGTGCTCCTAGGCAGAAACGGCGCATACAGTCTACGCTCGTTACAGCGGATCCGGCAACAACGGACTTTCGGTTACAACAGACTATTTCTATTGGTTTGTCTGGTCCCCATGCATTTTAAATGGAGGCAACTCCGCTCATAACGGACCCGGCTAGAGCAGACTATCAGCACAGACTAAATTTTAGGCGAAAATTGTTTCAACTGAATGTTTATAGCGGACTTACGTGGGGCTGGCACCCAATATGCTTTTCTTTGTTTATTTTGGCAAGAAAACTGTTATGTCTGGCAACATTTCTGGCAGCCGGGTCGTTGGCGCCGCCAAGCCAAGCCAGTGTCAGTGGCTTTTTTTTTTTGTGCTGCCAGCGGCATAAGCGGCAGGGTAGCTGCTTTCACTGTCGGATAAATTAAGCGTAATTAACGCTGTCGAACATGGGGAAAAACATCCCGACATCGCCATACAGGCCTGTCTAAGCAGACGGTCCGCTCTACCGTCAAAAACAAGGCCGCTGCCGATAAACGCGACTCCGGTTAGATTGAAAACAGGGCTATCGAATACTCAAAGTTGTGCACCCAGAGGCGAGTCTGCCCTCGTCAGTTTTTTTATGTAATAAAAAACTCTGGTTCAGTGAAGTTCGGTCTTTATTATTCCCACGCATGCATCGTTCCCATTCCGTTCGGCAAAAAGGTAAGAAATGCCTCAAGTAGGGGGGTTGTTTCCAATCCATTGCGTGCAATCTGCCGGTAACCGTGCGCAGGCCAACTGGTCTAACTTTCGATGTCACAGCTGTCCGTCATCAGATTATTCCATAGCAGCTGTTTCAATGACCTGACTAAATTCGTTAAAAATGTGGAAGCTGCCTCGGGGGAGCGTCAGGCAGCGATCCGGTTTGATTGACGAACGGTTTTGGGAAAACCTGCCTCGTCGTAGAGGGATTTAAAAGAGCCTAGCTAATTCAGATTGCCACGACTGATGTTTTATAGCTGGTTAATAGTTGCGCCTAGTTATATTCTTGCTTTATTTGCTCACCTTATCATGCGTCTTTACACGCTTGACCGCACACGCTTGGCCTTTTGCAAGTGCCGGTGCTCCCACTTGAAAGCTCATACCCCCCCTCCCAGTCGGATACTGCATACTTCGGCTACAGCGGACGTTTTTTTCCAGATTCAGAGGGTCCGTTGTAACGGGCGTAGATTGTATTTGTGGCAGCAGTAACAACTAAACAGTCACGTATGAGCTGCTACTGTGGCAAGTATCATAAGGACTTGGAAAATGTGATTCGGGACACCGGTTAGGAGGGTTTTATTTAGGTTATTCTGTATGCTGCAAGGGCCATTTTGCGTCTCTCTCTCTCTCTTATATACACACACTCACAAAATCCTGGTATGGTGACACCATAATCCTGGGCAGCAACAGGTGTTTGATACTTGTGCGCTAAATTTGAGAAACGAAGGCGAAATATTGACACTTCTATCAGGCGTAAAAAGCTGCTTTGTTTGAAGCAAAATGGAGAGACGAGCTTGTTGGTGATCAATTTCCATGAGTGAAACTTAAGCGGAAAAATTTTACAGGGACGAGAAAGGGAACGGCACAGGCGCTTACTATCAACTGAAAGTTTTATTGAAAACGAAAACATTTATACACCCCCAGACCGAACAACCCAGCACGTGTGCCCTTCGCACATGCGTACGGCTGTGCAAGAGAACAACCGCCCCATTCCCTTCTCGTTTCTCTTTTCCTTTCCCTCATCCTCTACCCCCTCTCCTTGAGAAGTTGCACTTCTTTATCTAAAATACTCAGCGACGGGTGACTCATACAATCGGAACCCTTAATCCGGATATGGAAGGCTTCTGCAATTTCCCTGGTGGCACGGTCTCTGTGCTGAAAAACAACTTCCGTGTCTGTGAAGCGTGGCTGACAACCGCATTTAGAACAGTGCAGCGCCAGGTGTGTGTAGGGCTTTCCTTTCAAAGAGGAATGATGCTCCCTCAAGCGTACATTAAGACAGCGGCCGGTCTGGCCGACGTACACCCGGCCACAGGACATGGGAGTGCAGTACACAACATTAGTCATGCAACGAACAAATTGGAGCCTGTGTTTTATCAAACAACCTCGTGGGGGGAATTGCCTCGGGAATCGAGCCTGTTGCTCACCATGCCGCATAATCTGCCTAGCTTGTTCCTGGCCGAGAACACCACCTTGACGCCGAATCTGTCAGCTGCCTTCTTGAGGCGATGCGACGGCGCATGTACATAGGGAATGACTGCCACTTTTTTGCTCTGGTCGGTATCTGTTATGTGATGCGCGAACCCTTTCAACTGTTTCACAAGACGCTGACAGATTGCCTGGAGGACGGAGAGGGGAAACCCAGCGTTCTCCAGCCGAACTACTTGTGCATTGAAGCTTTGTTGCGCCAAATGATAACAGGACTTGCTGACTGCGGATTTGAGACACGTGTGGGCTATCCCATTCTTAACCAGCTTGGAATGAAAAGAAGCGAAGTTCAAGAGTGGCTTATTAGAACGGGGCGCGTACATCCAGCATGTATGATGCCGCTTCGAAACGAAGCTCGAGGTCAAGAAATTTCAAGGTGCCTTCAACTGGAACCTCGGCCGTGAACTTCAAACCTTTACCTTTCGCATTGAAGGCATCAAGAACAGCACATTGGAAGGACTCTATTTGTACGTTGCAGCCCAGAACCAAAAAATCGTCCACATAGCGGAAAACCTTAGTGGCAACGCCCTGTAAAGCGAGCTTCAAATCACAGTCAACCTTGCCCAGGAAAATGTTGCTCAGGACTGGAGCAACCTTAGACCCAATGCACACTCCCGACTTTTGTACGTATACCTTATCTTCAAACCCCACGACAGTACTCTGAAGGTAGAAACTGAGTAGCTCCAAAAACGCCTCCACGGGGATTCCACTTCGATTCACAAAGGCCAGCTCATCATTGTCGTTTGTGATGCAATCTCTAGTACGTCGCATCATCACATCGTGAGGCAGGGAGTAGAACAGGTCCTCAACGTCCACGCTAATTCCCGAGACGTTCAGGCAACCAACAGAGGACAGATACTCAGTATGGGCCAACTAGCCCTCCTAGACCAAGTTGGGACTACATTTTGCTGCAGGAAATCAAGACAGGGCTCTTGCAAAGGCAATAAGTGGCACACGCTGTCACCAGCTTTCGCGCAAACACTAAACTTGACAGACTTGGGCGCTTCAATTCACTGGGAAGCTTCTCCCCTTGAATGTGAGCGAGTTTTTCCAGGGTGCAGTTGTTGCGAGCCTCTTCGTGGTCCGGTGCTTCGTCCTCCGGACTGACATTTTCAGACGGAGCTTCGCTGTCGTTCTTTTTGTTCTCTTAACAAGTACTTCTTCTCTAGAAGTCCTTGACTGCCTTTTTTGAGGCAGTTTTCTGGACAAGTAGGCCGGCGTGTTAGGAAAGAACGATGGTACTGCGTCGTCGGTTAAGCGTGGCTGGCCGCGTTCGATCTTCACGTCTTCACTATGTGTGTACTGATGCACGATAAAGTGCCCTTCGAAGTGCAGTTTGCAAAGCACTGGTGATCTGTCGAACTGCTTGTCTGCACGTGGAATGGCTCGCTGCCATGTTCGAAGCATTTTGTCATCGTCCGGCGCAGCGAAAGTTGATGCTTTGGCATCTTTTTTTGCGTGCGGAAACATAACCTGACAAACAGCCAGGGGCAAAACAATGCGTTTGACGCTTCGTAGGTTTAGCCGCAAGTTCGGCCATCACTCACGGCATCCCAACGTCAGCGTTTACAGAATACGCAGCTCCAAAATCAGGGAAAGCACCATGGAAAGGGGAAAAGGGGAACGCACAAACACCTGCCACTGAACGACTGCTGCACCAACGACACGCCGAATAGCTTTGCTACAGGCATCTAAGACGCGATGCGCGCCCCCTGTCGCTGGCATGAATGACTGCTACATGCCTATGCATTACTCGTGCCGCCGCGAGAATCCCACCTCCCCTTCTAGCCACCATAGTGCTAGGAAGCTTGTGCTACACGCACCAGAAGAAAATTGTCAACTACTTTAAATAAACGTGCATTGTTTCATGATCATTTGTGCATTTTTTGTGAAAAATGACTTCAAGGATGCACTGCTGTACATGTAGGTCGTTTTAGGTATTAAAATACTATTTGTTGTCTTATATTGACATTTCTCTGTAGGATCATAAGTTTTCAAAAAACTTGACTCCGCTGCGTCAGTGGTGTCTCCCTTTTCGCCTTCTGTATCAGCTGTGTTTCTGCGAGTGCTGGGACGTGGCTCTTGCAGGATTCGGGCTTGCAGAATTATTGTGAAGTTGTGGTGACTGTTGAAGTTGGCGGGTGGGGTCTTCATCCTTGCCAGACACACCCTCAAGTGCAGTGGTTCCACCTTCAGTGTGCATGGAGATGACGAGTGGCATCTCCCTCAGGGGCACTGTGCGACACCAACTGTACATGGCTGACGGGAGACGCCCAGCCAGCATTTTGAGGAATGGGCAGACATGCCAGAGGTCCCAGGGAGGAGGGGGAGGGCAGGAGCGCCTAACACTGCTGCTTGTGCACCGCCAACCAGTTATGTGAGCTGGGCTGGTTCGTAGACCATTCTGGTAAGGATGTTGTCGAAAGCGGCCTTTTCGCCGCTTATGATGACTTCCCACACATCTTCCACACACAGAATACGTATGCACAGCAAAACATGAAAAGTGGATGCAGAGAAGGGGAAACACGTAAAGGCAATCTACAAAACTTCAGTTAGACTCATAACTGTGATGAGCCCTTAAGGGGCTGGGTCACTGTTTCCCGTTCGGGTGGGTCCACGCAGAGTTGAGAGGAAAAGAGACAGAGACACGAACGGATTAATCAATAAGGGTTTAAACGGTGCCGGCTCCCTCGCCGGTCTTGAAGACGGTAGTGTCGGAGCTTGTCCGGCTCCTTGTCGGGTAGAAGCGTATCATGCGGGTGGCTGGTTCCTTGCCGTGGAGGCGAGATCCTGCGCTCTCGTGCCGAGGTGCACGGGAGGCGCACGATCACTGCTGGACCGGGGGTTCGAGCTCGCCGGTGAACGCGTACTCCGCTGGGCTGTGGAGGTGACCTCGGAGTTCAGCTGCGGGGGCCCGCTGGTGCATGTTGGTGGGAGGTGTAGGGAGCGGCAATCCTCCTCGTCTCGTTCTCGCGTTGGAATGCACGAGCGCGCTATCGGAAACTCCTACGGTGGCTTCCTCCGGCAGAATCACTTGGCGACCCCGGGGGCTTGTTTCGACGCCTTCTTATAGGGACCGGGCAGCTGGACGGGTGGCGCCAGCACTCGGCGCTCCCCTCGTCAGTGGAATGAGCCGGTGCGTTGGACTACACAGCCTCCCGTTGTATTTGTCGTGTTTGCTTCGGTGCTTTGTATGTTTTGGTGGCGTTGTGAGCAGACATGTGAGATGAAACGAAGTCTAGACAGATGTGTTGTGTTCTTAGATGCAGTAATGACTACGTAAACTTGTCGGACGCGTCTAAAGTTGGGTATCGGCTGCAATGGCATAAGCGCTTTTTGCAGCGATCTGCACTTGGCTCCACTCGTTCTGAGTACGAATAAAACTACTATTATTAGTATTATTTTCTTCTTAAATGCACTAATGGATACGCAAACTTATTGGGTCCTTGTAAGGTTGGGGAAGGGCTACATTGACACGAGCGCTTTTGCAGCGCTCTGCGCCTGGCTCTGCGCGATCTGAGTAGGAATAAAACTATTAGCAATATTAGAATTCATTTCTACCACTTTAAATTATGTTCACTGGTTTCAATGACTACGGTTTCCACGCCAGCCTTAGCGCTGGGATACCTCGATACGTGTGCTTTAAATAGAAAGACACCTGCATACGAGATGGATTACCGTGTAGCCGTAGAAATGTTGCGGTAGTTTACACTGTCTGTAACCGTGAGCTTTGTACCTACAGTTTTGGTAAGCGACACTCTGACAGCATGGGAGCCTGAAAGCCGAAGTGGAAATCCCACGTTTGTGGTGGTCATTTTATCAAGAGCCAAAGTTATTCACCAACTCAACAGCCCAAGCTACAAACCATCCCTCCTCCCCTTCTCGTTTTACCACCTGCGTAGAATAAAGGCTGGCACTGATAGTTAAAAAATGTGGCAGTGTTAACGTCAGCTGGTGTTTTTTAATGCTTAAGTATTCTTTAAAGAGTACCTAAAAAATCGTGTAATGCCTTGTGAAGACACCAAAAACGCGCGATTAGTTTCCTCCAATATGGGTGCATGAGCCCGAGTCCTCCACCACAGACACATTTTCGACATGCTGGAAAAAGTTTAGAATTGGAGAGTAGGCATGGAAGTTCAAAATTAAACAGCAAAATCATCTAGCCTTTTGTCTAATGATTATGATGGTTGAACACAAAGCTTTCTTCCTGCGAAATCGAATGGGAAATGGTCAAAGTCAAAGGCGCTGCGATCAAAAGACCAAACTGCGTGCTGGTCAAATTCGACGCTTAACTAGTCAAAGTTTAAATCCAGAAGGCAACCTAAAAAACCCATACGATAGAGCTTTGCGATAAACCAGCATCGTCGTTAGACGGAGGTGTGCATGATTTTTCAAGCGTAGGTGGCAGCTTGTAAAGCGACCGCAGCATTCAGTTGTGAAGCTGAGTACAGGTTTCGGGCACCCTCCTGTCTTGCGTCCTTCAGCCACGCAGGAATTGGTCTTTGAAAAACCATTTGCCAACTAGCCAGCAACCATTGCAATTCTTGTAAAGCAATGCTTCTCCACGACAAGCAATAACGTTCTACTATCACGTGGTATTTATTCTATCAACGATTCGCGATGGCTGTAGTAAGAGCGTTTCTGTGAAACTAAACACGTTTCAGCCGTAGGTAATGAAGTTACGGAAGCGTCGTCCGTCACAATTTCTGTTTTGAGGTAAATCTTCGAAGACACACCCCAACTTTGTCTTTCGCTTGTGCACGACGTCGACGCCGTTTCGTCATCAACTGCCAAAGGCCAGCGCCGCAGCATTCCTAGATCGGTTGCACACACCGGCTTTGTGGGAGCATTTAGCGCATACTCCTCGATTCGCGAAACTGCATGCAGGCATGAAAAAACTGCATGAAGCAACAAACTTTCACTTCCAGCTTGACTTCCACCTTGGCGCATTGAGCGTCGTCTGCTATTTGTAAATACTGAGTATGGGCGTAAATAACACACATGGCATGCCTCGTAAACGTCACATCCACGTTCAAGATTTACCGATCTGAAAAATGCACGTGGGGTTACGTACACTTTGCAAGCCGCACCGCAGAAAAACGACAGAAAGCCATGCACAACTACGCTGCGCTGACTGCCACCGGCATTCCACTGACGAATGGTTCGCCACGGGCGGCGCTGTTCGCTGAAACTACGGTGGTGCCATACAACGGTCGCCCGGTCCCTATACCTTCCACGGGTTGCAGGGAGAGAAGGGATGGCGAGTTGAGGAACAAAGGAGGTCCAGCAAGCCATTGTTCACTCCCCGCATGCACTTTACAGCTCCACCAGCATTGCGGGCATGTCAAGGTCAGCTTGGGAAGGACATCATTGTAAGCATGTGGAATGGCACAAACAGTGCCACCGGTGACAACGTCCAAACATTACATAACTCTACTGACTGGTATGACCAACAAGGGAAAGGCCTAACAAATAAATAGCCATACCAGGAAGAAAGGTGCTCCCACACTTGGAGCACATGCACAGAGAAAAACACAAAAAAAGGGCGGCCATACAGAGTATGCGTAGATGTGCAAGTGGTCACATAGCCACATTACAAGCTTTGTAAACATTCCCTACAGCCCTTCATGTTCCTTCACTTCCATTACTGGTGGCTGAAAGTTGCAAAGGAAGGTACACGTACGAATTATGCTGCTGGTGACGTTGAGCATGTTGATTGGAATCACTTTGTTGAAAAAGGGGTACTCCTTATGTGCCTTATCACCCTTTCAACGTGAATTGTTGCGCTAGCAATCTTTCACTTTGCTCCGTGTTCTTGTGGTGAGAGCTGGGCCGCTTTCTCGAAGGGAGGGATGTGAACAGTCACCCTAGGAGGGGGGAGGGGGGCAAGATTCTCTAAGTGGATACCTTCATCGGCCACTGCGCCATTGCCTGGCTAAAGGGTCTCTAGAATTCCACTTTTTGCAAGTACCTCAGTGCTGCCGGCATAGCCTCCCCAGAGATTTGCACAAATGACATGTAGCCGTCAGGTGTCCCTCCAACTAGAGCTTTGAACGTATTGTAGTGCTTGTAAGGTGAATAAGTCTGCCGTTGAGCTGTCCATTTGGTAGACTTTTGAATCCTGATCTCCAAGCTATCAAGCACTATTCTCGTGTTAGAGAAGAATCTACATGATTTGAGTTTTTCCATCACTTGTTCCAGTGCAGGAATCGTGGTTATTGCTGAGAGTTTTTTGTCACGGAGGTTGATCTTTGTGCAAAATTTTTGGCTGACTGTTGCCTCTGACACTCTGAAGTTTTTTGCCATTTCCTTGGTCGAAGAACCTGTCCTTAAGCAAAAAGGACAAGAAAATGGTCGTCTCTCTTGGAGAGCCATCGCTCCCTGCCAGTTTCTTTTGCTGGCTGTTCATTCCATGGATACATCATGCGTTCAGCCTTTCCTTTAACAAGTCCCTACAACGCATCAAACTGCTCTTTGTTGGCCAAGCTCGTGTAAAATTTGAAGATGCTAGTTGACAAAGACGACGATGTGACGATGGACGTTGATGTGGATCGATCGCTCGTCGATGATGTCGTAGTCGACAATAGATGGCTCGTTGGTCGAGGGCACGTAGCAGACGACTGACTTTTCAAGGAATATTTACAGTTTATTTACAAGTACAACAATGTACAGGGCATGTATTAGCCACTCAACATTGAGCCGAGCCCGCAACCTGCGAGACTCGCCTCGCCTCTCGATCGACCTGATCTCTCAGATCTCCCGATCTCTGACCGACCCTAAACAATCCACAACACTCCGTTTTTGATCCCAAAAACCCCACCTTTATAGTGGGCGTTTAAGAAAGAGTGAAAATCCCTCCCAAAATGGTTCGAAATCAGCACTCATTGGCCACAATTACACCCAATCACGGATACATTAATTCCCCCTCACGTGACCCAACGCTCTCTCCCCACACGGGTTCGAGCAGCAAACAAACCAAAATGGAACACAATAGAACGGCACAAACCCGGTCGAGCGGTAAACAAGCCGCTTCGAAGAACGCCTGCCTCTTACCACGCCGAAGCCTTTAAGGTCATAAATTCCCCTTTTCTGCGACTGAGCACAGAATCTACCGCGTCTGACACTCGACTTCCGCGAAGATGACGGTTGACGGAAACCCCGCTGCGCCATGAGTGCGAACCCGTGTTCTACAGCCTAGCCCTCTATGGGGTGGCTGGACATGGACGTTTGACGACATGCGTACCGGAGCAGGGAAGCAAAGGACAAAGGCGGCAGTGCTGTCCCCGGGTCTCAAGAACCCGTAATTTACTGCCACCACGTGCCGAACACAGTGCGCGTCTGGCATTCTGACTTTTCGGCTCTTAACGATTCTTGAAACCAAAGGCAGCAGAGTTCCCCGTCCGCCGGAGACACTAGCGACACACACTTATAAATCTTGACCCCCTCGCTCCCGGCCATTACTTTGACACTTCGTTTCACCGTGCGGTTGGACCCTCGTCGCTAGCGCGCTCTGGCTGCACCCCCTGCAGCGCTGCTCTGCGGGGCGGCGCAGTACCCATTCAAGGCTGCGGTCACGGCGCCGGGCCGACTTCGAGCGTCCCCGGCATCATTACAACAATGAACGGGAGCGCCAGGCGCGTCACTTCTCGGGACCTGCCTCATGCGCCTCCCTTCCCCCCCGACTACACGAAGAAAACGCTTCCCCATCGTCGCGTTCCACTCTGCCCGTTCATCTCCTCGTCCCAAAAAGGCGGGAAAAGAAAAACGAACGACCGCAAAACGAGCAGCTGGCGATCTTTGCCAATTAAGAAGGGTGCTCGAACATAACACCTCCCCACCAAGAATGTTGTCCGTACACTTGCTGTACGGACAATATTAATTTTTGCCGCCGGTTTAAGAAACCTCATTTCACAAAAACGAAAAAAAACAATCACTCATAGCACGTGCTACAACATAAACACCCCGCATCGTTCCCCAAACAAAAAATACCGTGGCGTTATACGCTGCACACAACCGACACCTCCTCTACTGATCGTGTGCAAGGCACTACTAACATGCCCTAAAGACACCCAATGAGTGCAACAACACCGCTGAATACGCAGGCTACATTACAACCGTAGCGTGCTCCCTTGATACAGAAGAGGCAACCAATATTACGGATGGTGTAAACAACACCAAGCACATACTCCCGCAATAACACAGGTGCTCCTACAACACTGGATAACGTTCTCATCGTCTCTTCGCGCACGCGCACAAAAACGTTTTCACAAACCACAACACACACCGTTCAAACGGTCCAGTGCCCACAGCTCCACACATTCACAAGGTGGGCCCCACTTGTACATTCCATGCTCCATGAAGGCGGTCACCACACTTTTACTGCCAACGGGCATTGAAGGCCCCACCCTAGGTTTAAGATTTCCCGCTTTATTCGGACAGATCTCCCCTGAGCTTCGCCATCACGCGGCTCTCAATTATAGCTCTCCAACCGTGACAGGGCATCAGCACATTTGTTTAACGACCCTTTGATGTGAGAGAACTGCAGATCATATTTCTGCAGGGCCAGACTCCAGCGGGTTAGGCGAGCGCTTGACAACGTAGAGCGCGTCAGGTATGTCAACGGATTATAATCGGTGACTACTTTGACCTTCGCGCCGAATAGCCATGTATCCAAACGACCAAGTGCCCACACGACCGCAAACGCCTCTCTCTCAATGGCTGACCACTTTGCCTGCTGGGGAGTGAGCTTCTTACTGAGAAACGCAATGGGCCTTTCTTCCCCGTCGGTCTCCTGCGCTAGGCATGCTCCAACCGCCATCTCAGACGCATCAGTTGTCAAAATAAACTCTTTACCCACCTCGGGTACAGTTAGCATAGGCAAGCTGCTCAACGCATGTTTGACCGCATTGAATGCACTCTCTGCCTCCTCGTTCCAAGGAATCGCATTTGGGACTCGGCGGTTCAAATCGGTCAATGGAAGCACCAATTTCGAGTAGGAGGGGATGTATTCGCAGTAGTAGTTAAATAACCCTAACGCACTACGCAGGTCCTTTTTGGTTACCGGTGCCTTGAGTTGCAAACTGGCTTCCACCCTCTCCGGGTCAGGGGAATGAATACCCGATCCGACCACATGACCGAGGTACCGGACCTTTGACTCCGCAAATTTGCATTTAGCTGGATTAGCTGTGAACCCAACCCCAGCAATAGTCGCTAGGACCGCGTCGATGTGCTCGAGGTGCTCCTGCCACGTTTCCGAATACACTGCCACATTGTCAATGTATGCACAGGCATACCCTCTATGTTCCTGCAGGGTTTCATTCATGACACGCTGAAATGTGGCGGCCGAATTGCGAAGCCCATATGGCATCACCTTCCAAGCGAACAACCCCTTAGGCGTTGCAAAAGCGGTGTATCTCTGGGAGCTCTCCTCTACCGGTATCTGCCAGTACCCCCGTGTCATATCCAAAATCGTCACGTACCGAGCCCTGGCTACCTCGAACAGCAACTCCGTGACCTTTCCCATCGGAAAGTTGTCAACCTCCGAGACAGCATTCAGCTGACGATAATCAATGCATAGCCTGACGGAGCCATCTTTCTTGGCTACACACACAATCGGGTGCGCGCAGCTACTAGCTACGGGATACACCAGGTCCCACTCCCTAAGCTCATCAATCTGTCGGTCAACCTCGGGTCGAAGTGCCACTGGGACTCTATATGGGTACGCCTTTCCGGGTACTCCACCGGGCACTATTCTGATCTTATGTTCACCTAGCGCGCACCTGCCTGGTTTTTCGGAAAACGCCTCATCATATCGCATGATGACTCGGCCAAGCTCCTCGGCTTGCTCGCTCGTCAAATGGTTTGCCTCACGCAACACCTTGAGTATCTTACTTGTGCCTTTTCCAGAGCACGCGGTACTTTCTACCTCTCCAAATTCCGCGTCTTCCTCGAATATTACGCCTACGTTGTTTGTACGGACGTAATACTTTCGCAAACGATTTGCGTGCACCCAGCGCTCCGTTCCGTCTTCAAACTGCACCACGTAGCTGTCAGGGCGCTTACGTTCTTTAATTTTGACCGGCCCGATCCATTTGGGGTGCATCTTATTCTGCGGATTGGCATCTAGGACCAAAACCTGCTCCTCCTCGCTAAACTCCTTTGAGCGTGCCCTCAGGTTATATTTCTCGGCGTATGCCCGCTGTACACCTTCTATTCGCTCGTCCACCGCTCGCGCCGCCTCCGACATCTGCTGCCGGAGCCCCACTAGATACTCCGTAGCTACTTTGTTGACCCCGGCAGGCGGCGACCACTCCCCTGACCATGTTCGTTGTAATATACTCAGGGGGCCTTGCGGCACCCGGCCGTACATCATCTGAAACGGCGAAGTACCGGTGATCTCATGTGGCCCACAGCATGCATGGAATTAGGCGATCCCATTCGCGCCCCCTTTCAAGCATTACATGCCTTAGCATGGTCTTAAAGTTGCCGTTCCACCTTTCCACTATGCCATTGCTTTGTGGATGTTCCGGTGTCGAAAATCGCATCCTGATTCCCAAACGTTCAGCGAGCTCCCTTGTCAGTGTAGCGGTGAAATTTGTACCTTGATCGCAGCAGATCAGCTGTGGGGTACCAAACCGGGAAAACACTTCAAGGAGCGCCTGGCACGTCGCCTGGGCTGTCAAAGAGCGGAGCGGAATAACTTCGGGCCACCTGGTGCACAGGTCTATGAGGCACAGGGCATACCTGTGCCCATGCGCTGAAGTCGGTTCGATTGGACCGATACAGTCCAGATAGACCACTTCGAACGGTTCTTGCGGTCTTGCCAAAGGGGTTATCGGAACTCGATCCGTTATCCTCCGGTTAGAGAACATCTGGCATGAATAGCAAGACTGACAATATTTCTTAACGTCTCCCGCCAGGTTTGGCCAGAAAAATGCGCTCCGGATCCGCTGTTTTGTTTTCTTTTGCGAGAAATGCCCGCCACATGGCCTGTCATGCGCTAGTACAAGTACCTCCTTGCGGCGCGACTCCGGCAGAACAAGCTGCTTACACCGTCTACCATCGATCGCCTCCAGGTGGAAGAGAAGGCCATCTTCTATCACCATCCCATGTGTTACCGTTCGCGCCTGCTCCTACATTTGTGACAGCGAACTGTCGTCCCTTTGCTCTTTCACAAATGCTCTCCTCACCTCAGCCTCATTCTCCCGTGGCAGTGTGTCGACTGCGGCAGCCTGCGCTATTTCTCCGCTTTCTTCATTGCGCTCGCGTTCCTCGGGCTCTAGGGTGATTTTCACGTGCCACTCATATCTTTTAAACGGAACCCCACCACCATCTTGTGAGAAATGCGGACGAAGACTTACAGTCCTCCATGTATTGATTGAATGCTGGCATACCATGACGCAAGGAAACGACACTTCCCAGAACTATACTCCTACACGATACCCTTACACCCATCCTTGTTTTTATCTGATCAACCCCCGATTAGAAGTGAACGCCTTTTAGCCTATCTCGCTGACATTGGATTTTTAGCACTCATCTCATACCATGTGTGACATCAGGGCCACCCAATGCAAATAGTGAGGGCGGTTCTGAGCGTTTTCATAACGTGCCAGGGACGTCACCGCCATCCCTGTTATGTTATGGTGCTCCCAGCACACACATAAACATCGTCACTGTTACCTCTCATCTTATTCATCTTCGCTTCTTAGAGTAAGGGCCCTTTACACCCATATATACACTATTTTTATCAAGCACATCACAATCATCGCCATGGCATTTCAACAAATGTGACAAAACAAACATTGTCTTGGCGCTCTTTGGCCTCAGACGCCCTTGCGCCAATAAAATATACATAGTAGTAGTAGTAGATTTTCACGTGCCCCACACTTTCCCGTTGTGCCATGTCTTTCTCAGCCTGTACAATCCTAGCGGCTAGATCATCGACTTCTTCCTTGGCCTGCCTGAGCTCATTGTAAAGGTCGGGTGTAAGGATCGCGTCCACCCCTTCCGCCAACTCGTTAGTCACCGCGCAAAGCGTTAACAACTGCGGGTTCACGCTACCCTCACCGGTACTCAAGCTCAAAGGAACGTACATGAGGTCTGCCTCTACTGCATGCCCAAATGCCCCACGCATCGTTAGTTTCCCCGACCCCTTCTCACTTGCGGCGTCTGGAATCAGGTCCCTTCTCACAACTGTTATCTCTGCCCCAGAGTCCAAAAGGGCTCTAAACGGGGTCTTCCCAGAGGTTAGCTCGATCCATGTCAGCTTAGGTAGCGGCACCCCCTTGCTCACTCCACACTCCAACACGCCCCCCGGGTCACAGTGTGCCCTCGCGGTTAGTTTCGAAGAATGCGGTTTATTCGGTCGCTCCGGAGGCGGTTCTCCTCTCCTCTCCTGCGGGCAGCTCCACTGCATGTGACCAATTCGGCCGCAGCTGAAACACTTCGGAGGGTTTCTCAACTCGCCTCTCTTGTTTTTGTCTGCGAACTCCCGCTGACTCCCCTCGCGTGCCCCGTTCGAGTCACCGCTCCGCTGGTTTACCACGCGATGCCTCGGCCTGCTGTCTTCAAATTTCTCCGCAAGCGATGCAACCTCCTTTGGTTTCAACCAGTCCTTCGTTTCATGCTGACGAATGAACGAACGTAGTTCGTCATTCATCAGCTGTTTAACCCGATCTACTACGAGCAGAGATCGCAGCTCCTCGAGAGAACGAACGTTGCGGCTTCGCAAGTAGTAATCTAACAGCCCTTCAAGCTTAGTGACAAACTGGCCCCATGTCTCATTTCCCTTTTTGCAACCGTAGAGCCTGCGTTTGTATTCTTCGGGAGTCATTTTTAGTTCCTCTAAAATGACATCGCGGACTTCCTCAAACAAAAGCCTTCGACCATCCGACTTGTTTGCAATCAGCGCCCGGCTCCTTTCATTTAGGAACGGGACAATGATTGATCCTGCAGCCTCATTAGGAATATCCCAAGTACGGATCATGTTCTCAGCGCTGCGGAACCATGCGGCCACGAGCTCATCGGATTCCGGCATCGGCGCAAGGACTGCCCGTAGTGAATCTGCCCATCCTTTCAAATTTGGCCTATTGCCGCTGTCCATGCTACCGTTCTGCTGCCTCAATCTTTCAAGTTCAATCTGCAGCTTCAGTGTCGGCGTCGCTGGTACCGCCGCTCGCTACTGCCTGTTGCCCTGTCACCACTGACGGATCGCTCAAATCTGTCCGATTAGAAGAATTTGATTCGTCAACCTTTCCCCCTGTTGCTCCTGGGATCGTGTGGTGGGTGCCATCATGAAACCGGAGGAAACAAATCAGGGCCCACCTGTGTTCCCTCCGCGTCCCGCCTGGCATTGCCGGTGCTGCCGCTCGCTTCTCGACGGCCGGTCGTAGCGTCGCCCCCGAAGCCTCGCACCAATCTGTCGCTCCGTTGAGTCTCAGCTCAAACGCTCGAACGTCTCGTTCGATGACGCCGGGTGCTGCCGCAGCCGTGGAGACTCCGCTCCCGTTGCAGCTCTCTTTCCTGTCCCAAGCTCTGCTCGAACTCTCGGACTTTCCTTCGCTGAACCCCGGGTTCTGCCGCAGCCTTGGAGACTCCGCTTCCTGGGGCCTCTCACTGGGATGTCGCCCCCTCCTTGAAGTAGCTGCCCCGTCGTCCGCCAAAAGCCATCTCGACCGATCCTGGTCACGGCACCAGTTGACAAAGACGACGATGTGACGATGGACGTTGATGTGGATCGATCGCTCGTCGATGATGTCGTAGTCGACGATAGATGGCTCGTTAGTCAAGGGCACGTAGCAGACGACTGACTTTTCAAGGAATATTTACAGTTTATTTACAAGTACAACTATGTACAGGGCATGTATTAGCCACTCAACATTGAGCCGAGCCCGCAACCTGCGAGACTCGCCTCGCCTCTCGATCGACCTGATCTCTCAGATCTCCTGATCTCTGACCGACCCTAAACAATCCACAACACTCCGTTTTTGATCCCAAAAACCCCGCCTCTAAAGTGGGCGTTTAAGAAAGAGTGAAAATCCCTCCCAAAATGGTTCAAAATCAGCACTCATTGGCCACAATTACACCCAATCACGGATACATTAATTCCCCCTCACGTGACCCAACGCTCTCTCCCCACACGGGTTCGAGCAGCAAACAAACCAAAATGGAACACAATAGAACGGCACAAACCCAGTCGAGCGGTAAACAAGCCGCTTCGAAGAACGCGTGCCTCTTACAACGCCGAAGCCTTTAAGGTCATAAATTCCCCTTTTCTGCGACTGAGCACAGAATCTACCGCGTCTGACACTCGACTTCCGCGAAGATGACGGTTGACGGAAACCCCGCTGCGCCATGAGTGCGAACCCGTGTTCTACAGCCTAGCCCTCTATGGGGTGGCTGGACATGGACGTTTGACAAAATGCGTACCGGAGCAGGGAAGCAAAGGACAAAGGCGGCAGTGCTGTCCCCGGGTCTCCAGAACCCGTAATTTACTGCCACCACGTGCCGAACACAGTGCGCGTCTGGCATTCTGACTTTTCGGCTCTGAACGATTCTTGAAACCAAAGGCAGCAGAGTTACCCGTCCGCCGGAGACAGTAGCGACACACACTTATAAATCTTGACCCCCTCGCTCCCGGCCATTACTTTGACACTTCGTTTCACCGTGCGATTGGACCCTCGTCGCTAGCGCGCTCCGGCTGCACCCCCGCAGCGCTGCTCTGCGGGGCGGCGCAGTACCCATTCAAGGCTGCGGTCATGGCGCCGGGCCGACTTCGAGCGTCCCCGGCATCATTACAACAATGAACGGGAGTGCCAGGCGCGTCACTTCTCGGAACCTGCCTCATGCGCCCCCCTTCCCCCCCGACTACACGAAGAAAACGCTTCTCCATCGTTGCGTTCCGCTCTGCCCGTTCATCTCCTCGTCCCAAAAAGGCGGGAAAAGAAAAACGAACGACCGCAAAACGAGCAGCTGGCGATCTTTGCCAATTAAGAAGGGTGCTCGAACATAACAATGCTGTTTTCCAGGCTTTCCACCGCCAAGAGTCGGGAATTCAGCTTTTTGCACTCGGCTTATACCCTTTCTCCAGCTTCCTTTTCAACCCCATGTTTTTTTAAGAGCTTCAAGCTTATCTGCAAGCTCTGTGCACAAAGCACTGCACTCCTTTGGCACGTCCAGAGGTGGCACGTTCGTCACCATTGAAAGTGCTGTGGCAGCAGGATGCTCATTGGGTACTAAAAAATGAGATGTACATGCACACGAGATGAGATGTATGAGGTGAAAGGAAGTGAGATGTATATGAAATGAAATGAAGTATGAGGTGAATATGAAATGAGATGAATAGATGGACAACAAAATTGGAAATTAAATATATATTTGAAGCATCGTATTTACTCGAAAATAGGTCAACCACGAATATAAGTCGACCCCTATACATAGTGCCTTTCGAGAAATAAAAAAAAAATTATTCGAATGTAGGTCTACGCATATTTTTTAAGAAACAGAAAAATTTCAACATGACAGCACACCTTTATTTACAATCGGCTCACCTTAGCCACTACATCTCGCTAGTGACAAGCCTCATCGTCGGAAGTGTCGGGAAAGCTGTCATGAGATGTTTCGCTGGCGTGTTCGGCATCCCAAATGACGTCGTCCTCGGTGCCATCGGGCGCATTCAAGATTCAGCATTTCTTGAAGCCAGTCTGGATTATCTCCTCTGGCAGGTCATCCCACGCATTTTTGACTCACGTCGCAACTTCGCTCAGGGGTGCCTTCTTGCGTCGTCCCGTCGGTGTCATGGCGGCATCGTCCTTCGCGAGCCACTCTTTGTAGAACTTGGCGACACGGTCCTTGAATGGCTTGTTGACGGCGACGTCCAGTGGCTGCAGCTGGGACGTCGTACCGCCAGGTATGACGACCAGGTCCGTGTTGGCCTTCTGTAGGAGCACATGTGGCCTCTGAACGAATCCAAGACCAGCATGTTTGGAAGGTGCGAGTCTGCTCTCGGTCGCTTCATCCAAACCGTCTTAAACCACTCTTTCACCATCGTCTCATTCGTAAAGCCTTTTTCATTCCCGTGGATGATCGCATTCCTGGGGAACTGCTCGTTTTTTGGGATTGTTTTCCATCGAAACACTATGCAGGGCGGCAGCTTCCTCCCATCTGCCATGCACCACAGCATTACTGTAAACCGCGTGTGCTCATGACCTGTTGTGATCAGGCGCACGTCCTTGGCTCCTTTCGTGGTGACTGTACCGCGACTGGGCATATCGAAATATACCGGGGTTTGGTCAGCGTTCCCGATCTGTCCGAGGATGCAGTCCATCTGACGACGGAGCTGGATCACATACCACTGGAACCCCACCAGCCGTTCCTCATATTCTGCTGGCAGACGCTGGCAGATTGTCGTTCTACAACGAAGGGACAGTCCCTTGCGCCGCATGAACTTTTGGACCCAGCACCGGCTGGCTTTGAATGCTGACCGGCTGATTCCATCTCGCTGCGCCAACTGCCAGGCTTTGGTCCGAATGTCCTCGCAGGACACGTGCAGGCCTTTTGCACGCTCGTCTTCCACGTGAAGCCTTGCTTCTTTCTCGAGGGCGTCGTGCCTCCCGGTGGCTGGGCCGTGAGAAGCACGACGCCGCCCGTTGCACACAAAAAGTCGGTCCCACTGCTTCCTCCAACCCCTAATCAACTTCTCATTTACGTTGAACTCGCATTGAGCAGCGCAGTTGTTGGAGTTCTCGGCGAAATGTATAACTTGACGCTTAAAGTGGGCGGTGTAGCTCTGCCGACGGGACATCGTCACAGAACCGCGCAATAGCAGATGCGAACTACAGAACAGGCAAGATTGAGGCATTACTGATGGAGCGAATGGATAACATAACTCCCTTTCTTCAAAGACATACCAGTACCAATGCAGATGTTCACAAAAGGTGCAAGCAAGCACCCAACAGAAATGGTTGTTACACAATGCATAAACACCATGGGAAAGACCTACAGATTCACGAATACCCATCCTTTGCAAATACAGGGTTTATAGTGGTCCTTGAAAGACCTTGATTTCGGTAGTGTCATTTTTGAAGCCTTGGAAACCCTTGAATTTAAAATGTCCCGGACAGGCCTTGAATTTCTATGCTTGGCTAGGCTTAGTGACATTTACTGAGCTTCTATCTGGCCTCGTTGGCTCTTCTCTCATCTCCCTCCCTTCTTGCATGACACAGGAGATAGTGTATAAACTGCCACATTATTCTTTGTAAATCTTAAAACAAGGTTTGGTCCCTCTTACAGAAACTATATGAACTACTAACAGCGAAAGGTAATCGCCTACGCTGAAGTTTTTGTTTCGTGCGGTGTGATTATACGCGTCGGCATAACTGCCCTGCCGCGTGGCACTTGTGAGCCCGGTGACACCCGCTGCCCCCTCCAGCTGTTCTTTTAGCTGTGCGAGGTACTTCGCCGGCTTTTCTCTCAGTGTTACCGGTATCGCCACCTCTCCTGTCCACGTTTGCTGGAGAATAGCGAGTGGGCCCGTCGGGTTTCTCCCGTAGAGCAATCGAAAAGGCGCTACCCCAGTGGTTTTGTGAGGTACCTCGCGGTACGCCCACAACACGAATGGTATCAGCTTGTCCCAGTTCTTGGGGTCCTTTTGAATCACGTGAAACAGCATATTCTTGAGGACCCGGTTCCATCTCTCTACCAGCCCATTGCTCTCTGGGTGGTCTGGGGTAGAAAACCTGGGGGTGCACCCCAATTTCTGCAATATCATCTGTGTGAGCTGGGACTTAAAGTTGGTTCCCTGGTCGGAACAGATGGTCTCCGGAATGCCCGTACGACTGAAAATGTCGAGCAAGGCATCGCATGTTGCCTTCACGGTTAAGGAGCGCAGGCATACCACTTCTGGCCAGCGGCTACACAGGTCCACCAGGCATAGTGCGTAGCGGTGTCCCCTCGCGGATGGCGTGTCAATCGGGCCTATCACGTCCCTATTTACCACCTGAAAGGGGCGTTCGGGCCTTGTCATAGGTGTAATTGGCACCCTGTCGCTCTGACTTCTAACTGACCGCACCTGACGGGCAGGATTTACAATGCTCCAACACGTCCATCTCCATGCCGGGCCAGTAGGAGCTGTACTTTATCCTTGTTTTGGTCTTTTTTACCCCCAGGTGTCCCCCCCACATTGACTCGTGGGCTAGCTGGAGTACCTCTTTTCATCCCTCTCTGGGAAGTACCAGTTGCCTCACCCTGGTTCCAGCTATAGAGTCCCAGTGAAAGAGGATTCCGTCTTCCACAAACATGCCCGACTTGCCAACCTTGGCATCTTCCCACGCCTTCGTTAAGCTCTCGTCATTTGTCTGGGAAGTCTGGAGAGCGTTTCTCTGGCTGGCTGGATGGGCCGCGTCTAACGCATCGGGGATTTTCTCCACTGATGGATGCTCCTTTGCTGGGCGTTAGCGTCGCATGCAAGCTTGCCGCTTTCGTCCTGCTCTTTGTCGAACGCGTCGGCGCTACTTTTCGCCCTAGGATCTGCCGTCGCGAGTGGTGCGCGCTCGTAGTTATGTTCCCTGAGAAGCTCCCAGCCCTCCCTACTAAGTAAGCAATTTACTCCTTCGGCTAGTTCGTCCATAAGAGAGCATAACATCTCAGCCTTTTCAGGCGCCCTCACCGCCCCTGGCACACTCATGCCCAGGGGTAATGCGGCTAGCTTTGCTTCGACAGCTTTCCCGGAAGCTGGCGTCGGCCTGACCGCGCCGGATGGTTCGCTCGACAAAGGGGCCAACAAACTTTCACGAATTACGGTGATTTCGCTGCCCGTATCCAGTACCACCTCCAAACGCTGCTCTCCACAGACGAGCTGAACGACCTGCAGCTTTGACCTGCCTTGCGCGTGTCGTCCCCCCGCTCGCTGCTACAGCTATTGTCTGAACTCTCTGTGCCTGCGTGTTTGGGGGGCGGTGTGGCCCTCCTTTTCCAGCGGTGGGTGTGGGGGCAATTTTTCGCGAGGTGACCTTGCCCGCGGCACAGGTAACACCGCGTAACTCCTCTGTCTGCGTTCGCCCGTTTCGGTGGAAAAGGGTCTGCATGAGGCGTTCTTGGTTTCGAAGCACGCCCCTTTCCTTTCGCCTGTTCGAATGTTTGAAGCACCTTCGCCACCTCGGTTGGTTTCAGCCAACTCTCCCCTTCTCTAAGCCGCACGTACTCGAGGCCCTCGGCGCTGAGACTAGCCTTAATCTGGTCTGCTACTATTAGTTCAGTTAGGGTCTCCTTGGAGTCTGCCCCCCTCGCCTGTAGGTAGTACGCAAAATACGTTCTCACCCGAGAAGTAAACTGTGCCCAAGTGTCGTCTTTTCTTTTAGTGGCACTCTCGAACCGATCCAGGTACTCTGCCGGTGTCAGTTGCAGCTCAGTCGCAGACGGGAGCCGGGCTCTTCAGAACTAGGCCGGCGGCCACAAAGAGAAGCAGGGGTGGCGCTTACAAAGGACGTAGTCCCGGCATAGGCACTGTGAGAGTGACATGGTGACCTCCGAAGCACTCAAGGGTGCGTCATTCCGAGGCGTCCAAAAAGGGAAGCCGCTTTCCCACCCAAGAAAAACCAATTATGGCGGCGGCCATTAAGAGAAGTGGGGGCGGCAATGCGCGCGGCCACTCAGCCTGCACTTCTTATCTCTCAATCTCCCTTCCTCCGCTATGCCCAAAGGCGGCAGCAGTCCTACGGACGTCGAACACGTAAAGTGTGCAAAGTTTACAAGCATTGCTCACGGAGGTACACCCACGTCTCCTGCCCAAACGAAGACCACCGACAACAGCAGCGCAGGCTATTGTTTCGGGTTCTGAAAACGACTATATGACGTCACCCTGAACTGGCCAGACCCGCCGGTCAATGTGTTGTCACGCTGAAAGCGATTTCGCTAGTGCTGCCGATTTGGAATCTCGCGGCCAGGACAATCAACATTGATTTTCGATGTGATTCCGGCCTCGGATCGCTGCAAAAATTTCTGTGAGGCATCTGTACAAACTACTGAAGCCAATTATATCATTTTTTAGGCGTCAAAATTTGGTGTCGGTACTCCTTAAACCTTGACGGGGCATTGTTACGGGCATTTTTGCTCAAAAATGCATTTGCTCAAAACGTATTTGCTCAAAAATGCAACCAGTGGAATTGTAGTACACTCATTTAGCTCGAGACGAAAAGCCTTGTTTGATGCTTGCAGTGCGGATACAAGAACATAGTGCCACTCCACCTTGATCTGTACAAAATCCAGAAGATAAGTGGTGATGTGTTTGGGCATACGAAACATATTCGCTCAGGTTTTGAGCAGACCGTAATGCATAAATAAAAACTAAGGAAAAAAAACCCTAACTCATAAGGTCACGTAGAAATTCCTTAGATGACAGCATGGGCAATCGGGGGTTGGGAAAGTTTGGCGAGGGATCTTGCACAAAACACAATTTTGCCACAGTCACTACAACTCACCCAACTCCGCGGCGGGTTCTGTAGTGTTACAGCTGGCATGCACACTACACTAGACGGCACACAATGTTTTTCTTCGTCCATCGGATTGGCTAGGCTAGAGGGTAATTGTGCAGTGGATGTGGGCAGAGGAAAGTGCGCTGGGGATATTGAGCTCAGCAGGGAGCTCACCTGCATACAACCCAGTGCGAGGGGAGGGGCAAGAGGGGATAAAAGATGAGGGCTAGAATAGAAAAGATATCAAAGAGAAAGGGAGGGAAAAAAAGGGCGTTATCGACGGCAGCGGCGCAAGTGTTTGTTCTTCAGCAGCCTTCGCTACAGCCGCTGGGTGAGTCCGGCAGCCTCGAGGTGTGTCAGAAGGTGGTTAAACACTTCCCAACGGGCGGTGGCAGGACCCGTCGGAGCAGCAGGTTTTGGAGGTTTTGTCTGGGCTGTCCCAGATGCCGGAGTGCTGGGCTGTCCCACTGCTCCGTGTGCTGCATACTGGGGGCAGGACCAGGTGCTCCAGTGTTTCGGGTTCGGGTCAGTGGGCACAGGCCAGGGGAGGCGCGTCGTCTTTGGTAATGCAGCAGTGTTCCTCTTGCTGCGCACCCCCGGGCAGCCTGGTGGTGATGTCCAGGGCCTCTCCCGTGCCGGGTGGTGGAGGCTTCTGAGGAGGTCGCTGCGGCGCCACGGTGTCCTCCTCGTAGACGCGTAGTAGCATGCCCATCTGCGAGTTTGGGTGGCCACGGAAGCGCTGCAGCAGGGCGGACCCGTCTGAGCTTTTTGGCAGTGTGGCGCAGGCCCGCCTGGGAGGCTCGCAGCTCGATTGGCCACGTAGCTGCCTTGGTGTACATTGCTGCCACAGGAGATCGGCAAGGGAGGCCCAGCGTTGGTCAAGCTCGAGCTCCTTTTACCCAGTTGCTTCAGGTGGACGAGGGGCAACGCGTACAGCACAACCAAGGAGGTGATGCTGTGGAAGACGTGCTGCGCAACCTGGCGGCAGCAGCCGTTACCTTGCGCTAGCAGTCTCCACACGCCCTGCTGCACCGCTGCGGTGCGCTGCCGCAGTGCCAACACAGCTGGCAGCCATGACGGCATTGACGGTAGTAGGTGGTGCTGCCCTGTGGGCCTCAGCGCCTCTTGGGTGTACCATCATGGCCTGCATCTTCGCTTTCTGCACATTTCCTACAACTTTGGACCTACAACTGTCAAGTATACAGATATCTTTTTCCCGTCCGGTCTCCACGTACAACTCGAATCGTTCCACACACGCGTCCCAACTTTCGGCCTTCTCGTCGAAACACTCTTTTCTTTGCACCTTGGGCGTGCTGGGTGCTCCAGTTCGCCGTCCTGGCCTGGTTGCATGCCACGCTTCTTTTTGATAGCCAACGCTGCCTCGGAAAGCCACCTGCAGCAATCCCATCCTCGTCGCAACTTGTTGTAGACTGCGTGGGGAGTGACGTGTGCAGTCACACAGTGTGGCGAGCAAGAAGACCAGCAGCCAGGTCCGGAACAGCGAATGATTTATGAGCAGAAGCAAGCTCTTATACCCATTGGCGGTTGCTTATCCGCGATAAGGTAGAGCGACTGCTGTCACAACCGTAACGGTTTTCTCGCCTCTCTCGGCATCACTTCATCCAAGCGGGATGTCAAAAGTCAGTGGGACTTGATCCGTGTTGGCAGTGTGGCTCGCGCTGTCATCGTCCTTCTCGCTCAACTCTTCCCTCACAAATGAGATGAAGCTGTCAAGCTTTGCCTGCAAGTAGTGAGGAGGCAGCTTATGGCACATTGTCTTTTGAGCTCTCACAACCAGCTTGTTCCACTGTACAGAGCCAAAAAGCCACAGTGGTCCACCCTCGAAGCAAGCAGTATTCGTCTCGTTCACCGAGGTCTTCGCCTTGAGACGCGGCTGCACTCTTCACAACCCTCTGCCCTCAACTGAAGGTTTGGTCAGTGTGCCTGCCTCTTGTTAGGACCACCCTCATGTGGACTCGCAATGCAGGTCATTTCAACACCGTATGTTGCTCACTGACTGGCGTTGCGATCAAGACGCAAATCAAGACACACTGTTTTATAAAAGCAGACAGCTAGGCAGGCAGTGCCATCTGGGATTAACAGAACGTGCAGTTGGGCTAGTTGGTACATACTAAATGGGAGGCTTAGCCTGTCACGTTTGCCACCGTTCTCGTCTTTCTTGCGCTAAGCCTCCCATTCCATCTGGGATTATTTAGTCAATGCTGTTCACGCAATCCAGCTTCACAAAATCAGTCTGGCCACTGTTTTTACGTACAGCACGCCAACCCTCAACGGTGTACAACCATTGCCACTGACATTCCTGTGCAAGTCCGTCACCCGCGACTGAAGCGCAGGGGAGCCCCAAAGCTATCCGTGCGCCCGTTCCACGATTAACCTGGCGCTTTTGAATTTTTGGCTGGTGTGTGTGTATACAGCTGCCAGAGGCCTAAGCTCTCATCTCAAGAACATTTAGTTGCCATTTAGGAAAATATGTAGGTGCCCTCCCATGCCACCGAAGTTTATTGGGAAATAGCAGATAAACTGGAATAGCTTGAAGGGGAAATTGCTTCCATAATTTTGTCAAATTTGAAATAAAAGGTGAAATTGGGGGGGGGGGCCGACCGATGGCTTTTATGTATTATTGCCGGAATATTAGATTGTAGTACACCTTTCCCAACAGCGAATTATCTCGCCAACCTTGACCCTCTAGGCATTGAAGAAAGTGAAATAGATGTGCGTTTTGTTATGGTGCTATGGTGCTGCTTTTCATGGCCTTGGTAAAGGGGGGGTGGGCGGGTTCCAATGTGGTTATTCCTAGAATGTCTTTGAGTTGCTCTAGAGCCAAACCAGAGCTCACATAGAATATTGCTCCGGCAGCTCACCCTTAAGGGATCCCAGCTTTAGGTGTCAAGCAAACAGCAGTAGTGACTTACACAAGCTTCAAAGAATGGTCCCCTCTGTCAAAATGACACTCTGAAAGGGGCGCCCCAATTGTGTTTCGGGCCTGATCAAGCTTGGCTGCAGGGAAACGCTCCAGCCGGACACTGCACGGCTTCCAGGCCTTGAGCTGGACCGAAACATTGCTGCTGACCTTTTGGTGAAATGGAGGGTGTTCAGGGCACTTGTAGACTAGCCCTGCACCTCATAACTTGATCATACTAGGCATCCATCATATGCGTACAAGTGTTGGCCTCCCAACAACCCCTCTATCAGGCAATCTTTCTATGTGTGTACTGTTCTGGCGAAACCAGGCGATAATCTGAACAGGCAGTTGTAGACATTGATGTGGATGTTTGAGCCTGTGGTACGGGGGTCCTTGCACCCGGCCGTGGTTCCCCAGAAAGACACTGCGTCCCCTAAAACCAAACCTTAACTGGATGTCCCGCTTCCCCAAGGTCCGTTCCTCGGCCAGTCCGGCGCACATCTAGTCCAGCACTGTCCGCCATGTTCTGATCTCGGTTATGGTGGTGGTACCAGAAAGATGGCTCATACCCAGTCAGGGGGATATCTCGGTCATGTCCCTCGCCACATCTTCATCTTCACCTGGCACATATCCATCCCGTGGGATTGACCACTGCCACTATTCTGATTACCACAAGCCTGAATTCTCGCTACTGCATGAGCAGCCTGTGAGGACCTCACTGAACCCTTTTATGTGCGACCCTCAAAATCTCAGCGTCAACACTGGGCCGGGCAGCTCATTAAAAAATCATGAACTTCAAAACAGCGCGAAGCGGTGACACACGGCGCACCACCGTTTTAACACTGAAAATTTCAATGCTGGAGCCAAATATCCACTGGGGCAGCCGCTCACAGGGCCACTGTACATTTCTGACGGAGGCATCCGGTGCTGCCATTTAGGTACTTGCTTCTCCGCTGATCATTTGGGAATGAGGTGTCTGGGATTTTACTGCAGATACCAAGATTCCTAGACGCACACTAACCTCATCTCTGCACAAGCAAAACCTTCCATTTGCAGCCCCCAAAAATGTGCTGCATTTTCCTCCACCATCCTTTGCTTTAAGGATTGAGGTCGCCTGCGCAATAAGTAGTTTAGGGGTGCTGAATGATGACTTGCTCATAATGACGTCAACCATTTTTGGTTTTGCTTCTTTGCAATGCTGTCGGTGTTTCACAGGCCAACCATGTTGGCCTGTGAAACATCGCTGCTTCATGTCTCCCGCAGTGCAAAAGTGGCGTGCTAGGTTCCTTGTTGCTTTGAGGTCGTCTCTGTATCCAATCCCACTTTTATCGTTACATGTGGAATGATTGCAATTAATTGGAGAATAAATCACATGGTGTGGCAGTTCTTGACTTTGTTTAGTTCACTTCCCGGAAAGTTTTTATCACACTGGGTATCGAGTGTCCCTTTCATAGTTGTGGTACTTTACTTGTGGTTGAAAATCATCAGCTTCATCAATTCCTTGCAGATGTTAGGCCTAGTGATCTTTACAGTTGTATGCTTCACTGCATGGTGAATTTTGATCTTCACATGGCACCCATTGAAACATTTCACAAGGCTCACCAAGGGATTACTCAACTGCAGATTCAAATATATGGTCATGCAGTTCTGGATAAAGTTTGTGTGCAATACTCCAGAAAGTTCAGTCATAAGTTTGGCTGTCACAGTGTCAGCTACAATCTTTTTTTTGGAACATCTCCACTGTGAACCTTCTCCTGCAACCGAATTGATTTTTTGGTCGAGTGGCAGGTGTGGGTCGTAGCAGATGATTACTTTGAAAGACCTCCAGTTTTCAGGAGTGCTAAAACATGTTTCTGCAGTGGTGACTGAGTTGCATATCGAGCCGGGAATTCTATGTGGTACCATGTGGCAAACAAACCCTGCCATGTAGCCAATAATGTTTCCCAGTTAGGGTGACAGTGCAGGGGGATTCCCCACTAAGGCATCCATTTCGCCTTTATCGGGCAGGTCTACACCTTGCACGGGGCCTTCCACACCATTTAGCTTTGCAGTGGCCAGTGCACCCTCACCATTGGTGAGTCTCCCTGGGACAAAAACAGCATTTCCTCACCAGACAAGGATTCAGCAACCCTGTTCGAGTAGATTGGTAAAAGCTTCCCGATGATTATATGATCACACTATCGGCCTTCAGGCACTCGATAGGCGTGGCTGGAGATCTTTGGGAGTGGCCTTCGTCCGGGAGTGGACATAACCAGGCTTAAGATAAACATCATTGGTGCAGAACTGGGTGCTCACGTACAAGATGCATCATTGGTGCAGAACTGGGTGCTCATGTACAAGATGCTTGTCTTGTCAAGAGACGTGCAGTTCCCTTGACTGCAGTTTCCTGGTGCGTGACGAGTCACTTATACGTAGCCACAAATTGAGAGACAGTGGGGTTTCTGTTTCGGCCCCCTTTAGCGCGCACAACGGCGAAGAATAAATCGATGCGGTCTTGCGAAAGCTTGTAGGTAAGAAAGTAATGGAGCGAGGCAGCATCTGCAAGGAGTGTGGATGCCAGTCCGGTCACACTTTCCATAGTTGCCAGAAACCCTAGAAAGGGAGTCTTCCTGGGCATTTCGAAGATGGGAATACGTGATGTGATCATTAGCCCTCTAATGTACTACTTGGCCTGGAAGGAGAACTATGGGTGGACTGTTTCAGGCTGTAGCTGAGTCCTTGTGCCCATTCTGTCAAAACAGGTATCTGTGAAGCGGTCATGAGCACAGTCTGCTGCCCGGGAATGGTGTTCATTTGTCTCTTCTTAGGTTTGTGACCGAACGCTGGTGCAAATTTTTTTATTTTTATTTTCAATACTGCCAGTCTCGGGTGAGACCATAGCAGGCGGGCATTCATACAATTTCAGCAGGAACAACAGCGATGGCCTAACGTTGGCCAACAAGCAAAAACAACAATAAACTGTACAATAAAAGGGTACCACACACTTTCACTTCACGTGCAGAACCGTTGAGTTGTTCAGCATCGTCAACGTTGAGGTTTCCTTCAGGGAGCCCTTGCGGGGTGTTACATAAGGGGAAGGTCAAAACAACGGTATAGACACAACAATGGTGTAGACACACGACTACAGACAACAATACAGACGTACAGACATGTAAACAATGTAAAGACATGGACATACAAAGTCTTTGCGCAGTGTAGACCACCGCAGTTTAGTTTCGGAAAAGCATCAAATTCCCTCCACCCCGACATCCAGTTCACGCTTCAAAGCGAACGCGACGGCTCCCTCCCCCTCCTCTAGCTAGCTTAGAGTGAGGGAATATACATAACAAGAGGCACAGCTCTGGAAGTGACACTGATAAGGCATGAGCGTTTTGCTTATTCATGTACGTCGTACAGAATATTATGATACTTGCAAATGTACCGTCTTCTCAGGTGACTTCTCTGGTCTGCTTGTACCGTTTATGGCGCAACAAGCTGGCATTTTTTGCAAAATGTGAACGAAAAATTCCCATACGTAGCATTACCTAGGCTGCAACGGTGGCCGTTTGCGTGACTTCGGGGACAAGCGCTCACAAACTTTCGGTGACCGCGGGTCGAAAAGCTCAAAGCGCCATCCTGCAAACCTAGTGGAGATCGGTGACTTCCACCAACAACGTACACGCTCTCTTGCACCTCCGTGTTGTAAATGTGGCTTTTGTGAAGCTTTAGTTCATTTCCACGGACTTCTAGGTAGTTGATGGTGATGTTCTCGTCTACTATGGGCCGCTTCCCACACATTGATGGACGTTTAATCTCCAACCGGCAAATTTTGCTCTCCTTTACTACCAAACCGTTGGGGCTGCACTACCACAGCTGTGGTTCGTACGGCGCAAGCCTCACCTAAATCACCCTGCATTTCTGTGATGCTTCGTACTCTTTTGGGGCTGCCAGTTCGCTCTCCATGTGTAAGGGCACACTGCACTGGGGAGCTGTCGAAGTGTTCCAATATCTTGGGCAAGTGTATAAAAATAGGTCTTCCTAATTTTGATCCGATGGGCCTGTGAGCTTGCTGAAATCCTCACCTTCGTGGTGCCACTGGGGGCGCACACTTTGCAGCGGCGTGCATCTTGCAATATCTGCACGTCTCGTCACTGACCGTGACTTGATGCAAGAAGCCTGTGCAAGTGCCCTTGCTTGAGATTTTTCAGTGCTGAATATCACTTCTGTGCGCTGCAAATGTGGGATGAGCCTATTGAGTCGTGCAAAATTTTTCTTTACTTGCGCCTTGTGAAGCATGATGGCTACAGGGAAGTTGGAGTCCATCATGCCCAGTGGTACAGGTTGCTCCTCTAGCTAGTTATTCGGCATTTTTGGCGGACACATCTCCGTAAACAGAACACCTTTCTTGTACATTCCAAGTTGCCTTTAAGACAGTTTCTTCCACACATTCTGTATGGATGTTTTTGTTGAGGTCTGTTCAGCCTGCGCAGTTCTTTGACTTCTGCACGGATGGTGGCAACAGCTGCTTGTGGGCAGCACACCTTGTGCAGACTGGCCTTGTAGCTGTCTTTTGATAGCTTCCAGTTCATCCTGTGCTGCCTGCCACTTCTTTTTTAGGGCCTCGTGAAGGTGTCTTGGTATGAGGACGTTTTCTTCAGAAGTTGCCCTTTTTCAGCTTTGCACACATCCATTGCCAACTTCTTTCTTGATGTCCTCTGCATTTTGGAAGCGCTGTGTTCTTTAAAAATGTAATAAATACCCATTTGCATTAATACATAAGCCCCATGCGGTAGTTTTGGGGAGCTCCATCATAACACCGGCCTCAAATGAAAAGAAGGCCATGTGAGGTTGCGCAATGAATAAATGCAACAGAGTCCGTATTATACAGAAATGATATGAACTGTTATGCGGACATAGTGCATGTAAATGGCCATATAGGTGTTTGTGGGCACAATGCTGTCACCATTACAGCCACTGTGATCATAAGGGCTTGCAGTACCTGCAGACTGAATTTTCGTGATCTTAATGAGGAATTGGCAATGTTCCAATACATTTATTATGCAGCTGCAGCCCCGCGCACAGTACACATCATTTTTCTTAACCAGTGTCTTGAGCATGTCTGCCAGATAGCGGTTGGCCTTTCATCGTCGCATTTGACTGCCCACAGCGCTTTTATGGCCATGTATAGGGCACTCAAAAGCAGCTGGAAAATTGCAGCGCAAAGCAAGCATAATATGCTTTGGCTTGGGAAGGACAAAGAAGAGGTTGGATGGGCAAAAGCAAAAAGGGAGACTGCAGCAGACATTCAAACTAAGCTTACAGTCATTGGTTGCCCTTATGGAGCATTCTTAAAACTTGTTCTTTAGCTCTGTTTTAGAAGCATTTCTATACTGTGAGGGGCGATGCTGGCTAGCGAGTGGCTGAGACGCAACAGAGGCACTCGAATACACACAAACTTTATTACCAAGGCAAGGCGCCTTAAATACAACATAATAAATTACTGTTGTGCTTCAGTTACAGGTACACTTCTACATGCAACACTTGCAACTCCAGTAGCACAGCCAGAATGCCCTGCACAGCTCACATCAGGATGTCCAAAGCTTGCCTCGGAGCTACATGCCTTGCAATGACTTTTACATGCAAAACATAGTACGGTCGAGGGAAGGAGCAACGACTCTGGAAGTGTGCACAAGGGATCAAAGCAACTATCTGTTCTATGTGTCGTGGCAGATTCATAATACTGCTTCAAACATAAAAAGGATTCCAAAAAGAACCACAACCAGCTATCAAAGAAAAGCACAAAAGCAAAAAAGAAAAGAAAAGTAAAAAAAAAAAACACCCACCCTTCCACGAGGATGCTGCAACGCGTCAGGGTCTGAAACAAGGAAGTTGCTTGAAGCCAGTTCCAGACTGAGTAGGGTGTTGTCGTTGAAGAACGGGGAACTCGCTTTAACGAAGAAAACCCATTGCTCTCAGCAACACTGGATGGCAGTGTTGAGGACTACAATGCCATTCTAGAGATCAAATTCTCCTTTGTTGAGGGCTGCAATGACTCTGTTCACAGGGTAAAGTACGATGTCACCAAAAAATCTCTTACGTCCTGACCGAAAATGGTCCGAATCGATAACTGCCAGGTACAGCTGACAATGTTTTGTACAAAGACGGTGATGTTCTTTTGTGTGTGTGGTCGTTAAAACGTGCTATTTGTTTAGACATTCCTTATAATGCAGCCTACATTGACAGTGTTCTGCCGCTACTTAGAAGGTTTTACTTCTGCAACATGTTGTCTTATCTGCATGAGTGTGCAATGCTGGTCAAGCTTGATCTGGTTGAATGCTAGCAAATTGCTGAAATGCAAACTGCAAATGCTTGCGAAATCTTTCGCGAGTTTTTTGTTGTGTATATGGCATTTAAAGAAAATGCAATAAACTTCTGGGGTGTGTTTCGGCTATCAGGGGAGGCTTCAAGTTACACAAGCCAGCACAAACAAGTACCATCGCGTTAATGGTGTCTTTGCACTTGATGTAGAGAGCTGACTTAAAGATACGGTACGTCTTTATCCGGTTTATGGCTCTCTCGACGTGTATCCGGACTGATGCAATCTGCTGTGCAATAACTTCCTTCTGAGAAAGCTGCTGCCTGCCTGAAACATGGGAAATACAATTTTTAAATCAGTTTCTTGGCAGTGTTTTCATATCAGAAAAGTGTAAATAGCCTCAAAGCCTTCTAAAAGCACACAATTAAGTTGCCTTCCAGTTATGCATCAGCACAGCCAGACTGGTAGCATGGTCTGTGTGCAGCCGTGTAAGTGCCTGGCAGATTGTGCACTTTTGTACCACATAGACTTGCGATCACACACTCCAACAGCTTGGGGGAAAGCACAGAATGGACTGTCATGTGGGGACTATGCCGCAACCCCACCCGGGACTGACGAGGGCGCAGGCAGTGCTCTTCCGGCAGTTGCAGACCAGATCGGTAATCACGCCGGCGCTCGCGCGCCACGTGTGCCCAGACATTTATGAAAGTGACGTGTGCAGTGTGTGCGCGAGTGCCAGAGCAACTCTGACCCACATCCTATGGGACTGTTCTCGCTACCCAACGGAAGCGGCCGCGCCACAGGGGCGGCTGCCGGATCCCATCGCACGAGCGGTTGCATCGTCGGACCTGACGGAGCAGCTGCAAGCCGTCCAGCAGCTCGAGGCGGCTCTCGCCAGGCAGAAGACCGGGGAGGCACCGACGAAGGGCTCGAGGGGACATCCCCGAAGGCCCCTCGCGCGCCGAACTGGCGGACGCCTGCGGGGCAATGCTTCGAGGACGCCCTAGGCAGCGTCGAGAGACGGGCTGGCTCCGCGGAGCCTTTGCTCGTCCCTCCTGCAGGCGAACATTCAATAAAGTCTTTTCTCTCTCTCTCTGGGGAGAGGCTTGCAATGCGAATGGCACCCATGCCTTCATCAGCTGCGAGGAGGGGCAGTGGCAAATGAAGGCTAAGGCTGCGAGAAGCAGCCAGAGAGGAAGCACAAAATGCTGCTGCAAAGCGGTGGAAGCAGTGGTTTGTTGAGAGGGCAGAGGCTCATCGTAACAGACAATAAAGCTGCGAGAATAAGTTAAAAGAGGCAATGCACAGCTAAATTAATCTATGGCAGTTACCTTTCATGAATGCAGGCAGATTGAGCTTGACTCCTTGCATTTTCAGGTATGGGTCGAGGGTAAAGCCTTTTTCGGCCATTATGACATCACCTGGCCCAAGGCACTGCTGAACTCCGCAGTGCCTCACTATTCGAAGGCGCGGCCTCCAAAGATGCAGGAGACGTACATTAAAAAGCCATTCGGGGCAGTGACAGTTAAAAACTTTACTGTGTTATTGGCTGATACACTCGTACTCGCGTGCAGCGGGCAATGTGCCATCTCGGAGAGCAGAAAATGCTGTGGTTGGTTGAAAATCTTTTTGGCCGAAATCTTAGGCAGCAGTGCTCAAGATGTCATGAGTGTTGGTTTGGGTTGCCTGTGCACACTGATCACAGGGTTGCATGACTGGCGCGTGGCTAGAAGCGTAGATCTCGTACCGTGAACAGTGTTGCAAATCATGGAATAACAAAAGTAAGGATCGATAGAATTTTTTTCATTCTTTCCCCGAGACATGCAGAGTCGGCCTCATGCCATTGGCTCCCAGAAATAAAAGGATTTTGAGGTTAGTTATAAAGCTTGCTGCAGCTCACTGCTAGGTAGAGGTTGGCTTAGTTATTAGAGGCTAGTTATTGGAAAGAGAGCGGCAATGTGCATTGGTTTCGTAGTGCCCTGAAGAGAAACACGAAGGCAGATTGCCAAAAGGCAAAAACATTTGCCTCCGAAGGTTGCCACTGCTTGTGGACGTCCAGGTGACAGTGAACAGTATGACGTAGCAAGCTAGCAGTATGGAAGTGGAAAGTAATAGTACATACATTATCAGTGCTTGTGTCGCGGTCAGCTCCTGGGTGGTCTGGCACTGCTTCGTCTGTACAAACCTATGAATAAAACGGTTCCACAAAATTGCTGAGGTGCTGTTGAAGATGTAATAGCAAAGGGAGTACAAAAAGTGTCCATTTTTACAGATTCTTTGAGTGCCATACATGCTGTAACCTCCCTTGTCCCTTCAAAGAACGCAGCTGTGGGTGAGCTAAAAAACCGACTGTGCTGCCTTACATTAGGAGGGGTCAGAGTTGTCCTTTGTTGGGTACCAAGCCATATCGGCATCCCAGAAAATGAAACCGCTGATAAAGCAGCATCAAGCATCTTGAAATAACAGAGTTAAAGCTTCCCTACCAGGACATTCGAAACAGCATACGAAAGTCAATGAAGTTGTACTGGCAGTCTGAATGGGATAAACAAACCAGAAATAAACTACATCTAGTCAAACCTTACGTATCTGAATGGAAAAGTTGTAGACATCGAGATCGTTTCTTCGAGGTTATTTTGTGCCGGCTGCGTATAGGTCACACCGTGCTGACACATGGCTTCCTGTTGAAAAAGGAGCAGGAACCTATTTGCGAGCACTGTGGAGAACCTCTTACTGTACTGCATATCCTAATAAGTTGTCCATACCTAGAAGCAGCCCACATTAGACATTTTAGAGCTTTATACACCTTTTGTATACCCTTACACCCAATGCTTTTACTTGGTGATGAACCAATGGTACCATTCACTAAAGTTTTTGAATTCTTTAGAGACACTGGCATTTTACACCAGTTTTAGCTACTTCATCTCACGGAACTGTTTTTAAAAATAATCATTTCTATATTTATGATACCTTGAGGAAAACTTTTAACTTACACTGATGTCTTCTTACCTTGTGTTTGGCGCATTATAACCGAAAGGTTGCTGCGCCATTAAACCTCAACTTCATCATCATCATCAAAATTGCTGAGGACTCTGAAATAACAGATCAGTCAAGAATGGTGCTTCTGTGGCTTTGTCATAATGCAGCAATGTTTTTCACAGTACTTCGGTACTTTGTAACAGTTCTGACAGAAATGCAGTATAAATACAAATATTAGAGAATATTCTTGTCGTGTTCACGTGGTTTGTGCGAAGGAGCAGACAAGTTTCCATGAGTGAGCGACGTTTATTTCCACATGCTCGTCGGTGCGTGACCGGTCGAGATAAGAGCAGCGGCAGGTTGCAGTGCGCACCTTTTATTCGTTTGGCGCGCATCTGACGATAAACTACGGCGCTCGGCCGGGCACCACATCCTTCCCCTTTTATATTGAGTAAATTAATAAGCTAGACTCCAGTTTGGTATCTGTCTGGTGGCCGATTGTCTCCAGTGGGGTAGCGTCTTGCACCCGCCGTCTGGATGTCTTGCGAAGTGGCAGGCCCACTGGTGGTAGGAGCGAATGATGTCGCCGGGTCGGCGCTTGGGTTAAACGCCAGGAACTCGTCTCCCTCCTGGTCAGGTTCTCCGCGGTGTGCAGTATGCATGGTCCGCGCGAGCAGCTGGTCCTTGTGAAACTGCCTCTGGATGTGGCAACACGAACGGTAAAAGACACAGGGCTGGACTGCCCCACAACAACACCACGAACCCAGTTTGGTCTGCCTCGATAGTTGCGAACCATCACTAGGTCGCTGACTGCCGTGCCGCGATCACGATGTGGGCGCACCACGGCTTGCTTGAACTGGTTATACGCAACCCTTCCTCCCACTGCTGGCTTGGAGGGAGCAGGCCAGCCAATGTTGAGCCATCCTCGAGCTGCCAAAAAAGGGCAGCAACTGTAGCAGAGAGGCGCGGAACGTCAGGGACACGTTCCGGCGCTACTTTTACAGGGAAGGCCAGATCAGCTTGCAGTGGAGGCTCATCACGAAGTAGTGAGGTGAGACTGGGTTCATTTCAGTCCTTTATTGATCTTGAGTGCCTCCAGGCCCTTGAATGGAACTAGGTGAGTGGCCACAGCTATGTGGAGGCAGTTGTAGGTGCCTATGTGAAATTAATACTTTCACACTCAACTAGTTCTACCTGAATAGAGGCTGAATAATTAACTGCAGCTTCGTACACTGTCAGAATGCCGGTGTGGCGCAGAGGACCTGGGGGAATTTGATGCAATGTTTGTGCAATCAGCTCCCCAAATGTGACATCCCCAAATGTGTCACATTTGTCGTTTACTGTTCCAGGCCTCTGAGCTTTCTCAAGCGCTTCAACTGCTGACGTCAGGAGGCGTTGGCCCTGCTCTCTGTCATCATCTGCATGTTTTTTTTTTTGCCGCGGGCCGTGTCGGGGTGGCTGGTCCATTCGTCTCGACCACCACGTAGTCCTGTGTACTCCCAGCCTGGTTTGGTGAAGGGCTGACGTCCTCCCCGCATCTGTCCTCGGTGTGGATGTCCTCGGAGTCCCAGTAATCGTCGTTTGCTTGTGGCATGCTGTCAATCACCTGAAATCAAGCACACCACTGTCTTGTACATACCCACATTAAATATGTATCACTTCTTTTCTCGTAATTTTCTAGCTGTTCCTTCCAGTGGTCGCTTCCAAGTAAAACATCAAAACACATGCAGTCACGTTTAAATGACAACGAAAGAAATGCACATATGCTTTGACTTTAGAAAAACCTAACTGTGATAATAAACATGTACATCAGTCGGAGAAGAGCAATATTGTTGCTTTCGCCACAGGGCACAGAAGCAACATGATATTAGTAATAGTGCATCAAAATGTAGCTCCCAAATGCAGATGTCTTGCAAGGTCATTAATGACACTTGATACAAAATTTGTCAAATGTGCGTCGTCGTAAAGGCTCTCCTGTCACCCCCCAATAATTTCTCCGTTTTACTAAACCTTGCTGGAAAATAAAAAGTGCGGCTTCGCTACATGAGATCTTTGCGTACCCGTAACGTTGGCTTTTTGCACGACACGCCAGCTATGCGGAAAAGCTTTTTATTTACATCATAAAGCTGTGGGTTGGCTCAGGCGAAAAGTGAAAAGAGCTTAACAACCTACCTGAATTTCTTGCTCAGTGTGCATATTTGACACACTTCTCTGTGTCGGGTTCCCCGCTGTCAGGAACTTGAGCCTTTTATAGTGTACCCAACGGGGCTCGTAGACGTCTGCGCTCATTCCGGACCGCATCTGCACCTTCCTTTTCTCTCAGGTGAACTGCGTGCGCAGGTTTGCAAAGCGCAAACGCAGCTGCGCGACTGAAAAAAAAACAAAAGTAATGTAAAGCAATTGGTGTAAAAACTACGAAATACACGCGTAGGCAAATGCCTGGAAGTGTGAGAATTTTCCCTCCCTTCAAAAAAAAAAAAAAAAGAAAGAAAAAGCTGGGCTTCAGCACAGAACTGTCCAAAGCGCGGATGAAGTATCAAAAATACGTGCCTGTGAATTTGTCGCCAAACACCGCCGCAACTTCGCTGAAGGCAACTTCTTTGAGGTCTCTCCGGTGGTAGTGCCTGTGCTTCACATCCCATAGCAGCCTACGCTCTTGAACAAGGGATATCAAATCCGCCTTATCCTCCACCGTAAATTGCGTATTGCCGGACATCTTGGCGCAGAGAAAGGGAAATCTTCTACGCGTGCATGCTTTTATAGCTGGATTACGATGTAGATGTACCCATGACTTAAAAGTATTGTGATTTGTTGATTTATAGTCATAGAAACTTTTCGTACAGTAGTTTGCCGTGTGCTTATTTACCAATAATGCGACGGTAGTTTTTTCGTTGTAGACACATATTAATAATGTGGCAAATTCAACGTGATGGCGGGCCAAGCGCAAAAAAAAAAAAAAAGCACAGCTTCGCTATGGTGTAATTTCAAGCACTGCACCCCCTGAACGTGGTTTTTATCGAGTCTGTATGAGAGCGAAGATAAGAAATGTAAGGAGTAAAACAGTTATGACAGCAGCACAGGCATCGTTGTGAAATGCTTTCATCTTCTTTGCCATTAAAAAAAAGGAGGTGAGATTTGTACCGGGGACCATGGTGCCAAGAAAGTGATGCTCAACCCGCACATTTAATAGCACTGGTTTGATTGCACGAGATGGACAGGTGGGTAAAACGCGACGCTGTTCACTTGTTGAGGTACCACTCACAGTGGGGCACTAAAATGTACAAAGCCAACTAGAAAAAAACAAAAAACAAAACAAAAAACCAGCCGAGCCGTGAGTCGAACCCGCGGCGACGTCGATAAGAAAAAGTGTGCGGCGCTCGAGACCACTGCGCCATGGTTTTTTTTTTTCTTTATTACCGGCTCGGTACAGTGAACAAACAACAAAACAGTGACACATGCCTCCACACAACATAATGGTAAAAAAACCCCTTCAAACAATGACACGTCTCCACACAACATAATGATAAAACTCCTCCTGCTGCTACGGGTGGTACGTGATAAAAGCGTTTCAGGTTAACTAGTTCATCCAATATGTCAGCCCAGTCAGGTTGGTTGTCTTGCATTTTCATTACATCTCTGATATAAGCAATGCTTTCGATAAAGTATTCCCTTGCCGGTCGTGCATCCGGGTCTGCATGTCGCACGGCCATACGAGGTTTCCAGAGACTGTGCAGGCTCAAGGCCATAAACATGTCAAGTGGCATGCCTCCATCATGACGTGTTGGAAGGAAACGTATTCCATACGGAGATACCGGCAGTTCTTTCTTCAGTGTCCGCTGGAGAATGTCCCAGTGGAACACTGCGTCAGAACAGTCCAAGAAAATGTGTTCTATGGTTTCCAGTTTACCGCAATGTCGACAATTCACTGACCCCGCTGCAAGTATTCCTTTCTCCCACAGCCAAGGACTGACGGGTAGTGGTTCGGTATGTAATTGAAAGAAGAAACTTTTGACTGTTGACTTCACAGGCATTTGTTTAACTCTCCTTAACACGTCTTTCCCCGTCTCTGCACAGTATACAGAGCGATAAACAGGTACCGGTAATGCCACATCGGTCACATCCTTGTACAGTTTCTTTCTAGGTACCAGAGCAAGGTATTCGTAGGAAAACCTGGCCTTCAGGAATTGAAAGGCCCTAACGACCTCTTTCAAGTAGCCTCGTGGGGCTCTTGGTTTTAGTGCACTGGAAGACAACAAAATCCGGCGAATAATTCACCAATCTCGTCTGCACAACTGTTCATAGAAAAAGGTCTGCCTGGTCTCTCAGGAAAATAAACCTAGAGACAACCTGCCTAAGAAATAGATGCACGAGTCCGAGACCTCCTTTTTTAACGGAAATGAAGAGATTCGTACGACTCATGCACTCCCATCCTGAGTGCCAAATACACAGCAAAAACCCTGTGAATTTTTTGCACGTTGACCCTTGACATGCACAACACCTGAAGCACATACCATATTTTAGCAACCAAAAATACATTACAGACAGAAGCGCGTGAAAATATTGACATATCATGACACCCCCCCCCCCCCCCCCATTTTAGCATTTCACTCCGTACTCTTTCAGTTTCCTCAGACCAGAACTCAGTGGGTTTCTGGTACCATTGTAATGGCACACCAAGGTATCTAGTGGGGGAGGTGTTCCAGTTGACGTTTGCAAATTCCTCTGGCATGCCCTCCCAGTCTCCATGCCAAGTGCCTATGCACTTGCTCCAATTGATAGCGCTTCCCGTCTGCTCACAAAATTCCGCCGCTACTCGAACCGCTCTACTCACGCTCTCTTTGTCACAGCACATGACCACAACATCAGCATAGCAAAGAATCTTCACCTCACTCTCGTGCAACGTAAAACTTCTAATCTGGTTACTGTTTAACAATTTCAGACAAAATGGTTATTGGGTTTTTTTTCCTTTTGTGCAGGCAAGCAATTGCGAATCAAGCAATGGGCCACGACGTCACCGTCAGCAACTGCGCCCTGCTGATTAACCTGGCATTTCCTTGGCTTAGCGCATCACTTAACAGGATTCCTTACCACCCAGCGGAGTCATCATACGGGGTTGTAGAAATGAAGTGCCCGCACTCGCTTCGTAATAAGAAGGTAGAGGAACTCAGTGAGGCCACTTTTTGTTCTGAGCTGAGCGACAGCGGCCCCAGGCTAAAGCATGACCACTTTTATCACGCCCAGCATGTTGGTCAGATGGGTGTGTCACGACTTAGGTGCGGGGTGGCTTTGTAATTTTTGTCGAAGATTTCGTACTCATTGAGAGGCTAGGTTGAACCTAACAGAATGGAAGCCCTGAAAGGAAAGCTGGATGAATTTTACTTCACCACTTTGTTGCCTTACCTAGAAAGTACTCAGTAGGCAAGCCTTAAGCGCCAGACACATGTCCGTCTTTGCAGCCGGTAACCGTTCCGGAAACCGCTCCCCGCTGCCATTTGGTGGAATTGGAGACACATGGTCCGCGGGTGCCGTCGACGCGTCGGGCCTCTTAACTCCGCCCCGTTCTGTCGTGCGTGCATGCAGCCTTTGGCAGCCCACACAAGGGTCACATTTCACGGGCTTGACGGAGTTCTCCTGGGTGCCCCGCGATGCTCGTGATTTCCTCTCATGCGAGTTTTCTATCATTCAACAATATTTTGCTTTTAAAGAGTTACGGGAGTTTATTTCCCTGTACCAAAATGCAGGTTTGTACAAAAATAAACTCATTTACCGTTTCATGCCTTGTTTGCTATTAGAATGCATGAAGCAATCCAGGCTGACCTTACGAGAGGGAGGGTACTAGCATGCATGCATGCAAGAGTGGTGAAAAATCTGTTTCCTTCAGCCACCGATAATTCTGCTTTTATTTGCATGCACTTGAAAAAGGTGTTTACTTGTAATCGTGAGAATGGAGCTGATTAAAATACCTAAAATCGAAACTTATATATGTAGGCAACAATAATAAAACCAATTTATTTAAATGAGAATAATCTGCTTTTTTAATTCTTGAGGCTGCTTTTTTGCATTAATTTACATTAATAGGTGAGGGATGAGACAGCGTTTTCCCACTGTCAAGGACACAATGAAAGGCACTAATAAAATAGGCTCCTTTCATGGGCAAAAACTACCAAATATTGCTTTCATAGGAATAAAGAAACAATAAAAATTGAATGAGAAGGATATTGCAACAATTTTGATTGGAAATGCAGGATTCATAAACAAACAACATTTCCTGCATCACACGTGAACATAAAATGCCGCAAGTAGTAATTTTTACTACGTTCCAAGGTGGGGCAATTGTTCGTGTACACTTCTGATTCAATGGTTAATGTGTCTGTGCGTACTAGTTCGCTGCTCACATTCCTTGTTGGCCCAGTGATATCCAAAAGAGTTGTGGGAATAACTCCCGATTGGTATTGTATGATGATGTATGTAAGATGTACCCTGAGGTAACCTTGCAGGTGCTAGTGGACCTTGCTTATAAGGTTGGCGAGAGAAAGCAGGAGGTGCTGCGGTGGTGTTGTGACGGTTGCAACTAATTCTCGATCAATTTCTGCTATTAAGTCGTTCCCTCATTTTTTTTTCTTTGGCTGCCAGCGAGGAGTACTGAGTGGTGCAGGGTGCAAGGTGGAGGCAAGGATGGACAAGGAGAAGTGGAAGAGGATGCACAATTTGAACTGGAAGAGGTAGAGGGCTGAGAGAAGATCGTTGTAGGGGTCGCATCAATGAAATCCGGTGGTGGCAGGTGATGGTAACTCCAGGTCCCCCGATTCCTCCGCATCCCCCACCCCTGGATGAGCTTGTCAACTGAATTTTCATCTACCACGACTGCTTCATTCATGTTGGTACTGGTCCTATAGGAAAGAAAAGGGCACGTACAATTTTATTACAGAACAATTGTGTTACTTCAGGAGAGGGTCAAACACAGCATACATGAAGAGAGAAACTATGTTGTAAAATGGGGTCACGAAAGGTTGCAACTTTCATTTGATGTAATAACGAAAACACGTATAGTACGCAATGGAATAATGGTATATCTCATTCCGCCAAAAGTTTGCATGTTATCTTATATGAAGGTATTCTAACCAAGCAAGCAATGATCGAAAATCTTGTTCAGCTTCATAAATGCCTCTATATGTACCAAATTACAAAAAATATGTGTTCGGACCAACAGACAAGCATACTCGTGAAGGAAAATTTGACATCCACCTTGAGGATTTCCTCTTAATCTTTCCGATTAAGCATACTGGTACTTGCTTAGTATAAGGCAGAAGTGACGAAAAATTACTACTGCGCAGTGCAAGCAATACGTATTTCTCGACAAACATCACACACTGCTTGTCATTCTTGAGTCCTTCGACGATACCCTGAAGGAAGAGCATATTGTCGAAGTGTGCCCATGAAGACTCTCTTTCTTGTGAAGCGCTGCCGCTCTTTTTCACTTTAGCCTTCAGCTTTGCAAAGGGATCCCGAACGTTCCTCCATTTTCTGATCAAGTTGTTCGCATCCTCTAGGGGAAGATCAAAGTTGAAAATATTTGAACATTTGTATTTCGTTAATCAAAGATACTGCTGCAGCTTAGATGGGTATGTAATAGTTGTATAGGCACCTATTGTGTCACATTCGGCTGATTAATATACGTGTTTCATGAACAGTGAATAAAGGTCCCCACCAATGAACTAGTGAGGCCCAGAAAACTATCACCGACTGTGTGTAACTGAATAATACCTGAAGTAATAACTGAAGTAATCAAGCTGACATAAAGTGCGCGTGCAATTTCGTAGCCTCTTGAATAGCGGTGCACACAAGGCCTGCGCTTATACATGGTAACCATGTTGTCGTGTGTATGCAACACAGCAGCTTACACATAAAAATGACAGAACGTATCCAAGTTACCCCCCCCCCCCTCCGGCCAGGACTGTGTAGCACCCTGCATTTGCACAAAAAGGAGTAATTGGGGCCAATTAAATCCACTAATAGCATAAATGGGTATAATTGGCCAAGCGGAGTTTTGAAAAACTAAAACGAAATGGGGAATCGCATGCACAAACGCCTCCCTCTCCGCCCATGTGTCCTCCGCTTTAGCCCTAATCCAGTGTTCCTAGAAAAACCAGACAGCTGCATTTGGTAAGTTCACTTTGAAACATCAAGGCAGATATTGAACAGCTGCTTGAAGTGGTGTAAGCATGATTCAGTTTCATAAGGTGCCCCCCCCCCCACCATAGGGAAACAAAAAGACAAAGGTGCTAGTTACAAGCCCTCCCACCCTTCCCCCTTTTTTCCAGGGGTAGTCAATTGTTAAAGGTTTTGAAGCTTCGGGCGCTCAGGGTATTGCAAGCAACGGCAAAATAATTATCAATAGTCATCGCAGGCATCGTTTATTCCATGCCCGTTGTACACATTTCATCTTGTTCTGTTCTCTATTCTGTGTTTGTAAATCTTCTTTGCATTAATTCTCTTGCATTCTTTTTATACCTTATGTTGTACCCACTTGCCTCTACCACCCTTCCCTGGCTCTGAGTGTAATTATGTAAATGAAGGAGTGTCGAAAAAGCGTGTGCAGGCAGAGTAGCGTACTTTGTGCTGCCTTCAGTCATCGACCACTCTTAGCAACGGTGCTTGAAAGTTGGTCAACACGGCACAAATTCCCCATATTTGGCTTGCCAGAGGTGCTAGTAAAATGGGGATGAAGCGATCGAAGACATGAAATGCGTTCATACGTTGAATCTTTCTTTTAACGTTAATCCGTAGGGCTGCTATTTATTGCGTCTTCTGCACCTCTTTGGTTGTTGTTCCCCGCACAGGGCACCTTGAGTAATCTTGGTGACGGTGTTGGCGACACCGCGGACTCCGAGCCCCCATACATAAGCTGGATCCAACTGTGGCGGTGTGTTGTAAGGTGAAGGCTAGAAACCTTAAACGGTGGCCGTCGGAGCCCAGGTCGAGCCCTGGTCGAGGCAGGGAGCTCCGGGACCTCTCAAGCTACCAGGGTAAGGTTTGAGAAGGAAGAACCCCTGTCCCCTGCTTTTATACTATAGCCTATGGTATTCTCTAAACCCCCAAACCAAATGATCGGGCCCTGAAAAGGGCCCGTACCGAAGTAACGTCGAAACCTCTTCTGAACATGACCTCCGAAGCAATGACATCTTTCCTCGCTTCCTCATTATGCAATCTCTTGACAAAGAAACCCCTGTAAGTGGAAGATCAGTCTTCCTTGTTCCAAAGTTTCTTGACAGGGCTGACGAGTTCATACGTGACCAACTTGTCGCCAAGACGAGCAACACCGTACTTTGGGAGCGGCTACTTTTGGAAGGCTCCTCATTGACGTTGGACAGGGCCCTCACAATTGCTCGAAGTATCGAAGAAGCTGCAAAATATTCCAAGGAGTTGTCATCAGCTAGCCCTGCAGGGTACGTGCAAAAAGTGGATAAGCGTTCTGCGCCAGGGCCAGCCGAACATGCCTCGTTGGGACAAAATAGTAGGACTTGCTTTCGCTGCGGCTCTGCGAAACACTTAGCCAATTCTAGTATTTGCAAAGCAAGGAACAAGACCTGCAACAACTGTGGCAAGGTAGGCTATTTTGAGAGAGTCTGTCGTAGCGAGAAGCGTAGCAAGGAGTCCCTCGCTGTTCAAGAAGTTCAGCACCGCGATCCAACAGCTCTCGGCGTACTGCAACTTAACGGGGAACAGAGCACCGGAGTGCGCATACAAGTACAGGTTCAAGAAACTCTTGTTGATTTCCTCGTGGACACGAGTTCTGCAGTTTCAATTCTTGCTGCTGACATGTACAGCAAACTGAGGCCTCCACCACCACTCCAGCCAACATCGGCGACGTTGCTCGATGTTTCACGCAGAAAAATCAACATTCAAGGATGCTTCGCCACTCCAGTTCATTACCGGAACCGGCATGCTCAACTTCTTTTCTACGTGGTACAACAAGGCACAAATCTCCTGGGCATCGACGCTATCAACACACTGCAACTACAGATAAATGATGCCCTTTCCCGGTGACCGCAGAAGTATGGAGCCCGTCCGGAGCCGGAAGATTCTGTTTGCTTTGTTTCTTCATGCTTAACTCACGAGGAATTCGTAACTGCAACTGCGCAGGATTCCGTACTTTGCCAAGTGATGCAGTGGACAACGTCCAGGTGGCCATCAGCCAAGATGCTGCCTCCAGAAGCAATGCCTTTCTACAGGGTTCGGGACGAACTGTCAGTGATGAATGACCTGCTGCTCCGAGGGGAACAGTTCGTGGTACCTTCTTCGTTGGCGAGCAGACTTCTGGATATCGCCCATGAATCACACCCAGGCATCACGCGTACAAAGCAACGACTCCGAGAAAAATACTGGTGGCCTGGCATGAACAAGCACGTCGAACAGCTGATCAAGTCTTGTGCCGTTTGTCAGTCTGTTGACAAATCAGCAAAGCCAGTTGTGCCGCTAATGGAGCCGGTACCATTTCCTTCAGCACCGTGGGAGAAGATAGGCATCGACATCGTTGGTCCTTTCACAAGGGCTCCTCAGGACTGTCGTTTGCCATTACTTTAGTAGACTACTTCAGCAAGTGGCCAGAAGTAGGGTTTACCTCCAACGTCACTTCAGCGACGACCATGTCCTTTTTGCGGAGTACATTTAGCCGTGAAGGCTATCCGAAGGAGATAGTGAGTGACCATGGGCCACAATTTACATCCGTCGAGTTTGAAGAATTCTTGCGCAATAGAGGTATCCACCACACATTCTCGGCAGTCTATCATCCAGTCAAATGGACAAGTGGAACGGTTTAATCGTGTGTTAAAGGACTACGTTGAGGTGTGTCTGGAGGAACACCGCCCACTGAAGGAGGCTGTCACAGAGTACCTTGGGATCTACCGCTGCACCCCGCATGCAAATGCGGGTCAAAAACCTGCTGTTCTCCTACACGGCCGTCACCCAAGGACCAGACTCGATCTCGCTGCAGGACCGACTGGAAGTGTTCCTGAGGTCGGAGGCGTGGAGCTTCAAGCCGTCAAGCAAAGGGTAACTCGGAAACAGCTTGCAAGCAATCACTATACGGATCGTCGTCGTGCAGCCAAACATTCGTCATTGAGCGCAGGACAAGCAGTTCGGATTAAGCTACCGGGACATGTGCCAAAGGGTTCCCCATCGTATTCACGTCCTTTCACCGTGGTTCGGCGCCAAAATGAGGACACGTACGAGCTGAGCGATGGTCACGTTTGGAATCGTGAGCGGCTGATTCCATACACTGCAGCCTGGAATCCTGCGACAGAGGCAACCTGCGTTTCCCCTGGGACTCCCGGCTCCACCGCAGCACAGCCCCCGAGTGCCCAGATGTTCCAGCCACTTACTACCCCGGCCAGCACCGACAGAACAGCAGCCGTGGATTACACGTCGCCGGCAGCTCCACCCTCGCCTGACCAACAAGCGCGAACCCCGACTACGACTTGCGGCGCTTCCGAGTTGGCGTTTCACTTAGCCAACTCGACGCCACACCATGGCGCAGTCCCACACGTTGTGGCGTCGGCTGCAGAAACCCACCCAGGTGTCGACTGTTTTGCCGCTAACAATTGGGAAACTTCACCACCTTCGCCGCACGGCACGGGTGAGAAGGATCTTTCAGACCCTTTTCCTCCCCGCACACGCGAGACCTCTTCTCCGTCACCGGTGGAACAGCTTCCAGCAGTAAACAGCTCGAGATCCTCTGCTGTGCAACTGACACTCGAAGCTGATCAGACTGCCCCTGACAGTCCTGACACCCTGGCTATGATGAAGACACCGGAGAAACAATTGCGGGGCTAACGTGCCAACAAACGTCGCCGAAAGAATGTCTTGTTCCTATGCAGTCAGACGCACCACGAAATGGTCACCCCACCTCGACCGATTTCCTGCTACAGGAGCGTATTCGGTTTTCGGTGTCACAGGCGCTCTGCTCTCCGACCCCGGATGAAACCAGCGCGAGTGCACTGCACGTCAGGAACCCGACACACCGGTGGTTTGAGAGACGCTTGTCGTTGGCGCCCTCCGCCGCTCCGTCTCTCACGGCGCGTGCGCAAGTTGCCCAGACAGCGACACATCCCCAGAGCTCACACCACAGCACAGTCAAGCCACTCCGGTCGTCATTCTGCCGCACCACGATTCACCTTGTCGCTGTCCTTCCAGTTACGCCTGCCGTTTGCGCCACCATCAATTGCAGCAGCCGCTTCGCACCCCGCAATGCGTCCGCGGCCGCACTCCCAGCCTCGCCCACCAGAGGTTTCCCCACATCCCGGACGCTACCTCGTCGACGACCAGGACCGAGCCGTTAGTCAACCTACTGCCACTTGACCACTGACTGCCCAAGGACTCTTCCTGACTACGGACAAATTGTACATACCTGTACATAGTGTATTTTCCTGCATTGTTATTTACATTTCTCACTTTACCGCGCTTCACGCTAGGGGGGGAGCCCTGTAGCGCCACCATCATCTTCACCAGTGGCACGATCATCATCAGGAGTTGGCCAGCTGGCACAACGGAACACTCGGCGTTCGGCACACCTCTGGAACGGCACCCTCGTTCTACGCTCCTCGTCCTGACCATGGCACGGCCAACGCAACCGAAATAAACGTGGGCTCGGCCGCACCGCCTCATCGGCCGCCTACAATGTCACGGACATGAGTGTACCAAGGAACGTGTCGGGAGGGACTAAGACAAGTGCTGAAAGTGAGGCCCCTCGGCGATCCACCAGAGATCGACGCAAGCCTGCGTGGCTGGCTGAATATGACTTATGAGACAATGCAGTGACTGTGCGCGCCCCTTTTTGGGAGGAGGGGATGTTGTGTTGTGCGACGGTGTGCTGCCCCTTTTTGGGAGGAGGAAATGTTGTGTTGTGTAATGGAGTTCTGTTCATGCCACCAGGTGGCGCACAATGCTAAGGTGGCCAATTTCTAACATCATCATCAGCAACCGCAAGCCCGGTTATAAATAGCATGTAAGAAGAATAAAGGTTCTCTTTTCCGCGGGTACGAGGTAGCGTTTGCGTCTCTCTGCCACGTGTGGTGACTCGGTGGGCGGCGGATACAACACACAGCCTGCCTCTGGTCAGCACAACAGGGGACACACTCGAAGACCAGCCTGACACACTCGCACAACACTTCCAACACGTGTCCAGTTCAGCACACTACACAAACACTTTCATGAAACACAAGCAAACGGCCGAAAAGAAGCCTATACTAGATAACAATAGGTCAACATCTTCTTATAACTCAGAGTTTTCACTCTATGAGCTGAGGGCTGCTCTGAGCACGTGTAAACCCTCAGCTCCAGGCCCAGACAACATCACATATACAATGATACACCTACACGCAGACACACTTGTAACACTTCTACATCTATATAATAAAATATGGCTTTTGGGGCACATTCCACACTTTTGGAGGGAGGCCATAGTAGTGGCTTTCTTGAAAGAGGGAAAGGACCCGTCGTCCCCCTCAAGCTACCGTCCAATAGCCCTGACGAGCTGCCTGTGCAAGCTTCTCGAGAAGATGATAAATCGCAGGCTCGTGTACTTCCTTGAATACAACGGTCTTCTCGAGAGCTGCCAGGCAGGTTTCAGGGCGGGGCGATCCACGAACGATCAACTCGTAGCTCTTGAATCGTATATAGAGGATGCCTTCGTTCATAAACAGTATTGCTTAACTGTGTTTTTCGACCTCGAGAATTTCGACCTCGAGAAGGCCTACGACACCGCTTGGCGCTACGGGATCCTCAGTGACCTGAAGTCTTTCGGTGTTTCGGGCCATATGCTTGGGCCACCACTTGGGGCTTCGCCTCTCTTGTGGCGCATTCCGTACAAGCCCTGTACAGTCTTTACGCAGAGTGTTGCAAATTGTGCTTATCAAACCAGCGAACCTATGTTGACTTTTTATATGCCTCTAAAATTTCATCAATGGACAACCATCCTTTTAAACCGGTTTTTAATGATACATCCACATCAAAGCTCTTTTTAAATCGCCCATCCATTCCTGTTCCCTTCTCGCTCAGAGTGAGGGACGAGGTCACTATTCATGAGGTCTCTTTTGTAGACACCCCCGCACGGGGCACCTTGAGCAATCTTGGTGACGGTACTGGCGATACCGCGGACCCCGAGCCCCCAAACATACGCTGGATCCAACCGTGGCAATGTGTTTATAGGTGGAGGGTTAGAAACCACGAACGGTGGCCGTCGGAGCCTTGGTCAAGCTCCGGCCGATGGGCTCCCTGCCTGTCTACCAGGCAGGGAGCTCCGGGACCTCTTTGACTACCAGGGTAAGGTCAAAGGAGAAAGTACCCCAGTCTCCCTGCTTTCCAATGTATCATATGGCATCTTCAAAACCCCCCCCCAGACGTGATCGGCCCCCGAAAAGGGGCCGCACCGAAGTTTCTTTTCCTCCTTTGCAATCGATCTCTTCTCCAAAGCCCGATAATTTTTCGCGCTTTCTGATAATGGAATCTGTTGACAAGGCAAAACCAATCACTTCCCAGTCTGTGTTTCTAATCTCCAAGTTTCTTGAAAGCCTTGTCGGAAAGTCCTACAAGGCTAAGAAACTCACAACGGGAGAAGTTCTGATAGAAGTTGAAAACAAACAGCAATCCTCTAACCTCCTCAAGCAAACGCGCATGGTAGATGTTGACATCAAGATCACGCCCCATCGCAGCCTCAATAGCTGCCAGGGCGTGATCTCTGATCGGGATCTAATGAATGAGACTGAAGCAGATCTGCTCGAGGGCCTCCGAGATCAGGGCGTGACAGCAGTGAGGCGAATCACCATACGCCGGAATGATGAAATAATTCCAACTAAGCACATAATCTTGACACTTGACCGCTCTAGCCTTCCTGAGTCGGTCAACGCAGGCTTCTTGAGATGTCCAATCCGACCCTACGTGCCGAACCCGCGCCGCTGTTTCAAGTGTCAGCGGTTTGGGCACGGCACAACGTCTTGTCGTGGTAAATTGACGTGCGCAAAATGTGCAGCACATGATCATCAAACTGACAATTGTAAATCCGAGAACTTCACCTGTGCCAACTGCCAGGGACCACACGCTGCCTATTCTAGGAGCTGTGAAAAGTTCAAACAAGAGAAACAAATCATTGCCTTGAAAGTCAACGAAAACATCACCTTCCCAGAGGCACGGAAGAGGTTCGCCTCCTTCCCTCTGGGCAGGTACGCCGACGCAGCTCGCCGGGGGGCGGAGCGGCGTCTGGTTTCGGCGGGGACCCAGTACCGCGAGTCGGACTTGGTCCCGCCCCCGCCCCCCCCTGGGTTGCCTCTGGCGGCCCAACCCGCCACCACGCCGCTTGCTCAGGCAGCAGCGGTTGTGGTGGCAACCTCTTCTGTCGGGACCGGTGCCGCTCCCGTCCGTGCCTCCCCATCGTCCAGTGCGTTGGAGTGTGCCATGGACACCACGAGCCCCGCACCGGCTCCCACCGCCACCGCACCGCCCGTGCCACTTCTGGTGCCTCCGACACCACCGGTGGTGGCGGGTCAAACGAAGGGCCCCCGAAGGGGGGCCAAGTCCGGGGGGCCCGGTTCCACGGGCACACCCAGGACATCGGACGACGAGATGGACGTCGTGCCGTTCTTGCCTGCAACGCAGCGCAAGGAGCGGCCTCCGACGTCCAAGCCTACAGATAGGCCGCCCAAAAAGCCCAATCCAAGAGTCACAGCCCCGAAAGACGACACATAAACATACACACTCCAGTAGCTCTCACACTAAAACATGGGAAGAGAAAATATTGTTCAATGGAACTGCAGAGGCCTTCTGAATAATCTTGACGACGTGTATGAGATTCTGCATACCAATCAGCCAAGTGTAATTTGTGTTCAGGAAACACATTTGAATTCTAAACAATCAAATTTCTTGAATAGTTACCTGGTATACAGGAAAGACAGGGATGGCTGCACACACTCTTCTGGCGGTGTGGCCATAATCGTCCGGAAATCCTTAGCATGCCACCCTGTCACCTTGAACACTATCCTTGAGGCTGTAGCAATACGCTTAATAATATTTAATAGGTTGATAACGGTATGCTCCATATACATTCCTCCTGATGTTACACTTTTGAGTTCTGACTTCGAGGCGCTGGTTGACCAGCTGCCCGAACCATACATTCTAACAGGCGACCTTAATGCTCACAATCCTCTTTGGGGCTCTTCTCGTACGGATGCCCGAGGTCGCCTGATAGAGAGGTTTCTTACATCCTCTGGAGCATGCCTTTTCAACAATAAACAGCCTACATACCATAACATAGGTCACAACACATACTCATGTCTTGACTTGGCTATTGGCTCCGCAGTTCTCTTTCCTCTTCTCGAGTGGGGTGTGGGCACGGACCCATATGGCAGTGACCATTTCCCCACTTCATTAACGTATATAGGTAAAGGCCCGAGCAGTCCATCTTCCCATAATAGGTTCAATGAAGCACGAGCTAACTGGAACACATTTACAGAGACATCCAAACTACACCACACATCCATAGGACACCTACACGTTGAAGAAGCTACCCAACTCCTCACGGCGCACATCCTCGACGCCGCCGAAAAGTCCATTCCCCACGCCTCTGTTGCCCCGCGCAACCAGCGGAGGCCGTGGTGGAATGAGGACTGTAGGCGGGCGCGAGAGGCCCAGAACAAGGCGTGGGGTATCCTTCGCCGGTACCCCACGTCGAGTAACCTCCTCTTGTTCAAACGGGCCAAGGCGTTAGGAAAACGTGTGCGCCGTGAGGCAAAACGAGAGAGTTGGCGTACATTCATAACATCAATTAACTCCTACACAGACACACGGAAAGTATGGACACGAATACGCAAACTCAAGGGACACCAAACACGCAGCCTGCCTCTGGTCAGTACAACAGGGGACACACTCGAAGACCAGGCTGACACACTCGCCCAACACTTCCAACACGTTTCTAGCTCAGCACACTACACAAACACCTTCATGAAACACAAACTCGTGGCCGAAAAGAAACCTTTACACGACAATGACAGGTCAGCCACCTCTTATAACTCCGAGTTCACGCTTCATGAGCTGAGGGGTGCTCTGAGCACGTGTAAACCCTCAGCTCCAGGCCCAGACAACATTACATATACAATGATACAGAACTTACACACAGACACTCTTGTAACACTTCTTCAACTTTTCAACAAGATATGGCTTTCGGGGCACATTCCAAAGTCTTGGAGGGATGCCATAGTTGTAGCATTCTTGAAAGAAGGGAAGGACCCTTCTTCTCCCGCTAGCTATCGACCCATTGCCCTGACCAGCTGCCTGTGCAAGCTTCTCGAGAAGATGATAAACCGGAGGCTCGTGTACTTTTTGGAGTATAACGGCCTTCTCGAGAGCTGCCAGGCAGGCTTCAGGGCGGGGCGATCCACGAATGATCAACTTGTGGCACTAGAGTCATATATTAAGGATGCCTTCATTCATAAACAGTTCTGTTTAACTGTGTTTTTCGACCTAGAAAAGGCCTATGACACCGCTTGGCGTTATGGGATCCTTACTGACCTGAAGTCATTCGGTGTTTCTGGTAATATGTTTAACACCCTTGCTAGCTATTTGTCTGAGAGAACCTTTCGCGTCAGAGTTGGTTCTGCAGTGTCAAAGGTACACGTGCAAGAAAATGGCGTGCCGCAAGGCGGAGTTCTAAGCTGCACTCTCTTCATAGTAAAAATGAACTCCCTTGGGAAAGCACTGCCGCCTACAATTTCTTACTCCATGTATGTAGATGACGTGCAGATATCTTTTAAATCATGTAATATGTCCATCTGCGAACGTCAAGTCCAGCTCGGCGTCAAGAAGCTTGCCGGCTGGGCAGACAAGAATGGGTTTAAATTGAATCCTGTAAAAAGCTCCTGCGTTGTGTTCTCCAGGAAGCGCGGGGTCCATCCGGACCCAGACATTACTCTTAATGGCATGTCGCTTCCTGTGAACAAGGAGCACAAGTTCTTAGGTGTGGTGTTTGATCACAAACTCACATTCATTCCACACATCAAGGAACTTAAACATAAATGTCTGAAAACAATGAATATACTTAAGGTTCTCTCCCATCAATCTTATGGTTCCGACAAAGAACTCCTACTACGGCTCTATACTGCTTTGGTTGGGTCTCGTTTAGACTATGGCAGTGTGGTATATGGGTCGGCGACTAAAACAGCGTTGCGAATGCTTGACCCAGTGCTACACTTGGGGCTTCGTCTCGCCTCGGGTGCTTTTTCGCACTAGCCCTGTCGAGAGTCTGTATGTCGAGTGTGATAAGTGGAGCCTTGAGAACCAACGAACGTACATGGACTTGCTATATGCTTTTAAAATTTCATCACTGAATAGTCATCCTTTTTATCCTGTCTTTAACGATACATCAACATCTCTGCTCTTTGCAAATCGCCCATCCGTTCCTCTGCCCTTTTCACTTAGAGTGAGAGAGCGAGCCTCGGATCTCAGTGCTTCGTTTTTAGATGTGTACAGGTCATCCTTTTCTAACAGTTTACCGCCTTGGCAAGTTCGCCCTGTGTCGTGCGACCTGTCTTTTATGAGACTTGACAAAAATCGTGTACCACGAGCTGCAATACTGCAGCACTTTCTGTCTTTGCAGTTTAAATACACATGTGCAGAATTTTATAGTGACGCTTCTAAAACCTCCAGTATGGTGTCGTGCGCTGCTCATGGTCCTAATTTCAATGCAGCCAGAACCATGAGCGTGCACACATCAATTTTTTCAGCAGAAGCGTATGGAATTTTACTGATTGTACGACACATCCTTGAAAATCACATTCCCAATTCCATCATATATACAGATTCTTTGAGTGTTGTTCGCGCACTGTCATCGCACAACCCCCCCAGAAACCACATAGTTAATCTTGTATTCTGTACTATCATGTCCGTGTATGCACAAAAGCATGAGCTGGTCCTCTGCTGGGTCCCAGGACACGCAGGGATCTCTGGGAACGAGTTGGCAGACGAGAGGGCCGGTGCGGCTGCACTCAGGAACACTGTGGACATTACAACGGTACCCTACACAGACCTCAAGCCACACATAAGACAACACCTGCGCAGAACATGGCAAACACACTGGGACGAACAGACAGACAACAAACTACATGTAATAAAGCCACACTTGGGACGGTACACAACTGACTCACACAACAGACACACGGAAGTCGCCTTGGGTAGGCTGCGGATGGGGCACACCCATGCGACGCACTCGTATCTGCTGACGGGATCTTCTAGACCCCAGTGCAGCAGGTGCGGAGAGGCCCTATCCGTAGTGCACATACTAATCACATGCAAGGCACTTCACACAACACGACACAAACACTTCAGAGAACTCTACAGACAACATATTTCCCTACATCCATCGTTTTTCCTAGGTGATGATGCCATTGTTTCCGTGAAACGTGTGTTTGAGTATTTGTCCGACGTCAAGTTTTTAAACCTCATTTCCTATCACGCATCATGAAATCTGGCCCTATACACCAGCCATGCTCATTGTCGTGTTGTGATTTTACTTTTGTTTTTGCTGATTTTACTTAGTGTTTAAGGTTCCACCCCTATCATCGACTATTGTTTTGGCGCTCTTTGCCCCAGTTGGCCTTGCGCCATAAACATCCAACGATCATCATCATCATCTTTTGTAGACACATTCAAGTCATCTATCACTGATCTTGTAGCACCATGGCATCTTCGTCCTGTTGCATGTGACTTGTCTGTCTTAAAATACAATAAGAACAGGGTACCAAAAAGTGGGATTTTGCAGCATTTCATGTATGTGCAGGATAAATACAAGTCTGCAGAGGTTTTTAGCGATGCATCGAAAACGTTCACTGCAGTGTCTTGTGCGGCGCATGGGCCGAATTTTGAAGCATATAGAACAATGAATGTAAAGACAAGTATTTTTACGGCAGAAGATAAGGCATTTTTCTTGTTGTAAGTCAAATAGTTGAACATCATATTCCTCCCCGCACGGGGCACCTTGAGTAATCTTGGTGACGGTGAGTGGCGACACCACGTACCCCGAGCCCACCATACTTAAGCTGTCACCTACCGTGGCTAGAAGTTGAAAGGTGAAGGGTTAGAAGCCGTGAACGGTGGCCGTCGGAGCCTTGGTCAAGCTCCGGCCGATGGGCTCCGGCCGGAGCTCCGGGACCTCTTTGACTACCAGGGTAAGGTCAAAGGAGAAAGTACCCCCGTCTCCCTGCTTTCCAATGTATCATATGGCATTTTCCAAACCCCCCCAGACGTGATCGGCCCCCGAAAAGGGGCCGCACCGAAGTTTCTTTTCCTCCTTTGCAGTTGATCTCTCCCCCAAAGCCTGATAATTTCTCGCGGTTTTTGATCATGAAATCTGTTGACAAGACAAAGCCCATCACTTCCCAGTCTGTGTTTCTAATCTCAAAGTTTCTTAAAAGCCTTATCGGAAAGTCGTACAAGGCTAAGAAACTCACAACGGGAGAAGTTTTGATAGAAGTAGAAAACAAACAACAATCCCCTGACCTCCTCAAGCAAACGCGCATGGTAGATGTTGACATCAAGATCGCGCCCCATCGCAGCCTCAATAGCTGCCAGGGACAAAAATCGTGTACCACGAGCTGCAATACTGCAGCACTTTCTGTCTTTGCAGTTTAAATACACATGTGCAGAATTTTATAGTGACGCTTCTAAAACCTCCAGTATGGTGTCGTGCGCTGCTCATGGTCCTAATTTCAATGCAGCCAGAACCATGAGCATGCACACATCAATTTTTTCAGCAGAAGCGTATGGAATTTTACTGATTGTACGACACATCTTTGAAAATCACATTCCCAATTCCATCATATATACAGATTCTTTGAGTGTTGTTCGCGCACTGTCATCGCATACACCCCCCAGAAACCACATAGTTAATCTTGTATTCTGCACTATCATGTCCGTGTATGCACAAAAGCATGAGCTGGTCCTCTGCTGGGTCCCAGGACACGCAGGGATCTCTGGGAACGAGTTGGCAGACGAGAGGGCCGGTGCGGCTGCACTCAGGAACACTGTGGACATTACAGCGGTACCCTACACAGACCTCAAGCCACACATAAGACAACACCTGCGTAGAACATGGCAAACACACTGGGACGAACAGACAGACAACAAACTACATGTAATAAAGCCACACTTGGGACGGTACACAACTGACTCACACAACAGACACACGGAAGTCGCCTTGGGTAGGCTGCGGATAGGGCACACCCATGCGACGCACTCGTATCTGCTGACGGGATCATCTAGACCCCAGTGCAGCAGGTGCGGAGAGGCCCTATCCGTGATGCACATTCTCATACAATGTAAGGCACTCGACACTACACGACGCAAACACTTCCCTCAACTACACACACGACATATTCCACCACACCCGTCATACTTCTTAGGAGACGATGCCATGTTTTCTGTTCAACGCACCTTTCAGTTCCTATCAGAAGTTCACTTTTTACAGCTCATCTCATACCACCCATAGCTTTTACCCCCTGGTCCTATACACCAGCCACCCCCGCACGGGGCACCTTGAGTATTCATGGTGACGGTACTGGCGATACCGCGGACCCCGAGCCCCCAAACATAAGCTGGATCCAACCGTGGCGATGTGTTTATAGGTGGAGGGTTAGAAACCACGAACGGTGGCCGTCGGAGCCCAGGTCAAGCTCCGGCGGATGGGCTCTCTGTCTGTTCACCAGGCAGGGAGCTCCGGGACCTCTCAAGCTATTAGGGTAAGGTTTGAGACGAAAGTACCCCCGTCCCCTACTTTTTTCCAATGCCACATGGATAAATCAAAACCCCCCCGCAAACCCGATCGGTCCCTGAAAAGGGGCCGCACCGATGTTACGTACCCACCCCTTCCAACTCTCACTCTCCCGAAACCTGATAACTATCCCCGATTCTTGACTATCGAATCCCTTGAAAAAGACAAGCCAGTTGCCTCAATGTCCGTTTTTCTGACTACAAAATTCATAGAAGGAATAATAGGTAAACACTACAAAGCCAAAAAGCAAAGAACTGGAGAGTTGCTGGTAGAAGTCACCACCCAGCAACAGGCCACAAGCCTCCTGAGCCAGACCCGTATTGCCGATCTTGGCATCAAGGTCACGCCCCACCGCAGCCTCAACAGCTCACAGGGCGTGATCTCAGAGTGAGATCTGGCAAACGAGACGGAAGCCGATCTTCTAGAAGGCCTGAGAAATCAGGGTGTGACGGCAGTCAGGCGGATAAACATAAGACGAGACAATAAGGAAATACCTACCAGGCACATAATTCTCACTTTCGACCGTGCAACTCTTCCAGACCATATCAATGCAGGATTCATCCGGTGCTCTGTCCGAGCGTACATCCCGAATCCGCGGCGCTGTTACAAGTGCCAGCGGTTCGGGCATGGTACCAACTCGTGTCGGGGCCAACTAACCTGCGCCAAGTGCGCGCAACAAGGTCATCACTCTGATAATTGTCCCTCTAACCAATTGCTTTGTGTGAATTGCAAAGGACCTCACGGCGCGTATTCGCGAGCCTGCGAGACATTCAAAATTGAAAAGAAAATCATCAACGTCAAAGTCACGGAAAACATCACCTTCCCGGAGGCGCGAAAGAGGTTCGCCTCCTTCCCCCTGGGGAGGTACGCCGACGCAGCTCGCCGGGGGGCGGAGCGGCGTCTAGTTTCGGCGGGGACCCAGTACCGCGAGTCGGACTTGGTCCCGCCGCCGCCCCCCCCAGGGTTGCCCCAGGCAGCCCAACCAGCCTCTGCACCGCTAGCTCACCCAGCAGCGGCTGTGGAGGCAACAACGTCTGTTGGGGATGCCGCTGCATCCACTGCTTCCTCTCCACCGGCCCAAAGCACATGCAAGGGCACGGAGATGGAGACGGAGGCAGTCGCAGCGACCCCCTCCCCCGCCTCACTGCCTGTGCCACCTGTGGTGCTCCCCACGCCTTCGGCACTGGCAGCGCAGGCAAAGAACACCCGAAAGGGTACCACGCCAAGGGGGCCCAGTCCGCTGGGCACCCCCTTGCCTTCAGATGACGACATGGACGTCGAGCCCTTCCGGCTTCCATCGCAGCGCAAGGAACGGGCTGCGACGTCCAGGCCAGTAGAGAAGGCCAGAAAACCCCTTCCAAGAGTGCAAGCCCCGAAAGACCCTACATAAATAATCACACTCCAGTAGCTCTGAACACATAATAATGGGAAGAGAAAATATTGTTCAATGGAACTGCAGAGGCCTTCTGAATAATCTTGACGACGTTTATGAGATTCTGCATGCCAATCAGCCAAGTATAATGTGTGTCCAGGAAACACATCTGAATTCCAAACACACAAATTTCTTGAATAGTTACATGGTATACAGGAAAGACAGGGATGGCTGCACACACTCTTCTGGCGGTGTTGCCATAATCACCCGCAAATCCTTAGCATGCCACCCTGTCACCTTGAACACCGTCCTTGAGGCTGTAGCAATACGCTTAATAATATTTAATAGGTTGATAACGGTATGCTCCATATACATTCCTCCTGATGTCTCACTTTCGAGCTCTGACTTCGAGGCGCTGGTTGACCAGCTGCCCGAACCATACATCCTGACAGGCGACCTTAATGCTCACAACACTCTTTGGGGCTGTTCTAGCACGGATGCCCGAGGTCGCCTTATAGAGAAATTCCTTACATCTTCAGGAGCATGCCTTTTCAACAATAAACAGCCTACATACCATAACATAGGACACAACACATACTCATGTCTTGACTTGTCGATTGGCTCCGCAGTTCTCTTTCCTCTTCTCGAGTGGGGTGTGGGCACTGACCCATACGGTAGTGACCACTTCCCCACCTCACTCACATACATAGGTAAAGGCCCATGCAGTCCATCTTCCTATAATAGGTTCAATGAAGCACAAGCTAACTGGAATACATTTACAGAGACATCCAAACTACACCACACATCCATAGGACACCTACACGTCGAAGAAGCTACCCAACTCCTCACGGCGCACATCCTCGACGCCGCCGAAAAGTCCATTCCCCACGCCTCTGGTGCCCCGCGCAACCAGCGGAGGCCGTGGTGGAATGAGGACTGTAGGCGGGCGCGAGAGGCCCAGAACAAGGCGTGGGGTATCCTGCGCAGGTACCCCACGTCGGGAAACCTTTTATTGTTCAAAAGGGCTAAGGCGATGGGAAAACGTGTGCGCCGTGAGGCAAAACGAGAGAGTTGGCGCTCATTCGTAACATCCATAAACTCTTACACTGACTCTCGCAAAGTCTGGACACGAATACGCAAACTAAAAGGACAACAGACACACAGCCTGCCCCTGGTCAGTACAACAGGGGACAAACTGGAAGACCAGGCTAACACACTCGCACAACACTTCCAACACGTGTCCAGTTCAGCACACTACACTAGCACTTTCATGAAACACAAACAATTGGCTGAAAAGAAGTCGTTACGTGATAATGATAAGTCAACCTCCTCTTATAACTCGGAGTTTTCACTCCATGAGCTGAGGACCGCTCTGAGCACTTGTAAACCCTCAGCTCCAGGCCCAGACAACATCACATACACAATGATACAGCACCTACACTCAGACACTCTTCTAACACTCCTCCACCTATATAACAAGATTTGGCTTTCGGGGCACATTCCTCGCTCTTGGAGGGAGGCCATAGTAGTGGCTATCCTAAAGGAAGGGAAGGACCCTTCCTCTCCATCCAGTTACCGGCCCATTGCTTTGACAAGCTGCCTGTGCAAGCTCCTCGAGAAGATGATAAACCGTAGGCTCGTGTACTTTCTTGAGTACAATGGTCTTCTCGAGGGCTGCCAGGCAGGCTTCCGGGCGGGGCGATGCACAAATGATCAACTGGTTTCTCTAGAGGCCTACATAAAGGATGCATTCATTCATAAGCAATACTGTATGACAGTATTTTTTGACATTGAAAAGGCATATGATACAGCATGGCGCTACGGCATTCTTAGAGACCTAAAAGCTTTTGGTATCTCGGGTAACATGCTGAACACTCTTTGTAGTTACATGTCTTCACGAACATTTCGTGTCAGGGTCGGTTCGGCACTTTCAAATGTTCAGGTGCAGGAGAATGGCGTGCCTCAAGGTGGCGTATTGAGCTGCACCTTGTTTATAGCTAAGATGAACTCTCTCCGAAAGGCACTGCCGCCAACCATATCCTGCTTGATGTATGTAGATGACGTTCAAATATCTTTCAAATCGTGTAACATATCCATTTGTGAACGTCAGGTCCAGCTTGGGGTAAATAAACTTTCTCGCTGGGCAGATGAAAATGGATTTAAACTTAATCCTTCTAAAAGTACCTGCGTTCCCCGCACGGGGCACCTTGAGCAATCTTGGTGACGGTACTGGCGATACCGCGGACCCCGAGCCCCCAAACATAAGCTGGATCCAACCGTGGCGAGGTGTTTAAAGGTGAAGGGTAGAAGCCGTAAACGGTGGCCGTCGGAGCCCAGGTCAAGCTCCGGCGGATGGGCTCCCTGTCTGTTTACCAGGCAGGGAGCTCCGGGACCTCTCAGGCTATCAGGGTAAGGTTTGAGAAGAAAGAACCCCCGTCCCCTGCTTCTATACTATGATGTATGGCATTCTCTAAACCCCCCCCCCAAACGTGATCGGTCCCTGAAAAGGGGCCGCACCGAAGTATCTTTTCCTTCTTTGCCTTCTATCTCGCTCCCAAAGCAAGATAACTACCCTCGTTTTTTGATCATGGAATCTGTGGACAAATCCCCGCACGGGGCACCTTGAGTATTCATGGTGACGGTGAGCAGCGACACCGCGGACCCCGAGCTCCCAACATAAGCCGTGTCCAACCGTGGCGACGTGTTTAAAGGTGAAGGGTAGAAGCCGTAAACGGTGGCCGTCGGAGCCTTGGTCAAGCTCCGGCCGATGGGCTCCCTGTCTGTCTACCAGGCAGGGAGCTCCGGGACCTCTTTGACTACCAGGGTAAGGTCAAAGGAGAAAGTACCCCCGTCTCCCTGCTTTTTTCTATGCCATATGGATAATTCAAAACCCCCCCCAAACGTGATCGGCCCCCGAAAAGGGGCCGCACCGAAGTTTCTTTTCCATCCCTACCAACCATCAACACTCCGAAACCTGACAACTATCCCCGGTTTTTGGTCCTTGAATCAGTAGATAAATCGAAACCCGTCTCCTCCCAGTCTGTATTCCTTGTCTCCAAGTTCCTTGAAGGAATCATTGGCAAATCTTTCGAGGCAAAAAAACTACGAACAGGCGAAGTACTAGTTGAAGTAAAAACTCAGAAGCAGTCCGCAATCCTCCTGAAACAAACCCGCATGGCAGATCTGGAGATCAAGGTCACACCCCACCGCAGCCTCAACAGCTCTCAGGGTGTGATCTCTGAGGCAGATCTCATTTCTGAAACCGATGCCGACCTTTTGGAAGGCTTAAGGGATCAGGGCGTCACGGCTGTAAAGCGCATATTCATACGTCGCGATGACAAACAAATAGCCACTAAACACATTATCCTGACCTTCGATAGATCCATCCTTCCAGAATCTATAAATGCCGGGTATATACATTGCAATGTCCGCCCGTACATCCCGAACCCACGGCGCTGTTTCAAGTGCCAACGGTTCGGGCATGGCACAAACTCTTGCCGTGGCCGACTTACCTGCGCTAAGTGCGGTCAGCATGACCATCCCTCAGAAAATTGTGAATCCGAAACCTTCAACTGTGCCAACTGCCAGGGATCCCATGCAGCGTACTCGCGAAAATGTGAAAAGTTTAAGCAGGAGAAAGAGATAATTAATGTCAAGGTAACAGAGAACATCACCTTCCCAGAGGCGCGGAAGAGGTTCGCCTCTTTCCCCCTGGGGAGGTACGCCGACGCAGCTCGCCGGGGGGCGGAGCGGCGTCTTGTTTCGGCGGGGACCCAGTACCGCGAGTCGGACTTGGTCCCGCCCCCGCCCCCCCCTGGGTTGCCTCTGGCAGCCCAACCCGCCACCGCACCGCCTGCTAAGTCAGCAGCGGCTGTGGTGGCATCCACGTCCGTTGGGGATGCTGCTGCACCCTCAGTTTCCTCCTCTCCACCGGCCCGAAGCTCATGCGAGGGCCCGGAGGAGATGGAGCTGGAGGAAACCGCAGCAGTTCCCACCTCCGCCGCACCGCCTGTGCCACCCGGGGCGCTCCTGACGCCCTCGGCGGTCGCGGCCAAAAAGACGGGCACCGCAAAGGGTGCCAGGTCCGGGGGGTCCGGTACGCCGGGTACCCCTTCCAAATCCGATGATGACTTGGATGTGGGACCCTTCCTGTCTGCTTCGCAGCGGAAGGAACGGGTCCCCCCATCTAAACCTCCAGAGGAGGTAAAGAAACCCCGTCCAAGAGTCCAAGCCCCGAAAGACCCTACATAAATAGTCACACTCCAGTAGCTCTAATACATAATAATGGGAAGAGAAAATATCGTTCAATGGAACTGCAGAGGCCTTCTAAATAATCTTGACGACGTCTATGAGATTCTGCATGCTAATCAGCCAAGTGTAATGTGTGTTCAGGAAACACACCTGAATTCTAAGAACACAAATTTCTTGAATAGTTACCTGGTATACAGAAAGGACAGGGTTGGCTGCACACACTCTTCTGGCGGTGTGGCCATAATCGCCCGCAAATCCTTAGCATGCCACCCTGTCACCTTGAACACTATCCTGGAGGCTGTGGCAATTCGAACGATAATATTTAATAGGTTGATAACGGTATGCTCTATATACATTCCTCCTGATGTTTCACTTTTAAGCTCTCCCCGCACGGGGCACCTTGAGCAATCTTGGTGACGGTACTGGCGATACCGCGGACCCCGAGCCCCCAAACATACGCTGGATCCAACCGTGGCAATGTGTTTATAGGTGAAGGGTTAGAAACCATGAACGGTGGCCGTCGGAGCCCAGGTCAAGCTCCGGCGGATGGGCTCCCTGTCTGTTCACCAGGCAGGGAGCTCCGGGACCTCTTTGGCTACCAGGGTAAGGTCAAAGAAGAAAGTACCCCCGTCTCCCTGCTTTCCAATGTGTCATATGGCATTTTCCAAACCCCCCCCCAAACGTGATCGGCCCCCGAAAAGGGGCCGCACCGAAGTTTCGTACCCACCTCTTTCAACAACTGTCTTGTCAACAACCTCGAATAATTATGCTCGTTTTCTTGTGATTGAGTCAGCTGACTCAGCACGACCTGTCGCTTCCATGTCTGTATTCTTGATATCTAAATTTCTGCAAAGCACCATAGGTGGCAAATATCAAGCTAAAAAGCTCAGGACCGGAGAAATCCTGGTAGAAGTCAATGCTGAACAACAAGCCCACACTCTTCTTGCACAAACCCGCATCCATGATCTGGACATCAGGGTCACGCCCCACAGGAGCCTAAACAGCTCCCAGGGTGTGATTTCTGAGACAGATCTCCTGACGGAAACCGATGCAGACCTTCTCGCAGGTCTAAAGGATCAGGGCGTCACAGCTGTGCGGCGCATCACGATGCGCAGGGATGACAAGATAATCCCCACCAAACACATTATCCTGACCTTTGACCGCTCGGCACTTCCACAATATATAAATGCAGGCTTCATTCGATGCTCCATTCGTCCTTACATTCCGAACCCGCGCCGTTGCTTCAAGTGCCAGCGGTTCGGGCACAGTACAACCTCTTGCCGCGGCAAAACAACGTGTGCGAAATGCGCCGCGCAGGACCACCCCACCGACAACTGTAATTCTGACATCCTCACTTGTGCAAACTGCAGGGGCCCACATGCGGCCTACTCCAGGAAATGCGAAAAGTTCCAAATAGAAAAGAAAATAATCAATCTCAAGGTCACAGAAAACATCACCTTCCCAGAGGCGCGGAAGAGGTTCGCCTCTTTCCCTCTGGGGAGGTACGCCGACGCAGCTCGCCGGGGGGCGGAGCGGCGTTTGGTTTCCACAGGGACCCAGTTCAGCGAGTCTGACCTGGTCCCTCCGCCCCCCCCTGGGTTGCCTCTGGCAGCCCAACCCGCCACCACGCCGCTTGCTGAGGCAGCAGCGGTTGTGGTGCAAACCACTTCTGTCGGAACCGGTACCGCTCCCGCCTCTGTCTCCCCGTCCTCCAGTCCGTTGGAGGGTACCGAGGTGATGGACACCACGGGCCCCGCACCGGCTCCCACCGCCACCGCACCGCCCGTGCCACCTCTGGCGCCCCGGACGCCCTCGGCGGTGGCGGCTCAAACGAAGGGCTCCCGAGGGGGGGCCAAGTCCGGGGGGCCCGGTCCGTCGGGCACCCCTCGGACATCCGACGACGACATGGATGTCGGGCCGTTCCTGCCTGCAACGCAGCGCAAGGAACGCGTCCCGACGCCAAAGCCTCCCGACAAGCCAAAAAAGACGAGAGTCACAGCCCCGAAAGACGACACATAAACAAACACACACACTCCAGTAGCTCTCACACTAAATAATGGGAAGAGAAAACATAATTCAATGGAACTGTAGAGGCCTTCTTAAAAATCTTGACGATGTATACGAAATACTGCATGCTAATCAGCCAAGTGTAATGTGTGTTCAGGAAACACATTTGAATTCCAAGCACACAAATTTCTTGAATAGTTACATGGTCTTCAGAAAGGACAGGGATGGCTGCACACACTCTTCTGGCGGTGTGGCCATAATCGTCCGGAAATCCTTAGCATGCCACCCTGTCACTTTAAACACTATCCTTGAGGCTGTAGCAATACGCTTAATAATATTTAATAGGATGATAACGGTATGCTCCATATACATTCCTCCTGATGTTACAGTTTCGAGCTCTGACGTCGAGGCGCTGGTTGACCAGCTGCCCGAACCGTACATTCTAACAGGCGACCTTAACGCTCACAATTCTCTTTGGGGCTCTTCTCGTACGGATGCCCGGGGTCGCCTGATAGAGAGGTTTCTTACATCCTCTGGAGCATGCCTTTTCAACAATAAACAGCCTACATATCATAACATAGGACACAACACATACTCATGTCTTGACTTGGCTATTGGCTCCGCAGTTCTCTTTCCTCTTCTCGAGTGGGGTGTGGGAACTGACCCATATGGCAGTGACCACTTCCCCACCTCACTTACATACATAGGTAAAGGCCCATGCAGTCCATCTTCCCATAATCAGTTCAATGAAACACGAGCTAACTGGAATACATTTACAGAGACATCCAAACTACACCACACATCCATAGGACACCTACACGTTGAAGAATCTACCCAACTCCTCACGGCGCACATCCTCGACGCCGCCGAAAGGTCCATTCCCCACGCCTCTGGTGCCCCGCGCAACCAGCGGAGGCCGTGGTGGAATGAGGACTGTAGGCGTGCGCGAGAGGCCCAGAACAAGGCGTGGGGTATCCTTCGTCGGTACCCCACGTCGGGAAACCTCCTCTTGTTCAAACGGGCCAAGGCGTTAGGAAAACGTGTGCGCCGTGAGGCAAAACGAGAGAGTTGGCGTACATTCATAACATCAATAAACTCCTACACAGACACAAGGAAAGTATGGACACGAATACGCAAACTCAAGGGACAACAAACACACAGCCTGCCTCTGGTCAGCACTGCAGGGGACACACTCGAAGACCAGGCTGACACACTCGCACAACACTTCCAACTCGTGTCCAGTTCAGCACACTACACAAACACTTTCCTGAAACATAAAGCATGTTGTGAAAAGAAGTCCCTACGCGACAACAACAAATCACAGACCACTTACAACTCCCTGTTTTCACTACATGAGCTGAGGGCTGCTTTAAGCACGTGTAAACCCTCAGCTCCAGGCCCAGACAACATTACATATACAATGATACAGCACTTACACGCAGACACTCTTGTAACACTCCTTCACCTTTACAACAAGATATTTCTTTCGGGGCACATTCCAAAGTCTTGGAGGGAGGCCATAGTTGTAGCATTCTTGAAAGAAGGGAAGGACCCTTCCTCTCCTGCTAGCTATCGACCCATTGCCCTGACCAGCTGCCTGTGCAAGCTTCTCGAGAAGATGATAAATCGCAGGCTCGTGTACTTCCTTGAGTACAACGGTCTTCTCGAGAGCTGCCAGGCAGGCTTCAGGGCGGGGCGATCAACGAACGATCAACTCGTAGCTCTTGAAACATATATAAAGGATGCCTTTGTGCATAAACAATTTTGTCTGACGGTGTTTTTCGACATAGAGAAAGCCTATGACACCGCTTGGCGGTACGGTATCCTCAGTGACCTAAAGTCAATCGGTGTTGCGGGCAACATGTTGAACATCCTTTGTAGTTATATGTCGGAGAGAACCTTTCGCGTCAGAGTTGGTTCTGCACTGTCAAAGGTACATGTGCAAGAAAATGGCGTGCCGCAAGGTGGAGTGTTGAGCTGCACTCTCTTCATAGCAAAAATGAACTCTCTTGGAAAGGCACTGCCACCAACAATCTCTTATTCCATGTATGTAGATGACGTGCAGATATCCTTTAAATCGTGTAACCTGTCCATCTGCGAACGTCAAGTCCAGCTTGGCGTCAAGAAACTTGCCGGCTGGGCTGACAAGAATGGCTTTAATCTTAATCCCGCGAAGAGCTCTTGTGTTCTATTCTCCAGGAGGCGTGGCGTCCACCCGGACCCAGACATCACTCTTGCGAATGTGCCAATTCCTGTGAACAAGGAACACAAGTTTTTAGGTATTTTATTTGACGAAAAACTTACATTCATCCCACATATCAGACAGCTCAAATGCAAATGCTTAAAAACAATGAATATTCTTAAGGTCCTCTCACATCAATCTTATGGGGCCGACAAACAACTCCTGCTGCGCCTGTACACAGCGTTGGTGGGGTCTCGGCTCGACTACGGCAGTGTCGTGTATGGGTCGGCTACAAAAACAGCACTGAAAATGCTCGACCCAGTGCTGCATCTTGGCCTTCGCCTCTCATGTGGCGCATTCCGCACTAGCCCTGTTGAAAGTCTTTATGTCGAGTGCGACAAATGGTGCCTAGGGCATCAGCGGGAGTATGTTGACCTGTTGTATGCATCCAAGATCGTGTCTCTGACCAACCATCCTTTTAATCCCATCATGAACGATACATCAAATTTACAACTCTTTTTAAACAGGCCATCTATTCCCTTACCGTTCTCTCTCAGAGTTAGGGAAGAGGCTTCTGCACTCCATGTCCCCCTATCAGACACGCACAAGACACCCATTCATAATTTCATCGCACCATGGCATCTTCGTCCTGTAACATGCGACCTGTCATTCATTCGTGTAGAAAAAAATAGGGTACCCAGGAATGCAATTCTGCAGCACTTCCTGTTCCTACAGGACAAGTACAGGTGCGCAGAATTCTATAGCGACGCGTCCAAAACTGGTTCTACAGTATCTTGTGCAGCGCACGGACCAAATTTTACCGTAACTAAGACAATGAATTTTCATAGCAGTATTTACACGGCAGAAGCCTATGGCATTTTACTCGTTTCAAACCACATCCTCGAACATAAGATTCCAAAGTCCATCGTCTACACAGATTCTCTAAGCGTTGTGCAGGCACTGTCATCAGGAAGGTCGTCAAAAAACTATGTGATCAATGCTCTTTTCAAGGTACTCATGACTGCATATGCCTCAAATCTTCAAATAACTATATGCTGGGTACCAGGTCACTGTGGAATCCCTGGCAATGAGACTGCTGATCAAATGGCTGGTGCTGCTGCTCTCATGACCACAGTTGACATAACAACAATACCTTACACCGACCTAAAGACACACATCAGAAAACAGCTTCGTAACACATGGCAATTACACTGGAGTCAACAAACAGACAACAAACTACACGTAATAAAACCACAACTGGGACGCTACATAACTGACTCACACAACAGATACACTGAAGTCGCCCTGGCTAGGCTGCGGATAGGCCACACACATGTTACGCACTCCCACCTGCTCACTGGAACTTCGGGACCCACGTGTAGCAGGTGTGGAAAGGGCCTATCCGTAGTCCACATACTAATCACATGCAAGGCACTTGACACAACACGACACAAACATTTTCCTGAATTATACAGACGACACATTCCTTTGCACCCATCATACTTTTTAGCCGACGAACCAATGTTTTCTAGTCAACGTGTATTTAAGTTTTTAGCTGAGGTAAACTTCCTGCAGCTCTTGTCATATCATGTGTAATCACCCTGGCCCTATACACCAGCCATCTCCATTGTCTTTTGTTTTGCATCACCTTTACTTTTAGTCACATGTTTTAGTACTTACAGTCTCATCATAATTCAGTAACTTCTTCTTTGGCGCTCTTTGCCCATAGTCGGCCTTGCGCCAATAAAACCCAACTATCATCATCATCATCACTTTTAAGCTCTGACTTCGAGGCGCTGGTTGACCAGCTGCCCGAACCATACATCCTGACAGGCGACCTTAATGCTCACAACACTCTTTGGGGCTCTTCTCGCACGGATGCCCGAGGTCGCCTCATAGAGAAATTCCTTACATCTTCAGGAGCATGCCTTTTCAACAGTAAACAGCCTACATACCATAACACAGGACACAACACATACTCATGTCTTGACTTGGCGATTGGCTCCGCAGTTCTCTTTCCTCTTCTCGAGTGGGGTGTGGGAACTGACCCATATGGCAGTGACCACTTCCCCACCTCACTTACATATATAGATAAAGGCCCAAGCAGTTCATCTTCCCATAATAGGTTCAATGAAGCACGAGCTAACTGGAATACATTTACAGAGACATCCAAACTACACCACACATCCATAGGACACCTACACGTTGAAGAAGCTACCCAACTCCTCACGGCGCACATCCTCGACGCCGCCGAAAAGTCCATTCCCCACGTCTCTGGTGCCCCGCGCAACCAGCGGAGGCCGTGGTGGAATGAGGACTGTAGGCGGGCGCGAGATGCCCAGAACAAGGCGTGGGGTATCCTGCGCAGGTACCCCACGTCGGGAAACCTTTTATTGTTCAAAAGGGCTAAGGCGATGGGAAAACGTGTGCGCCGTGAGGCAAAACGAGAGAGTTGGCGCTCATTCGTAACATCCATAAACTCTTACACTGACTCTCGCAAAGTCTGGACACGAATACGCAAACTAAAAGGACAACAGACACACAGCCTGCCCCTGGTCAGTACAACAGGGGACAAACTGGAAGACCAGGCTAACACACTCGCACAACACTTCCAACACGTGTCCAGTTCAGCACACTACACTAGCACTTTCATGAAACACAAACAATTGGCTGAAAAGAAGTCTATACGTGATAATGATAAGTCAACCTCCTCTTATAACTCGGAGTTTTCACTCCATGAGCTGAGGACCGCTCTGAGCACTTGTAAACCCTCAGGTCCAGGCCCAGACAACATCACATATACAATGATACAGCACCTACACTCAGACACTCTTCTAGCCCTCCTCCACCTATATAACAAGATTTGGCTTTCGGGGCACATTCCTCGCTCTTGGAGGGAGGCCATAGTAGTGGCTATCCTAAAGGAAGGGAAGGACCCTTCCTCTCCATCCAGTTACCGGCCCATTGCTTTGACAAGCTGCCTGTGCAAGCTCCTCGAGAAGATGATAAACCGTAGGCTCGTGTACTTTCTTGAGTACAATGGTCTTCTCGAGGGCTGCCAGGCAGGCTTCCGGGCGGGGCGATGCACAAATGATCAACTGGTTTCTCTAGAGGCCTACATAAAGGATGCATTCATACATAAGCAATACTGTATGACAGTATTTTTTGACATTGAAAAGGCATATGATACAGCATGGCGCTACGGCATTCTTAGAGACCTAAAAGGTTTTGGTATCTCGGGTAACATGCTGAACACTCTTTGTAGTTACATGTCTTCACGAACATTTCGTGTCAGGGTCGGTTCGGCACTTTCAAATGTTCACGTGCAGGAGAATGGCGTGCCTCAAGGTGGCGTATTGAGCTGCACCTTGTTTATAGCTAACATGAACTCTCTCCGAAAGGCACTGCCGCCAACCATATCCTGCTTGATGTATGTAGATGACGTTCAAATATCTTTCAAATCATGTAACATATCCATTTGTGAACGTCAGGTCCAGCTTGGGGTAAATAAACTTTCTCGCTGGGCAGATGAAAATGGATTTAAACTTAATCCTTCTAAAAGTACCTGTGTTGTATTCTCAAAAAGGCGGGGCATCCTGCCCGATCCCGACGTAAAACTCGTTGGTGACTCGATTCCAGTAAAAAGAGAACACAAGTTTTTGGGTGTGGTGTTTGACGAGAAACTCTCATTCATACCCCACATAAAACGACTTAAACAAAAATGCCTAAAAACAATGAATATTCTAAAAGTCCTGTCTCACCAATCGTACGGTGCAGACAAACAACTCCTGCTTCGACTTTATGCCGCGTTGGTAGGGTCACGGTTGGACTACGGAAGCGTTGTGTATGGGTCAGCCACAAAAACAGCACTTAAAATGCTCGACCCAGTGCTTCACTTAGGGCTTCGCCTATCTTGTGGGGCGTTCCGTACCAGTCCTGTCCACAGTCTTTATGCAGAGTGCGACAAATGGTGCTTAGCGTACCAGCGAACTTATGTTGACCTCCTATATGCCTCCAAAATCTCATCAATGAATAACCATCCCTTTAAACCGGTTTTTAATGATACGTCCACAACTAAACTCTTTTTAAACCGCCCATCTATTGCTGTTCCTTTCTCGCAGAGAGTGAGGGACGAGATGACTATTCATGACGTCTCCCTCTTAGACACATTCAAATCATCTCACACTGATCTTGTAGCACCATGGCATCTTCGTCCTGTGGCATGTGACTTGTCTTTCGTACAATACAACAAGAACAGGACACCAAGAAGTGGGATTTTGCAGCATTTCATGCATCTGCAGAATAAATACAGGGCTGCAGAGTTTTTCAGCGATGCATCTAAAACGTCCACTGCGGTGTCTTGTGCTGCGCATGGGCCTAATTTTGAAGCATGTAAAACAATGAATGTTAATACAAGTATTTTTACAGCAGAGGCATATGGCATATTTCTAGTTGTAAGTCACATAGTTGAACATCATATTCCTACATCCGTCATTTATACAGATTCGTTGAGCGTCGTCCGTGCATTATCATCCGGAAAGTCATCAAAAAACCATGTCATTAATCTTATCTTCAAAACGATTATGGTAGCTTATTCTTCAAACCTTGGGTTGACTGTGTGTTGGGTGCCAGGCCACTCTGGCATTGGCGGTAATGAAGTGGCGGATGAAATGGCCGCCAATGCTGCACTCCGAAACACAGTCGACATGGCAACACTACCTTACACAGACCTCAAGCCACACATTAGACAACAACTCCGTAAAACTTGGCAAGCAGACTGGAGCGAACAGACAGACAACAAACTACACGTAATAAAACCACACTTGGGACAATACATTACTGACTCACACAACAGGCACATTGAAGTTACCTTAGCTAGGTTACGGATAGGCCATACGCACGTAACGCACTCGCACCTGCTCACGGGATCTCCAAGACCCCTGTGTAGCAGGTGTGGGGAGGGCCTATCCGTAGTCCACATACTCATACAATGCAAGGCACTTGACACAACACGACACAAACACTTCAGAGAACTGTACAGACAACATATTCCCCTACACCCATCTCTGTTTCTAGGTGACGATGCCATGGTTTCTGTGAAACGCGTTTTTAAATATTTGTCTGATGTTAAGTTTTTAAACCTCATTTCCTATCATGCGTAATCACATCTGGCCCTATACACCAGCCATCACCATTATCCTTATTGATCTTACTATGTACAGTTTAAACATTTTATACCTACCTTTTGTGGTAATCACTTGTTTTCATTAAATAACTTCTCTGGCGCTCTTTGCCCTCGTCGGCCTTGCGCCATTAAACACCAACCATCATCATCATCTGTGGACAAATCGAAGCCGGTTTCTTCTCAATCGGTATTTCTTGTTTCTAAATACCTTGAAGGTATCATCGGCAAAACATATGACGCCAAAAAACTCAGAACTGGTGAAGTGCTAGTTGAGGTTAAAACCAATCAGCAATCCACAATCCTCCTGAAACAAACCCGCATGGCAGATCTGGAGATCAGGGTCACACCCCACCGCAGCCTCAATAGTTGTCAAGGTGTGATCTCTGAGGCAGATCTCCTAACCGAGACAGAGACTGATCTGCTCGAAGGCCTAAAAGAACAAGGCGTGACAGCAGTAAGACGCATCGTCATCAGGAGAGAGAACAAAGAAATACCCACCAAACATCTGATTCTGACTTTCGACCGCTGCACACTGCCCGAGCATATCAACGCAGGTTTCATCCGTTGTTCTGTCCGGCCATACATCCCGAACCCGCGGCGCTGTTTCAAGTGCCAGAGGTTCGGGCATGGTACCAACTCCTGTCGTGGCAGAACAACATGTGCCAAATGTGGCCAGCATGATCATCTATCTGACAACTGCACTGCAACCAACCTTACCTGCCCGAATTGCCAGGGTCCACATGCAGCATACTCTCGCGCCTGTGAAAAGTTTCAACAAGAGAAAAAAATCATTAACATAAAGGTAACAGAAAACATCACCTTCCCCGAGGCGCGAAAGAGGTTCGCCTCTTTTCCCCTGGGGAGGTACGCCGACGCAGCTCGCCGGGGGGCGGAGCGGCGTCTCGTTTCGGCGGGGACCCAGTACCGCGAGTCGGACTTGGTCCCGCACCCGCCCCCCCCTGGGTTGCCTCTGGCGGCCCAAACCGCCACCGCACCGCCTGCTAAGTCAGCAGCGGCTGTGGTGGCATCCACGTCCGTTGGGGATGCCGTTGCACCCTCTGTTTCCTCCTCTCCACCGGCCCAAAGCACACGCAAGGGCACGGAGATGGAGACGGAGGCAGTCGCAGCGACTCCCTCTCCCGCCTCACTGCCTGTGCCACCTGTGGTGCTCCCCACGCCTTCGGCACTGGCAGCGCAGGCAAAGAACACCCGAAAGGGTACCACGTCAAGGGGGCCCAGTCCGCTGGCCACCCCCTTGCCATCAGATGACGACATGGACGTCGAGCCCTTCCGGCTTTCATCGCAGCGGAAGGAACGGGCTGCGACGTCCAGGTCAGTAGAGAAGGTCAGAAAACCCCTTCCAAGAGTGCAAGCCCCGAAAGACCCTACATAAATAATCACACTCCAGTAGCTCTAACACATCATAATGGGAAGAGAAAACATTGTTCAATGGAACTGCAGAGGCCTTCTGAATAATCTTGACGACGTGCATGAGATTCTGCATGCCAATCAGCCAAGTTTAATGTGTGTCCAGGAAACACATCTGAATTCCAAACACACAAATTTCTTGAATAGTTACCTGGTATACAGGAAAGACAGGGATGGCTGCACACACTCTTCTGGCGGTGTGGCCATAATTGTCCGCAAATCCTTAGCATGCCACCCTGTCACCTTGAACACCGTCCTTGAGGCTGTAGCAATTCGAACAATAATATTTAATAGGTTGATAACGGTATGCTCCGTCTACATTCCTCCTGATGTTACACTTTTAAGCTCTGACTTCGAGGCGCTGGTTGACCAGCTGCCCGAACCGTACATACTAACAGGCGACCTTAATGCTCACAATTCTCTTTGGGGCTCTTCTCGTACGGATGCCCGGGGTCGCCTGATAGAGAGGTTTCTTACATCCTCTGGAGCATGCCTTTTCAACAATAAACAGCCTACATATCATAACATAGGACACAACACATACTCATGTCTTGACTTGGCTATTGGTTCGGCAATTCTCTTTCCATGTCTTGAGTGGGGTGTGGCCACGGACCCATATGGTAGTGACCATTTCCCTACTTCATTAACGTACATAGGTACAGGCCCAAGCAGTCCATCTTCCCATAAAAGGTTTAATGAAGCAAGAGCTACATGGAATACATTTACAGAGACATCTCAACTACACCACACATCCATAGGACACCTACACGTTGAAGAAGCTACCCAACTGCTCACGGCGCACATCCTCGACGCCGCCGAAAAGTCCATTCCCCACGCCTCTGGTGCCCCGCGCAACCAGCGGAGGCCGTGGTGGAATGAGGACTGTAGGCGGGCGCGAGAGGCCCAGAACAAGGCGTGGGGTGTCCTTCGTCGGTACCCCACGTCGGGTAACCTCATTTTGTTCAAACGGGCCAAGGCGTTAGGAAAACGTGTGCGCCGTGAGGCAAAACGAGAGAGTTGGCGCTCATTCATAACATCTATAAACTCGTACACAGACACACGCAAGGTATGGACACGTATACGCAAACTCAAAGGACAACATACACACAGCCTGCCCCTGGTCAGTACAACAGGGGACACACTGGAAGACCAGGCTGACACACTCGCACAACACTTCCAACACGTGTCCAGTTCAGCACACTACACGAACACTTTCTTGAAGTACAAAGCCTCTTGTGAAAAGAAGTCCCTACACGATAACATAAAATCACAGACTTCTTACAACTCCCTGTTTTCACTACATGAACTGAGGGCTGCTCTGAGCACGTGTAAACCCTCAGCTCCAGGCCCAGACAAGATTACATACACAATGATACAACACCTACACGCAGACACACTGAAGCACTTCTACATCTATATAATAAAATATGGCTTTCGGGGCACATTCCACACTCTTGGAGGGAGGCCATTGTAGTGGCTTTCTTGAAGGAGGGAAAGGACCCGTCGTCCCCCTCAAGTTACCGTCCAATAGCCCTGACGAGCTGCCTGTGCAAGCTCTTCGAGAAGATGATCAATCGCAGGCTCGTGTACTTCCTCGAGTACAATGGTCTTCTCGAGAGCTGCCAGGCAGGCTTTAGGGTGGGGCGATCGACGAACGATCAACTGGTTGCACTTGACTCATACATCAAGGATGCCTTCGTACACAAGCAGTACTGCTTAACTGTCTTTTTCGACCTCGAGAAGGCCTACGACACCGCTTGGCGTTATGGGATCCTTAGTGACCTCAGGTCATTCGGTGTTTCGGGTAATATGTTCAACACCCTTGTTAGTTATTTGTCGGAGAGAGCGTTCAGAGTAAGAGTTGGTTGTGCACTTTCAAAGGTTCACGTCCAAGAAAATGGCGTGCCGCAAGGTGGCGTGTTGAGTTGCACTCTCTTTATCGTAAAGATGAACTCTCTGGGAAAGGCACTTCCACCAACAATCTCTTATTCTATGTATGTAGACGACGTGCAAATATCTTTTAAATCATGTAATATGTCAATATGCGAACGTCAAGTCCAGCTTGGTGTCAAGAAGCTTGCCGGCTGGGCAGACAAGAATGGGTTTAAATTGAATCCTGCAAAAAGCTCCTGCGTTGTGTTCTCCAGGAAGCGCGGGGTCCATCCGGACCCAGACATTACTCTGAATGGTGTGTCGCTTCCTGTGAACAAGGAGCACAAGTTCTTAGGTGTTGTGTTTGACCAGAAACTCACATTCATTCCACACATCAAGAAACTTAAACATAAATGTCTGAAAACAATGAATATACTTAAGGTTCTCTCCCATCAATCGTATGGTTCCGACAAAGAACTCCTACTACGGCTCTATACTGCGTTGGTTGGGTCTCGGTTAGACTATGGCAGTGTGGTATATGGGTCGGCGACTAAAACAGCGTTGCGAATGCTTGACCCAGTGCTACACTTGGGGCTGCGGCTTGCGTCGGGTGCTTTTCGCACTAGCCCTGCTGAGAGTCTTTATGTCGAGTGTAATAAGTGGAGCCTTGAGAACCAACGAACATACATGGACTTGCTTTATGCTTTTAAGATTTCATCGCTGAATAATCATCCTTTTTATCCTGTCTTTAACGATACATCAACATCTCTGCTCTTTGTAAATCGCCCATCCGTTCCTCTGCCCTTTTCACTTAGAGTGAGAGAGCGAGCCTCGGATCTCAGTGCTTTGTTTTTAGATGTGTACAGGTCATCCTTTTCAAACAGTTTACCGCCTTGGCAAGCTCGCCCTGTGTCGTGCGACCTTTCTTTTATGAGACTTGACAAAAATCGTGTACCACGAGCTGCAATACTGCAGCACTTTCTGGCTTTGCAGTTTAAATACACATGTGCCGAATATTATAGTGACGCTTCTAAAACCTCCAGTATGGTGTCATGCGCTGCTCATGGCCCTAATTTCAATGCAGCCAGAACCATGAACGTGCACACATCAATTTTTTCTGCAGAAGCGTATGGAATTTTACTGATTGTACGACACATAATTGAAAATCATATTCCAAAGTCTATCATCTACACAGATTCCTTGAGTGTCGTTCGCGCACTGTCATCGCATACACCCGCCAAAAACCACATAATTAATCTTGTATTTAACACTATCATGTCTGTGTATGCAAAGAAGCATGAGCTGGTTCTCTGCTGGGTCCCAGGACATGCAGGGATCGCTGGGAACGAGTTGGCAGACGAGAGGGCCGGTGCTGCTGCACTCAGGAACACTGTGGACATTACAACGGTACCCTACACAGACCTCAAGCCACACATAAGACAACACTTGCGCAGAACATGGCAAACACACTGGAATGAACAGACAGACAACAAACTACATGTAATAAAGCCACACTTGGGACGGTACACATCTGACTCACACAACAGACACACGGAAGTCGCCTTGGGTAGGCTGCGGATAGGGCACACCCATGCGACGCACTCGTATCTGCTGACGGGATCTCCTAGACCCCAGTGCGGCAGGTGCGGAGAGGCCCTATCCGTAGTGCACATACTAATCACATGCAAGGCACTTCACACAACACGACACAAACACTTCAGAGAGATCTACAGACAACATATTCCCCTACATCCATCTTTTTTCCTAGGTGACGATGCCATTGTTTCCGTCAAACGTGTGTTTGAGTATCTGTCAGAAGTCAGGTTTTTAGACCTCATTTCCTATCACGCATCATGAAATCTGGCCCTTTACACCAGCCATCCTCACTGTCTTTTATTGATTTTACTTTTGTTCTTGCTTATTGATTTCAGTGTCTAAGTTCTCACCTCTCATATTTAACCACTGTTTTGGCGCTCTTTGCCCTAGTTGGCCTTGCGCCATTAACATCCAACCATCATCATCAAAGTACCTGCGTTGTATTCTCAAAAAGGCGGGGCATCCTGCCCGATCCCGACGTAAAACTCTTTGGTGACTCGATTCCAGTAAAAAGAGAACACAAGTTTTTGGGTGTGGTGTTTGACGAGAAACTCTCATTCATACCCCACATAAAACGACTTAAACAAAAATGCCTAAAAACAATGAATATTCTAAAAATCCTGTCTCACCAATCGTACGGTGCAGACAAACAACTCCTGCTTCGACTTTATGCCGCGTTGGTAGGGTCACGGTTGGACTACGGAAGCGTTGTGTATGGGTCAGCCACAAAAACAGCACTTAAAATGCTCGACCCAGTGCTTCACTTAGGGCTTCGCCTGTCTTGTGGGGCGTTCCGTACCAGTCCTGTCCACAGTCTTTATGCAGAGTGCGACAAATGGTGCTTAGCGTACCAGCGAACTTATGTTGACCTCCTATATGCCTCCAAAATCTCATCAATGAATAACCATCCCTTTAAACCGGTTTTTAATGATACGTCCACAACTAAACTCTTTTTAAACCGCCCATCTATTGCTGTTCCTTTCTCGCAGAGAGTGAGGGACGAGATGACTATTCATGACGTCTCCCTCTTAGACACATTCAAATCATCTCACACTGATCTTGTAGCACCATGGCATCTTCGTCCTGTGGCATGTGACTTGTCTTTCGTACAATACAACAAGAACAGGACACCAAGAAGTGGGATTTTGCAGCATTTCATGCATCTACAGAATACAGGGCTGCAGAGTTTTTCAGCGATGCATCTAAAACGTCCACTGCGGTGTCTTGTGCTGCGCATGGGCCTAATTTTGAAGCATGTAAAACAATGAATGTTAATACAAGTATTTTTACAGCAGAGGCATATGGCATATTTCTAGTTGTAAGTCACATAGTTGAACATCATATTCCTACATCCGTCATTTATACAGATTCGTTGAGCGTCGTCCGTGCATTATCATCCGGAAAGTCATCAAAAAACCATGTCATTAATCTTATCTTCAAAACGATTATGGTAGCTTATTCTTCAAACCTTGGGTTGACTGTGTGTTGGGTGCCAGGCCACTCTGGCATTGGCGGTAATGAAGTGGCGGATGAAATGGCCGCCAATGCTGCACTCCGAAACACAGTCGACATGGCAACACTACCTTACACAGACCTCAAGCCACACATTAGACAACAACTCCGTAAAACTTGGCAAGCAGACTGGAGCGAACAGACAGACAACAAACTACACGTAATAAAACCACACTTGGGACAATACATTACTGACTCACACAACAGGCACATTGAAGTTACCTTAGCTAGGTTACGGATAGGCCATACGCATGTAACGCACTCGCACCTGCTCACGGGATCTCCAAGACCCCTGTGTAGCAGGTGTGGGGAGGGCCTATCCATAGTCCACATGCTCATACAATGCAAGGCACTTGACACAACACGACACAAACACTTCAGAGAACTCTACAGACAACATATTCCCCTACACCCATCTCTGTTTCTAGGTGACGATGCCATGGTTTCTGTGAAACGCGTTTTTAAATATTTGTCAGATGTTAAGTTTTTAAACCTCATTTCCTATCATGCGTAATCATATCTGGCCCTATACACCAGCCATCACCATTATCTTTATTGATCTTACTCTGTCCAGTTTACACATTTTATACATAGCTTTTGTGGTAATCACTTGTTTTCATTAAATAACTTCTCTGGCGCTCTTTGCCCTCGTCGGCCTTGCGCCATTAAACACCAACCATCATCATTATACACCAGCCACCTTATTTATTCTTAACCACTCTTGTTCTTCACCCTGGCCATTTACACCAGCCGTGCTCATAGCTTTTAACTGATTTTATTTGTTGTTCTCTCCTCATCAAATCACTTTGTGTTTGGCGCTCTTTGCCCATGTCGGCCTTGCGCCAATAAAATCAAACCATCATCATCAATAGCTGCCAGGGCGTGACCTGATCGGGATCTAATGAATGAGACTGAAGCAGATCTGCTCGAGGGCCTCCGAGATCAGGGCGTGACAGCAGTGAGGCGAATCACCATACGCCGAAATGACGAAATAATTCCTACCAAGCACATAATCTTGACACTTGACAGCTCTAACCTTCCTGAGTCGGTCAATGCAGGTTTCTTGAGATGTCCAATCCGACCCTATGTGCCGAACCCACGACGCTGTTTTTGCAGCCGCCCCATTCCATGGGGGCGATTTCCCGTGCAAGCCGGGTGAACTTCCGAAGTGTTGTATTCCCACACAAGGGCCGAGCGCCAGGCCGGGGAGTCGCTTGTACCTATTTTACCGGTAGGTGCCCGGCGCCACCAAGGAACACGAATTCACATGGTGCCTTCCACAGCCACGATGGACGCTCAACTCGCAACCGCCTGTGGCAGGACATGCCGCCAGACTCTTTCACCCCCGGCAATGGCGCAACGCAGCATGATGGCCGGGGTCCCCGCCAAATGGACAAGGGTCAGGGGCCGCTCGATAGGGTAAAGGCACTCATTGGACAGCGTGGACACTCATTGGTCCGCTCTCCGCTCCACCGAGTAAGTAAAGAAACGATGAGAGTAGTGGTATTTCACTGACGGACGCGCGAACCCCGCCGAACCGCACGGCCTCCCACTTATGCTACACCTCTCATGTCTCTTCACAGAGTCAGACTAGAGTCAAGCTCAACAGGGTCGTCTTTTCCCGCTGATTTTGCCAAGCCCGTTGTTCCCTTGGCTGTGGTTTCGCTACATAGTAGATAGGGACAGTGGGAATCTCGTTAATCCATTAATGCGCGTCACTAATTAGATGACGAGGCATTTGGCTAGGTACATTTTATTTTCCAAGCAGGTGGTATGCTGGAGTATATGAGGGCTGTAGCGCCGGTAACTTCTTGTGCAGCAGTGCACGGGGGTGGAGGCCTCCATGTAGGGTGCGCCCACTGGTTTCTTCTTAGGTAGTCTCATCCGGAACAGCCCAGCCCTCGGGTAGCCCTCCTGTGCGAAGCAGATACAAAAAAAGAACAAAAAAAACAAAACCCACAAACCCCAAAAAAGATACCAATATATAACACGTGCAACATAAAGATACAAACAGTACAGCATCAGTATGGGCTGGTGTAGGGGGGGCGACACGCAACGCTGAATTAGCAAGCGGCCTAGGGTGGCAAAATGGTCCGGTTTCTTACCCCCCCACATGGCTTCTCAGAGCCGGAAAACATGTGGATTTACCACTCAGACAACAGAAAAGCAGAAAATAGGCACAAATGACAGTTAAAAAAAAAGGAAAAGCCCCACACATAAGTATTATGACGTGACATATGAATGATGGTGCAACCAAATCCACTCACCAATCATCATCCCGTACGCTCACACAGCCATACAAAATTCATTCATTCAAACCACACGCACCCATAAAAACTAAAATAAAATAAAACAAAGGCCCAAAAGAGGGTCTGACCGCAAAAGCGGCTGCTAAAAACGATAAAAACTCACACGCTCACTCAGCCATACCAAAAAAAAGGCTACCGTGCCTTTGCAAGGAGTACTGTCGAGCCCCACACCTAAGCAATGATTAATTTTGAAAAACGATTAAGACAGATTAGGCTGCCTACCATGGTCCGGGCCGCTAGCCAGCCCAGATCAGCGTCAGTTAAACTAATTTCATGGGCAGCCTTCCTTGTGCCAGCACACACGAGCCCGGGCGCACCGAAAGTGAGCCCGAGACCTTAACGGGCTTGGGACCAAGTACTGGGGCTAATGAGGCGTACTTGGTTCTCTTTCCGGCATTCACGTGCTCTAGGGAACCGACGGTCGCGTCCCAAGCTACAGCCACATCAATCACATGGACCCGATCGGGTAGTTCGAGAACGATGTCAGGCCGAACCCTGACACCATCCCGATCTGTGATGAGGCGTTCGCTGGTGACGGTCGCGTCGGGGTGACGTTTCCGTAGCTTGTCAATCACTTGCGCCTCAATGAAATTATGACGTGAGCAGCGCGGCGCCTGAACGAAGGTGCACTCTTGAAGGATGTGGAAGGCCGTCTCCTCCTTGGTCCCGCAGCGCCTACAGAGGCGCGTGCGGGGGTCCGAGGCATGCCTGTTGGAGAGGGTACGAGTTGGGAACAGGTTGGTGCGAAGGCGAAGAGACTTAATAAAATCCCTGTCTCCCATGTACCTAGCACCTGGCTGAAGCCACCTGTTCCCCACCCTGTCCCTCTCAAAGGAGAAGAGACTTGCGTTGTCGTACCGGGCCTTCCAGGACATCCAGTGCACCTGTCGTGCCTCGTTCAGGGCCCTGTGGAGCTCGTCCGCATCCGAGATTCCCAGAGGCACCCCTAAGATCTCGCTCAAGGACATCCGGGTCTCAAGGAGCGGACCATCCAGAATAGCGTCCACAATTGGAGAGCCAAGGTGCTGGAGCCTCGCGAATGCCTTCAGCTCCAGCACCCCCAAGCCGCCTGCTCGATGTGGAAGATGAACCATGATATCGGGGAAACTGTGCGGCAAGTGTAGCGTTTTCTTCACAATCTGGCGCGTCTCGAGGTCTATTTTTTTTGCTACCTGTTTAACTGCAAGAGAAGCGGAGGCCGAGTAAAGCAATTTAGAGATCAACAGTGTTGATGCAATGAACCCTCTGAGTGGGTTTTAAGTGGGCCCCAGTAATTAAATCCAATTGTTGCCGAATAAGATCCACTGAGACCCGAGGAGGTTTGTTGACAAAGAACTCTACACCCAAGTACTTCATGGGTACGTTCCGGGCAATAGGAGCAACTGCTTCATCACCGAGCCGAAGCATCGGGATGTTGTAGTTGAACCATTTTGCCCGGTGGGAATCGTAGGTCCAACCAAAATACATGGTTTTCTTCTTTCAAATGGTTTTCTTTCAAATGGTTTTCTTTCAAATGGTTTTCTTTCCAAAATCCGAGATTTTGGAGGTGCTTTTCGGCGGTCCTCAGGTTCTCTTGCAGTTCCTCGAGAGTCGCACCCACTAGAATAAGGTCGTCGGCATAAGCCAGGGCCGCAACAGTTGTGCCACGCAAGTGGTAGCCTAGGCCCGACGAGTTCTGGGAGTGCCCCGCACGGGGCACCTTGAGCAATCTTGGTGACGGTACTGGCGATACCGCGGACCCCGAGCCCCCAAACATAAGCTGGATCCAACCGTGGCGATGTGTTTATAGGTGGAGGGTTAGAAACCACGAACGGTGGCCGTCGGAGCCCAGGTCAAGCTCCGGCGGATGGGCTCCCTGTCTGTCTACCAGGCAGGGAGCTCCGGGACCTCTTTGGCTACCAGGGTAAGGTCAAAGAAGAAAGTACCCCAGTCTCCCTGCTTTTATACTATGCTATATGGCATTTTCTAAACCCCCCCCCAAACGTGATCGGCCCCCGAAAAGGGGCCGCACCGAAGTTTCTTTTCCACCACTTCCTAACTTGAGTCCTCCGAAACCGAACAACTATCCTCGCTTCATCGTGATGGAATCTGTAGACCAATCAAAACCTCTTGCTTCACAGTCTGTATTTCTCATTTCAAAGTTTCTTGACGGTATTGTTGGAGGGTCGTATAAGGCCAAAAAACAACGAACCGGTGAAATTCTTGTCGAGGTCAGTAGCCAGGATCAGGCCAATAAACTTCTTGCTCAAACCAACATCGCCGATCTGCCAATCCGAGTCACGCCCCACCGCAGCTTAAACAGCTCCCAGGGCGTGATTTCCGAATATGACCTAATCAATGAATCTGAAGCTGACCTGCTGGAGGGCCTTCGTAGTCAGGGCGTAACAGCGGTCAGGCGCATAACCATCCGCAGAGACGATAAACAAATACCGACAAAGCACCTCATCCTAACCTTCGACAAGGCGACCCTTCCTGAATTCATCAACGCAGGTTACATCCGTTGTGCAGTCCGGCCTTACATCCCGAACCCACGGCGCTGCTTCAAGTGCCAACGGTTCGGGCACGGCACAAACACCTGTCGCGGCCGACTTACCTGCGCAAAATGCGCCCAGCACGATCACCCGGCCGAAAACTGCAACGTGCAACAACTTCTTTGTGTAAACTGCCAGGGTCCACATGCGGCCTACTCCAGAAAATGCGAAAAGTTTCACTTAGAAAAGAAAATCATTAACATCAAGGTCACTGAAAACATCACTTTCCCAGAGGCGCGGAAGAGGTTCGCCTCTTTCCCTCTGGGGAGGTACGCCGACGCAGCTCGCCGGGGGGCGGAGCGGCGTCTGGTTTCGGCGGGGACCCAGTACCGCGAGTCGGACTTGGTCCCGCCCCCGCCACCCCCTGGGTTGCCTCTGGCAGCCCAACCCGCCTCCGCACCGCTCGCTGAGCCAGCAGCGGCTGTGGTGGCATCCACGTCCGGTGGGGGTGCTGCTGCACCCACCGTTTCCCCCTCTCTACCGGCCCGAAGCACACGCGAGGGCCCGGACGAGATGGAGACGGAGGCAGTCGCAGCGACCCCCTCCCCCGCCTCACTGCCTGTGCCATCTGTGGCGCTCCCCACGCCTTCGGCACTGGCAGCACAGGCAAAGAACACCCGAAAGGGTACCACGTCAAGGGGGCCCAGTCCGCTGGGCACCCCCTTGCCTTCAGATGACGACATGGACGTCGAGCCCTTCCGGCTTTCATCGCAGCGGAAGGAACGGGCTGCGACGTCCAGGTCAGTAGAGAAGGCCAGAAAACCCCTTCCAAGAGTCCAAGCCCCGAAAGACCCTACATAAATAGTCGCACTCCAGTAGCTCTGAACACATAATAATGGGAAGAGAAAATATTGTTCAATGGAACTGCAGAGGCCTTCTGAATAATCTTGACGACGTTTATGAGATTCTGCATGCCAATCAGCCAAGTATAATGTGTGTCCAGGAAACACATCTGAATTCCAAACACACAAATTTCTTGAATAGTTACATGGTATACAGGAAAGACAGGGATGGCTGCACACACTCTTCTGGCGGTGTTGCCATAATCACCCGCAAATCATTAGCATGCCACCTTGTCACCTTGAACACTGTCCTCGAGGCTGTAGCCGTCCGCACAATAATATTTAATAGATTGATAACGGTATGCTCCATATACATTCCTCCTGATGTTGCACTTACGAGCACCGACTTCGAGGCGCTGGTTGACCAGCTGCCCGAACCATACATCTTAACAGGCGACCTTAATGCTCACAACTCTCTTTGGGGCTCTTCCAGAACGGATGCCCGAGGTCGCCTGATAGAGAAATTCCTTACATCTTCAGGAGCATGCCTTTTCAACCAAAAACAGCCTACATACCATAACATAGGTCACAACACATACTCATGTCTTGACTTGGCTATTGGTTCGGCAATTCTCTTTCCATGTCTTCCCCGCACGGGGCACCTTGAGCAATCTTGGTGACGGTACTGGCGATACCGCGGACCCCGAGCCCCCAAACATACGCTGGATCCAACCGTGGCAATGTGTTTATAGGTGGAGGGTTAGAAACCACGAACGGTGGCCGTCGGAGCCCAGGTCAAGCTCCGGCGGATGGGCTCCCTGTCTGTTTACCAGGCAGGGAGCTCCGGGACCTCCTCAGCTATCAGGGTAAGGTTGTGGAAGAAAGTACCCCCGTCCCCTGCTTCTATACATGCTGTATGGTATTATCAAACCCCCCCTCCAAACGTGATCGGTCCCTGAAAAGGGGCCGCACCGAAGTATCATTTCCGTCCTTACCGACGATCTCAACCCCAAAGCCAGCCAACTATCCCCGCTTCCTGATTATTCAATCCGTTGAAAAAGAAAAGCCTGTTGCCTCTCTGTCCGTCTTCTTGGTCACAAAGTTCATAGAAGGTATAATAGGAAAATCCTACAAAGCAAAGAAACAGAGAACGGGAGAACTGTTGGTCGAAGTCAATAACCAGCAGCAGGCAACAAATCTCCTGAGCCAGACACGCATTGCAGATCTTGACATCACGGTCACGCCCCACCGAAGCCTTAACAGCTCACAGGGCGTGATCTCAGATCCTGACCTCATGACCGAAACTGAAACCGATCTGCTGGAGGGCCTGAAAAGTCAGGGCGTAACAGCAGTGAGGCGCATAACGATACGCAGAGAAGACAAAGAAATTCCTACTAAACATCTCATCTTAACATTTGATCGATCAACACTACCAGAATTCATTAACGCAGGATACATTCGATGTTCGGTTCGGCCATACATTCCGAACCCGCGCCGCTGCTTCAAGTGCCAGCGGTTCGGGCATGGAACCAACTCCTGCCGTGGCCGTCTGACCTGCGCAAAGTGCGCCCAGCATGATCACCCATCGGACAATTGTCCATCATCAACCCTCACCTGCGCCAACTGCCAGGGACCCCATGCCGCCTATTCTCGAAAATGTGAGAAGTTCAACCAGGAAAAGAAGATTATCCAAGTGAAAGTAACTGAGAACATCACCTTCCCAGAGGCGCGGAAGAGGTTCGCCTCTTTCCCTCTGGGGAGGTACGCCGACGCAGCTCGCCGGGGGGCGGAGCGGCGTCTGGTTTCAGCGGGGACCCAGTACCGCGAGTCGGACTTGGTCCCGCCCCCGCCCCCCCCTGGGTTGCCTCAGGCAGCCCAACCCGCCTCCGCACCGCTCGCTGAGCCAGCAGCGGCTGTGGTGGCATCCACGTCCGGTGGGGATGCTGCTGCACCCACCGTTTCCCCCTCTCTACCGGCCCGAAGCACACGCGAGGGCCCGGACGAGATGGAGACGGAGGCAGTCGCAGCGACCCCCTCCCCCGCCTCACTGCCTGTGCCATCTGGGGTGCTCCCCACGCCTTCGGCACTGGCAGCGCAGGCAAAGAACACCCGAAAGGGTACCATGTCAAGGGGGCCCAGTCCGCTGGGCACCCCCTTGCCTTCAGATGACGACATGGACGTCGAGCCCTTCCGGCTTTCATCGCAGCGGAAGGAACGGGCTGCGACGTCCAGGTCAGTAGAGAAGGCCAGAAAACCCCTTCCAAGAGTCCAAGCCCCGAAAGACCCTACATAAATAGTCACACTCCAGTAGCTCTGAACACATAATAATGGGAAGAGAAAATATTGTTCAATGGAACTGCAGAGGCCTTCTGCATAATCTTGACGACGTTTATGAGATTCTGCATGCCAATCAGCCAAGTATAATGTGTGTCCAGGAAACACATCTGAATTCCAAACACACAAATTTCTTGAATAGTTACATGGTATACAGGAAAGACAGGGATGGCTGCACACACTCTTCTGGCGGTGTTGCCATAATCACCCGCAAATCCTTAGCATGCCACCCTGTCACCTTGAACACCGTCCTTGAGGCTGTAGCAATACGCTTAATAATATTTAATAGGTTGATAACGGTATGCTCCATATACATTCCTCCTGATGTTGCACTTACGAGCTCCGACTTCGAGGCGCTGGTTGACCAGCTGCCCGAACCGTACATCCTGACAGGCGACCTTAATGCTCACAACACTCTTTGGGGCTCTTCTCGCACGGATGCCCGAGGTCGCCTTATAGAGAAATTCCTTACATCTTCAGGAGCATGCCTTTTCAACAATAAGCAGCCTACATACCATAACATAGGACACAACACATACTCTTGTCTTGACTTGGCGATTGGCTCCGCAGTTCTCTTTCCTCTTCTCGAGTGGGGTGTGGGACCTGACCCATATGGCAGTGACCATTTCCCCACTTCATTAACGTATATAGGTAAAGGCCCGAGCAGTCCATCTTCCCATAATAGGTTCAATGAAGCACGAGCTAACTGGAACACATTTACAGAGACATCCAAACTACACCACACATCTATAGGACACCTACACGTTGAAGAAGCTACGCAACTCCTCACGGCGCACATCCTCGACGCTGCCGAAAAGTCCATTCCCCACGCCTCTGGTGCCCCGCGCAACCAGCGGAGGCCGTGGTGGAATGAGGACTGTAGGCGGGCGCGAGAGGCCCAGAACAAGGCGTGGGGTGTCCTTCGTCGGTACCCCACGTCGGGTAACCTCATTTTGTTCAAACGGGCCAAGGCGTTAGGAAAACGTGTGCGCCGTGAGGCGAAACGAGAGAGTTGGCACACCTTCTTGACATCCATTAATTCATACACGGACACACACAAAGTCTGGACACGTATACGCAAGCTCAAAGGACAACAGACACACAGCCTGCCCCTGGTTAGTACAACAGGGGACACACTGGAAGACCAGGCTAACACGCTTGCACAACACTTCGAACACGTGTCCAGTTCAGCACACTACACGAACACTTTCATGAAACACAAAACATCTGCGGAGAAGAAGTCACTGCGTGATAGCAATAAGTCGCACACTTCTTACAACTCTCCTTTTTCAATTTATGAGCTGAAGGCTGCTTTGACCACATGTAAACCTTCAGCTTCAGGTGCAGATAAAATTACTTACACAATGATACAATTCTTACACTCAGACACCCTTGAAACACTCCTACACCTATACAACAAAATATGGCTTTCGGGGCACATTCCTCGCTCTTGGAAGGAGGCCATAGTAGTGGCTGTCCTAAAGGAAGGGAAGGACCCTTCCTCTCCTGCCAGTTATCGCCCCATTGCCCTGACAAGCTGCCTGTGTAAGCTCTTCGAGAAGATGATAAACAGGAGACTTGTGTACTTCTTAGAGTACAATGGTCTTCTCGAGAGCTGCCAGGCGGGCTTCAGGGCGGGGCGATCTACCAACGATCAACTCGTTGCGTTAGAGTCTTATATCAAAGATGCTTTCCTCCACAAGCAGTACTGCATGACGGTCTTCTTTGATCTTGAAAAGGCGTACGATACTGCTTGGCGGTACGGCATCCTTAGCGACTTGAAGTCCTTTGGCATGTCGGGTAACATGATGAACACGCTTGCCAGTTACCTGTCTGAAAGAACGTTTCGCGTTCGAGCTGGAAATGCACTTTCTAGGGTTCATGTGCAGGAAAACGGCGTGCCGCAAGGTGGAGTTTTAAGTTGCACCCTTTTTATTGTAAAAATGAATTCTCTTCGTAAGGCGCTACCACCATCGATTTCCTCCTCCATTTATGTAGACGACGTTCAATTATCCTTTAAGTCTTGTAACCTGTCTGTCTGCGAGCGCCAAGTCCAGCTTGGTGTGAACAAGCTAGCCGGCTGGGCAGATAGCAATGGTTTTAAATTTAATCCAGGAAAGTGCACTTGTGTTCTGTTTTCCAAGAGGCGTGGCATTCGGCCGGATCCAGACATTCGACTCCACGGTGTCTCTATTCCTGTCAAAAAGGAACACAAGTTTTTAGGTATAATCTTTGACGAAAAGCTCACATTCATCCCCCACATAAAACAACTAAAACATAAATGCTTAAAAACAATGAATATCCTGAAGGTTCTCTCGCACATCTCTTTTGGTGCTGACAAACAACTTCTTTTACGTGTTTTTACCAGCTTGATAGGTTCACGACTGGACTATGGTAGCGTTGTCTATGGGTCAGCCACTAAAACATCCCTCAGAATGCTGGACCCTGTGCTTCATCTAGGGCTCCGCTTGTCCTGCGGTGCCTTTCGGACTAGTCCAGTCGAAAGTCTGTATGTAGAGTGCAACAAATGGAACCTACAACGTCAGCGAGCATACACAGACCTCCTTTATGCTTTTAAAATTTCATCCATGCCTCACCATCCTTTTAAATCAGTTTTTCATGATACCTCCATGACTGCACTACTCCTAAACCGACCATCGTTCTCTGCGCCCTTCTCTTACAGAGTTAGAGAGGAAGCGTCAGAGCTTGCTGTCTCCTTTTTAGACACCATCCAAAGTTCCGTAACAGATTTCATAGCACCATGGCATCTCCGCCCTGTGTCATGCGACACATCTTTCACACATGTAGATAAAAACCGAGCTCCCACATGTGCAATTCAGCAGCACTTCTTGTATTTGCAGGAGAAGTATCATTATTCTGAATTTTATACGGATGCCTCTAAGACTTCCACCTCTGTGTCCTGCGCTGCGCATGGGCCCGGCCTTAGTGTCACTAGAATTCTTAACAGTAATACCAGTATCTTTACGGCAGAGGCTTATGGTGTACTTCTTGTTGTTAATCATGTCCTTCAAAGTCACATCCCACGATCCATTATCTATACAGACTCCCTCAGTGTTGTGCGGGCATTGTCTTCTACAAAGTCTTCAAAAAATCACGTCGTAAATCTTATCATCAAAGGTATTATGTCGGTGTATGTCCACAAATTTGAACTCGTCCTTTGCTGGGTCCCTGGCCACTGTGGTATAGCCGGGAACGAAGCCGCGGATCGAATGGCCGCTGCTGCTACACTCTCGAATGCAGTAGACATCACCACATTACCCTACACCGACGTGAAACCACACATCAAACAACAACTTCGCAAAACATGGCAAACACATTGGAGCGAACAGACAGACAACAAGTTACACGTAATAAAACCACACTTGGGACCGTACACCTCCGATACACGCAATAGATACACAGAAGTCGCCTTGGCTAGATTACGGATAGGGCACACTCATGCAACGCACTCGCACCTGCTCACTGGATCTCCAAGACCTCTTTGCAGCAGGTGCGGAGAGGCCCTATCCGTGATGCACATTCTCATACAATGTAAGGCACTCGACACTACACGACGCAAACACTTCCCTCAACTACACACACGACATATTCCACCACACCCGTCATACTTCTTAGGAGACGATGCCATGTTCTCTGTTCAACGCACCTTTCAGTTCCTATCAGAAGTTCACTTTTTACAACTCATCTCATACCACCCATAGCTTTTACCCCTGGTCCTATACACCAGCCACCTTATTTATTTTTAACCACTCTTGTTCTTCACCCTGGCCCTTTACACCAGCCATGCTCATAGCTTTTAACTGATTTTATTTCTTGTTCTCTCCTCATCAAATCACTTTGTGTTTGGCGCTCTTTGCCCATGTCGGCCTTGCGCCAATAAAATCAAACCATCATCATCATCTCTTTCCATGTCTTGAGTGGGGAGTGGGCACTGACCCATATGGCAGTGACCACTTCCCCACTTCACTAACGTATATAGGTAACGGCCCGAGCAGTTCTTCTTCCCATAATAGGTTCAATGAAGCACGAGCTAACTGGAACACATTTACAGAGACATCGAAACTACACCACACATCCATAGGACACCTACACGTTGAAGAAGCCACCCAACTCCTCACGGCGCACATCCTCGACGCCGCCGAAAAGTCCATTCCCCACGCCTCTGGTGCCCCGCGTAACCAGCGGAGGCCGTGGTGGAATGAGGACTGCAGGCGGGCGCGAGAGGCCCAGAACAAGGCGTGGGGTATCCTTCGTCGGTACCCTACGTCGGGTAACCTCATTTTGTTCAAACGGGCCAAGGCGTTAGGAAAACGTGTGCGCCGTGAGGCGAAACGAGAGAGTTGGCACACCTTCTTGACATCCATTAATTCATACACAGACACACACAAAGTCTGGACACGTATACGCAAGCTCAAAGGACAACAGACACACAGCCTGCCCCTGGTTAGCACAACAGGGGACACACTTGAAGACCAGACTAACACGCTTGCACAACACTTCGAACACGTGTCCAGTTCAGCACACTACACGAACACTTTCATGAAACACAAAACATCTGCAGAAAAAAAGCCCTTACACGACAAAGACAGATCAAAAACTTCTTACAACTCTGAATTCACTCTCTATGAGTTGAGGGCTGCCCTGAGCTCGTGCAAACCTTCAGCTCCAGGCGCAGATAAGATTACATACACCATGATACAGCACCTACACCCAGACACTCTTGAAACACTCTTACACCTATACAATAAAATATGGCTTTCGGGGCACATTCCACGCTCTTGGAGGGAGGCCATAGTAGTGGCTTTCCTAAAGGAAGGGAAGGACCCTTCCTCTCCCGCCAGTTATCGTCCCATTGCCCTGACAAGCTGCCTGTGTAAGCTCTTCGAGAAGATGATAAACAGGAGACTTGTGTACTTCTTAGAGTACAATGGCCTTCTCGAGAGCTGCCAGGCGGGCTTCAGGGCGGGGCGATCTACCAACGATCAACTCGTTGCATTAGAGTCTTATATCAAAGATGCTTTCCTCCACAAGCAGTACTGTATGACAGTCTTCTTTGATCTTGAAAAGGCGTACGATACTGCTTGGCGGTACGGCATCCTTAGCGACTTGAAGTCCTTTGGCATGTCGGGTAACATGATAAACACGCTTTCCAGTTACATGTCCGAAAGGACGTTTCGCGTGCGACTTGGAACTGCACTCTCTAGGGTGCATGTGCAGGAAAATGGAGTGCCACAAGGTGGAGTTTTAAGTTGCACCCTTTTTATTGTGAAAATGAATTCCCTGAGGAAGGCATTGCCACCGTCGATTTCCTGCTCAATTTATGTAGACGACGTACAATTATCCTTTAAGTCTTGTAACCTGTCTGTCTGCGAGCGCCAAGTCCAGCTTGGTGTTAACAAGCTAGCTGGTTGGGCAGACAGCAACGGTTTTAAATTTAATCCAGGGAAGTGCACTTGTGTCTTGTTTTCCAAGAGGCGTGGCATCCGGCCGGATCCAGACATTCAACTCCACGGTGTCTCGATTCCTGTCAAAAAGGAACACAAGTTTTTAGGTATAATCTTTGACGAAAAGCTCACATTCATCCCACACATAAAACAACTAAAACATAAATGCTTAAAAACAATGAATATCCTGAAGGTTCTCTCGCACATCTCTTTTGGTGCTGACAAACAGCTTCTGTTGCGTGTTTTTACCAGCTTGATAGGCTCACGATTGGACTATGGCAGCGTTGTCTATGGGTCAGCCACTAAAACATCCCTCAGAATGCTGGACCCTGTGCTTCATCTAGGGCTCCGCTTGTCCTGTGGTGCCTTTCGGACTAGTCCAGTCGAAAGCCTGTATGTAGAGTGCAACAAATGGAACCTACAATGTCAGCGAGCATACACAGACCTTCTTTATGCGTTTAAAATTTCATCCATGCCTCACCATCCTTTTAAATCAGTTTTTCATGATACCTCCATGACTGAACTCCTTTTAAATCGACCATCTTTCTCTGCGCCCTTCTCTTACAGAGTTAGAGAGGAAGCGTCAGAGCTTGCTGTCTCCTTTTTAGATACCATGCAAAGTTCTGTAACAGATCTCATAGCACCATGGCATCTCCGCCCTGTCTCATGCGACACATCATTCACACATGTAGATAAAAACCGAGCTCCCACATGTGCAATTCTGCAGCATTTCTTGTATTTGCAGCAGAAGTATGAGTGCTCTGAATTTTATACGGATGCCTCTAAGACTTCCACCTCTGTGTCCTGCGCGGCGCATGGGCCCGGCCTTAGTGTCACCAAAACTCTGAATAGTCATACTAGTATATTTACGGCAGAGGCTTACGGTGTACTTCTTGTTGTCAATCATATACTTCAAAGTCACATCCCACAATCCATTATATATACAGACTCCCTCAGTGTCGTGCGGGCGTTGTCGTCAACAAAGTCTTCGAAAAATCACGTTGTAAATCTAATAGTCAAGGGTATTATGTCGGTGTATGTACGCAAGTTTGAACTGGTTCTTTGCTGGGTCCCTGGCCACAGTGGTATAGCCGGGAACGAAGCAGCGGACCGAATGGCTGCTGCTGCTACACTCTCGAATACAGTAGACATAACCACATTACCCTACACCGACGTGAAACCACACATCAGACAACTTCGCAAAACATGGCAAACGCACTGGAGTGAACAAACAGACAACAAGTTACACGTAATAAAACCACACTTGGGACCATACACCACCGACACACGTAATAGATACACTGAAGTTGCCTTGGCTAGATTACGGATAGGGCACACTCATGCAACGCACTCGCACCTTCTCACGGGGTCTCCAAGACCTCTGTGCAGCAGGTGCGGAGAGGCCCTATCCGTGATCCACATCCTCATACAATGTAAGGCACTCGACATTACACGACGAAAACACTTCCCACAACTATACACACGACATATTCCACCACACCCGTCATACTTCTTAGGAGATGAAGCCATGTTCTCTGTTCAGCGAACCTTAAGGTTCCTATCTGAAGTTCATTTCTTACAACTCATCTCTTATCACCCATAGTTTTACCCCTGGTCCTATACACCAGCCACCTTATTTAATTTTTAACCACTCTTGTTCTTCACCCTGGCCCTTTACACCAGCCGTGCTCATTGTTTTTAACTGATTTTATTTCGTGTTCTCTCCTATCAAATCACTTTGTGTTTGGCGCTCTTTGCCCATGTCGGCCTTGCGCCAATAAAATCAATCCATCATCATCATCAGTTCTGGGAGTGCAAAAGGGGGTCAAGGCAAAGGTTAAAAAGAAAAGGCGACAGGGGGTCACCTTGTTTGATCCCCCTCTGCACATAAACCCTGACGCCGTCAGACCCACCACGGTATGAAAACGTGGTTGTCTGTAGGGAATACAGATCACGTATAGTGGAAACATAGGCACCATGCGCTCCCCCCTCCTCAAGAGAAGTGAGGAGCGCATGGTGGCTGACAGAGTCGAAAGCCTTCTTAATGTCCAGCGAAGCAGCAAAGAATGAGCGATTGTGCCGCTTGGCATCTCGCATGAGGCCCTGAAGGAGGATCAAATTAGAAGTGGCTGCCCTGTCTATAGAGAACCCCCCCTGCAACTCGTGGAACGCGTGTTCCCCTTGCAGCCGCCCCAGGAGTAAACGGGAGTATGTCCGAACCAGTATTGAGGATATCGTTATGGGCCGGAGTTCGGACGCCGACGCCGCTTCGGCGTGCTTGGGGATGAAAACAGTACGGGAGCTTCGGAGCTCATCAGGAAGGGATGCAAGCGCCAGCCAATTATTGAAAACGTGGACTAACACGTCCGCCGGAACCTTCCGCAGCTCCCGCACTGCGAGGCCGTCCGGACCCAGCGCCGTCTGTGCCTGCAGACTCTTCAACACCCTAGCTACCTCGCCCTCCCCAAACAGCGGAGCGTCCTCCCTGAGGGAGCCCTCGCGCACACCCACGCGCCGCACTGCAGGAGAAGGGTCCGTCAGTATAGGGTCGAACACCTCGTGGATGTTTTCCAGAGATATCAGCCCTACACTGCCGGACCCAGCCAAAAGTTCTTCCAGGAGCACCTTTGGCCCTATCGAATAGAGCCGCTGGTGCTCCTTCCCCGCACGGGGCACCTTGAGTATTCATGGTGACGGTGAGCAGCGACACCGCGGACCCCGAGCTCCCAACATAAGCCGTGTCCAACCGTGGCGAGGTGTTTAAAGGTGAAGGGTAGAAGCCGTAAACGGTGGCCGTCGGAGCCTTGGTCAAGCTCCGGCCGATGGGCTCCCTGCCTGTCTACCAGGCAGGGAGCTCCGGGACCTCTTTGACTACCAGGGTAAGGTCAAAGGAGAAAGTACCCCCGTCTCCCTGCTTTGCAATGTATCACATGGCATTTTCCAAACCCCCCCCAAAACGTGATCGGCCCCCGAAAAGGGGCCGCACCGAAGTTTCTTTTCCTCCTTTGCAATCGATCTCTCTCCCAAAGCCTGATAATTTCTCGCGGTTTTTGATCATGGAATCTGTTGACAAGGCAAAGCCCATCACTTCCCAGTCTGTGTTTCTAATATCCAAGTTTCTTGAAAGCCTTATCGGAAAGTCGTACAAGGCTAAGAAACTCACAACGGGAGAAGTTTTGATAGAAGTAGAGAACAAACAACAATCCTCCAACCTCCTCAAACAAACGCGCATGGTAGATGTTGACATCAAGAGCACGCCCCATCGCAGCCTCAATAGCTGTCAGGGAGTGATCTCTGATCGGGATCTAATGAATCAGACTGAAGCAGATCTGCTCGAGGGCCTCCGAGATCAGGGCGTAACAGCGGTGAGGCGAATCACCATACGTCGAAATGATGAAATAATTCCAACCAAGCACATAATCTTGACACTTGACCGCTCTAACCTTCCTGAGTCGGTCAACGCAGGTTTCTTGAGATGTCCAATCCGACCCTACGTGCCGAACCCACGCCGCTGTTTCAAGTGTCAGCGGTTTGGGCACGGCACAACCTCTTGTCGTGGTAAATTGACGTGCGCAAAATGTGCAGCACATGATCATCAAACTGACAATTGTAAATCCGAGAACTTCACCTGTGCCAACTGCCAGGGACCACACGCTGCCTATTCTAGGAGCTGTGAAAAGTTCAAACAGGAAAAACAGATAATTGCCTTGAAAGTCAACGAAAACATCACCTTCCCAGAGGCGCGGAAGAGGTTCGCCTCTTTCCCTCTGGGGAGGTACGCCGACGCAGCTCGCCGGGGGGCGGAGCGGCGTCTGGTTTCGGCGGGGACCCAGTACCGCGAGTCGGACTTGGTCCCGCCCCCGCCCCCCCCTGGGTTGCCTCTGGTGGCCCAACCCGCCACCGCACCGCCTGCTAAGTCAGCAGCGGCTGTGGTGGCATCCACATCCGTTGGGGATGCTGCTGCACCCTCTGTTTCCTCCTCTCCACCGGCCCAAAGCACATGCGAGGGCCCGGAGGAGATGGAGCTGGAGGAAACCGCAGCGTTTCCCACCTCCGCCGCACCGCCTGTGCCACCCGGGGCGCTCCTGACGCCCTCGGCGGTCGCGGCCAAAACGAAGGGCACCGCAAAGGGTGCCAGGTCCGGGGGGTCCGGTACGCCGGGTACCCCTTCCAAATCAGATGATGACTTGGATGTGGGACCCTTCCTGTCTGCTTCGCAGCGGAAGGAGCGGGTTCCTCCATCTAAACCTCCAGATGAGGTAAAGAAAACCCGTCCAAGAGTCCAAGCCCCGAAAGACCCTACATAAACAGTCACACCCCAGTAGCTCTAATACATCATAATGGGAAGAGAAAATGTCGTTCAATGGAACTGCAGAGGCCTTCTAAATAATCTTGACGACGTGTATGAGATTCTGCATGCCAATCAGCCAAGTTTAATGTGTGTCCAGGAAACACATCTGAATTCCAAGAACACAAATTTCCTGAATAGTTACCTGGTATACAGAAAGGACAGGGTTGGCTGCACACACTCTTCTGGCGGTGTGGCCATAATCGCCCGCAAATCCTTAGCATGCCACCCTGTCACCTTGAACACTATCCTGGAGGCTGTGGCAATTCGAACGATAATATTTAATAGGTTGATAACGGTATGCTCCATATACATTCCTCCTGATGTTTCACTTTTAAGCTCTGACTTCGAGGCGCTGGTTGACCAGCTGCCCGAACCATACATCCTGACAGGCGACCTTAATGCTCACAACACTCTTTGGGGCTCTTCTCGCACGGATGCCCGAGGTCGCCTCATAGGGAAATTCCTTACATCTTCAGGAGCATGCCTTTTCAACAGTAAACAGCCTACATACCATAACATAGGACACAACACATACTCATGTCTTGACTTGGCGATTGGCTCCGCAGTTCTCTTTCCTCTTCTCGAGTGGGGTGTGGGAACTGACCCATATGGCAGTGACCACTTCCCCACCTCACTTACATATATAGATAAAGGCCCAAGCAGTTCATCTTCCCATAATAGGTTCAATGAAGCACGAGCTAAGTGGAATACATTTACAGACATCCAAACTACACCACACATCCATAGGACACCTACACGTTGAAGAAGCTACCCAACTCCTCACGGCGCACATCCTCGACGCCGCCGAAAAGTCCATTCCCCACGTCTCTGGTGCCCCGCGCAACCAGCGGAGGCCGTGGTGGAATGAGGACTGTAGGCGGGCGCGAGAGGCCCAGAACAAGGCGTGGGGTATCCTTCGTCGGTACCCCACGTCGGGAAACCTCCTCTTGTTCAAACGGGCCAAGGCATTAGGAAAACGTGTGCGCCGTGAGGCAAAACGAGAGAGTTGGCGTACATTCATAACATCAATAAACTCCTACACAGACACACGGAAAGTATGGACACGTATACGCAAACTCAAAGGACAACAGACACACAGCCTGCCCCTGGTCAGTACAACAGGGGACACTCTGGAAGACCAGGCTGACACACTCGCACAACACTTCCAACACGTGTCTGGTTCAGCACACTACACGAGCACTTTCCTGAAACATAAAGCCTCTTGTGAAAAGAAGTCCCTACACGACAACAACAAATCACAGACTTCGTACAACTCCCTGTTTTCACTACATGAGCTGAGGGCTGCTCTGAGCACGTGTAAACCCTCAGCTCCAGGCCCAGACAACATTACATACACAATGATACAACACCTACACGCAGACACACTTGAAGCACTTCTACATCTATATAATAAAATATGGCTTTCGGGGCACATTCCACACTCTTGGAGGGAGGCCATTGTAGTGGCTTTCTTGAAGGAGGGAAAGGACCCGTCGTCCCCCTCAAGTTACCGTCCAATAGCCCTGACGAGCTGCCTGTGCAAGCTCTTCGAGAAGATGATCAATCGCAGGCTTGTGTAGTTCCTCGAGTACAATGGTCTTCTCGAGAGCTGCCAGGCAGGCTTTAGGGTGGGGCGATCGACGAACGATCAAGTGGTTGCACTTGACTCATACATCAAGGATGCCTTCGTGCATAAGCAGTACTGCTTAACTGTATTTTTCGACCTCGAGAAGGCCTACGACACCGCATGGCGTTATGGGATCCTTAGTGACCTCAGGTCATTCGGTGTTTCGGGTAATATGTTGAACACCCTTGTTAGTTATTTGTCGGAGAGAGCGTTCAGAGTAAGAGTTGGTTGTGCACTTTCAAAGGTTCACGTCCAAGAAAATGGCGTGCCGCAAGGTGGCGTGTTGAGTTGCACTCTCTTTATCGTAAAGATGAACTCTCTTGGAAAGGCACTGCCAGCAACAATCTCTTATTCTATGTATGTAGACGACGTGCAAATATCTTTTAAATCATGTAATATGTCAATATGCGAACGTCAAGTCCAGCTTGGTGTCAAGAAGCTTGCCGGCTGGGCTGACAAGAATGGATTTAAATTGAATCCTGCAAAAAGCTCCTGCGTTGTGTTCTCCAGAAAGCGCGGGGTCCATCCGGACCCAGACATTACTCTGAATGGCGTGTCGCTTCCTGTGAACAAGGAGCACAAGTTCTTAGGTGTTGTGTTTGACCAGAAACTCACATTCATTCCACACATCAAGAAACTTAAACATAAATGTCTGAAAACAATGAATATACTTAAGGTTCTCTCCCATCAATCGTATGGTTCCGACAAAGAACTCCTACTACGGCTCTATACTGCTTTGGTTGGGTCTCGTTTAGACTATGGCAGTGTGGTATATGGGTCGGCGAGTAAAACAGCGTTGCGAATGCTTGACCCAGTGCTACACTTGGGGCTACGGCTTGCGTCGGGTGCTTTTCGCACTAGCCCTGTCGAGAGCCTGTATGCCGAGTGTAATAAGTGGAGCCTTGAGAACCAACGGACGTATATGGACTTACTTTATGCTTTTAAAATTTCATCTCTGAATAACCATCCTTTTTATCCGGTTTTTAACGACACATCCACATCTGTGCTCTTTGTAAATCGCCCATCCGTTCCTCTGCCCTTTTCACTTAGAGTGAGAGAGCGAGCCTCGGATCTGAGCGCTTCGTTTTTAGACGTGTACAGATCAACCTTTTCAGACATTTTACCTCCTTGGAAAGTTCGTCCTGTGTCCTCCGACCTTTCTTTTATGAAACTTGACAAAAATCGGGTACCGCGAGCTGCAATACTGCAGCACTTTCTGTCTCTGCAGTTTAAATACCCACTTGCAGAATTTTACAGTGACGCGTCTAAAACCTCCACTATGGTCTCCTGCGCTGCTCATGGTCCGAATTTCAGTGCAGCCAGAACCATGAGCGTCCACACGACAATTTTTTCAGCAGAAGCTCATGGGATTTTGCTGATTGTACGACACATACATGAAAATCAAATTCCGAAGTCTATCATCTACACAGATTCCTTGAGTGTTGTTCGCGCATTGTCATCGCATACACCCCCCAAAAACCACATAGTTAATCTTGTATTTAACATTATCATGTCTGTGTATGCAAAGAAGCATCAGCTGCTCCTCTGCTGGGTTCCAGGACACGCTGGGATCGCTGGAAACGAGTTGGCAGACGAGAGGGCAGCTGCTGCTGCACTCAGGAACACTGTAGATATAACAACCGTACCCTACACAGACCTCAAACCAAACATAAGACAACACCTGCGCAGAACATGGCAAACACACTGGGACGAACAGACAGACAACAAACTACATGTAATAAAGCCACACTTGGGACGGTACACAGCTGACTCACGCAACAGACACACGGAAGTCGCCTTGGGTAGGCTACGGATAGGGCACACGCATGCAACTCACTCGTATCTGCTGACGGGATCTCCTAGACCCCAGTGCGGCAGGTGCGGAGAGGCCCTATCCGTAGTACACATACTAATCACATGCAAGGCACTTAACACAACACGACACAAACACTTCAGAGAACTCTACAGACAACATATTCCCCTACATCCATCGTTTTTCCTAGGTGATGATGCCATTGTTTCCGTGAAACGTGTGTTTGAGTATTTGTCCGACGTCAAGTTTTTAGACCTCATTTCCTATCACGCATCATGAAATCTGGCCCTATACACCAGCCATGCTCATTGTCGTGTTGTGATTTTACTTTTGTTTTTGCTGATTTTAGTTAGTGTTTAAGGTTTCACCCCTATCATCGACTATTGTTTTGGCGCTCTTTGCCCCAGTTGGCCTTGCGCCATAAACATCCAACGATCATCATCATCATCGCTGGTGCTCCTTATACAGGCGGCGCTTAAATGAGCGGGACGACTCCCCCGGGGCCCTGACTATGCGCTCCACGTCCTGCCTGGGTTTCCCTGGGCCTTTCGGCCTCACTCCGAAATGCTTGTATATGCGATGGAGGTCCTGCATCTGCAGCAGCACTGTCCCCAAATTACCCGCCAGCCCTGGAACGTTAAACTTGTATTTGTCTAGAGTGGCCTTGATTTGGGGCACTTCTGGAACGGGATCTATGTGTGGTGTGCCCACGGGGCTAAGCATTGTTGTAGCGCTGTCAGCGCGGGGCGAAGAACCCCTACGTGCTCGAGGGCACTCTGACGAGCCCGCCTCAGCCTGGGACCGTTCTGCCTCTTCTGCCAGCACCCGTCTATATCTATCCGACCGTCGTGTAGCCTTGATTGAATCATAGCTGCGGGTAGGGTATAAAGGTTGTAAAGCTGCCTTATCGTTTTTAACGTTTGCAGGCACCCGCAACTCAGCTCTGGCCAAAAGGCGCAACTGCTCGTCGGTCCACCGCACGTACGCACTGGCCGCGTCCACCGCCGGCCCGCGAACTCGTACGCCCGATTCAGGCGGGGAAGGCAGGGTTTGCGCAAGAGTTGCAGAGAACTCACCCTCACAAGGGGTTCCGGAGCGCTCCAGCGCTGGCTCGGTCTCTGCGTCGGACTCTCGCAACGTTCCCCAGGTCCCCAGCACGCAGGAGGCGCGGCCCTCGATGAGCTCAGTCCGCCGCACCACACCAGCGCCACTGGGTTCTGCCGCCCGTGCATTCTCTGCGGCGACGACATCCGCCCCGGGGTCAGGGACTCCGGCGACGAGGGGGATGGTCGCGCCAGCCGCAAGGTGGTCCCAGCGGCGGTGAGCCCCCTCCAGGGCCTGGTCCTGCCGCAAGGGGGTCCTCGAGAGAAGAGTGAGGCCCACCCCGTGCGGACTCCTGTGGGGCGCTCCCCTCCCCCGTGTGTGGGCGGGAGGGCCCAGGCACACTCTCCCTGTCCTCATCCTCATCGGATGAACTAATAAAGCCCTGGATGTGCAGGCGCCGCCAAGCCGAACTTTTCCAATTTGGGTGGGGCTCATAGACTATGTACCCCTGAGTTGCAACTCTGTCGCCAGGGGTCTGCGTAGTCCAGACCCCTGTCCAGTTCCTGCGTAGTCCAGAGCCCTCAGTCCGTGGCGGAGCCCGAGGCGCAACACGACTGACCACTTTCGGGCGGGCTCCAAGGCGTGCCACGGCGGCATCCAAATGGCTCGTGGGGGAGGGGGCCGGCCGGCCAGTCGGGACGACGGGAGCGTCTGGTGGGGCGGGAGGAAGGCCTGCAGATTGGGGGGTTTTCGCCACCTCCTGCGTACAGCGGACTGAGCGATCAGCATCCGACGTGGACCATCGCGAGGAGTCCAGGAGGACGCTACCCTGTACCTTTTTAAGGACGCGGCGGTACGTCGCGCTTTTAAGTGCGTTCTGGATGGCCAGGACAGTCCGAGAAGGAAAATGAGCCTTCAGGGCCTTCGCGGGCACCCGCGAGCTCACCCTCAGCCGCAGGAATGCAACTTCCTCAAGATCCTTCTCCTCCCAACCTGGGTCTGAAGCCAGTAAAATTAAAAAAAAAGAACAGGGGAAAAAATACAGCACTGCTACAAGGCCCCAAATTAAGAAAACTGAGTAATTAGAAACCATCCGTATGAAGGAGGCTAAACAGAACTAAAAAAAAACAATGAAGGAAAGGGAAAAAAAAGTTCCTGCGGTTTTGCAGCCGCCCCATTCCATAGGGGTGATTTCCCGTGCAAGCCGGGTAAATAGTGTCATAGTTACTCCCGCCGTTTACCCGCGCTTTTTTTAATTTCTACACGTTGACATTCAGAGCACTGGGCAGAAATCACATTGCGTCAGCACCGACCAGCGACCCTCGCAATGCTTTGTTTTAATTAGACAGTCGCCCCGCACGGGGCACCTTGAGCAATCTTGGTGACGGTACTGGCGATACCGCGGACCCCGAGCCCCCAAACATAAGCTGGATCCAACCGTGGCGATGTGTTTATAGGTGGAGGGTTAGAAACCACGAACGGTGGCCGTCGGAGCCCAGGTCAAGCTCCGGCGGATGGGCTCCCTGTCTGTTCACCAGGCAGGGAGCTCCGGGACCTCTTTGGCTACCAGGGTAAGGTCAAAGAAGAAAGTACCCCCGTCTCCCTGCTTTTATACTATGCTATATGGCATTTTCAAACCCCCCCCCCCCAAACGTGATCGGCCCCCTAAAAGGGGCCGCACCGAAGTATCGTTTCGTCCATTGCCATCTTTGACATTTCCTGAACCAGATCATTACTCTCGATTTCTTGTCATGGAGTCCCTCAATCCAACCCACCCTCTTGCATCTCAGTCAGTCTTCTTGATCGCAAAATATCTTGAAGCCATAATAGGAAAATCATATAAGTGCAAAAAACAAAGGTCTGGTGAACTACTAATCGAGGTAAATGACAAGCAGCAGTCCACGAAGCTTGTAGCTCAGACTAGACTGGCTGATCTAGACATCAGGGTCACACCCCATCGGAGCCTCAACAGCTCGCAAGGTGTGATATCCGAGACGGATCTCTTGAACGAAACGGATGCGGATCTCCTTGCCGGCTTGAAGGATCGGGGCGTCACTGCCGTGAGACGCATCACCATCCGCAGAGACGACAAGGAGATTCCCACCAAACACATTATCTTGACTTTCGACCGCGCAATTCTTCCACAATACATAAATGCAGGTTTTATCCATTGCTCCATCCGTCCGTACATCCCGAACCCGCGGCGCTGTTTTAAGTGCCAGCGGTTCGGGCATGGTACGAACTCTTGCCGTGGCCGAACGACGTGTGCAAAGTGCGCGGCGCACGATCATCCGAGCGAGAACTGCTCAGCCGAAACTCTCACTTGTGTAAACTGCGGGGGGCCGCATGCGGCATACTCCCGCAAGTGCGAAAAATTTCAACTAGAAAAGAAAATCATCAACATCAAAGTCACTGAAAACATCACCTTCCCAGAGGCGCGAAAGAGGTTCGCCTCTTTCCCCCTGGGGAGGTACGCCGACGCGGCTCGCCGGGGGGCGGAGCGGCGTCTCGTTTCCACAGGGACCCAGTTCAGCGAGTCTGACCTGGTCCCTCGCCCGCCCCCCCCTGGGTTGCCTCTGGCAGCCCAACCCGCCACCACGCCGCTTGCTGAGGCAGCAGCGGTTGTGGTGGCAACCTCTTCCGTCGGGACCGGTGCCGCTCCCGCCTCTGTCTCCCCGCCCTCCAGTGCGTTGGAGGGTACAGAGGTGATGGACATTACGGGCCCCGCACCGGTTCCCACCGCCACCGCACCGCCTGTGCCACCTCTGGCGCTCCGGACGCCCTCGGCGGTGGCGGCTCAAACGAAGGGCTCCCGAGGGGGGGCCAAGTCCAGGGGGCCCGGTCCGTCGGGCACCCCTCGGACATCCGACGACGAGATGGATGTCGGGCCGTTCCTGCCTGCAACGCAGCGCAAGGAACGCGTCCCGACGCCAAAGCCTCCCGACAAGCCAAAAAAGGCGAGAGTCACAGCCCCGAAAGACGACACATAAACAAACACACACACTCCAGTAGCTCTCACACTAAATAATGGGAAGAGAAAACATAATTCAATGGAACTGCAGAGGCCTTCTTAAAAATCTTGACGATGTATACGAAATACTGCATGCTAATCAGCCAAGTGTGATGTGTCTTCAGGAGACGCATTTGAATTCCAAGCACACAAATTTCTTAAATAGGTACATGGTCTTCAGAAAGGACAGGGATGCCTGCACACACTCTTCTGGCGGTGTGGCCATAATCGCCCGGAAATCCTTAGCCTGCCACCCTGTCACTTTAAACACTATCCTTGAGGCTGTAGCAATACGCTTGATAATATTTAATACGTTGATAACGGTATGCTCCATATACATTCCTCCTGATGTTTCACTTTCGAGCTCTGACGTCGAGGCGCTGGTTGACCAGCTGCCCGAACCGTACATTCTAACAGGCGACCTTAATGCTCACAATTCTCTTTGGGGCTCTTCTCGTACGGATGCCCGGGGTCGCCTGATAGAGAGGTTTCTTACATCCTCTGGAGCATGCCTTTTCAACAATAAACAGCCTACATATCATAACATAGGACAGAACACATACTCATGTCTTGACTTGGCTATTGGCTCCGCAGTTCTCTTTCCTCTCCTCGAGTGGGGTGTGGGAACTGACCCATATGGCAGTGACCACTTCCCCACCTCACTTACATACATAGGTAAAGGCCCATGCAGTCCATCTTCCCATAATAGGGTCAATGAAACACGAGCTAACTGGAATACATTTACAGAGACATCCAAACTACACCACACATCCATAGGACACCTACACGTTGAAGAATCTACCCAACTCCTCAAGGCGCACATCCTCGACGCCGCCGAAAAGTCCATTCCCCCCCCGCACGGGGCACCTTGAGCAATCTTGGTGACGGTACTGGCGATACCGCGGACCCCGAGCCCCCAAACATACGCTGGATCCAACCGTGGCAATGTGTTTATAGGTGAAGGGTTAGAAACCATGAACGGTGGCCGTCGGAGCCCAGGTCAAGCTCCGGCGGATGGGCTCCCTGTCTGTTCACCAGGCAGGGAGCTCCGGGACCTCTTTGGCTACCAGGGTAAGGTCAAAGAAGAAAGTACCCCCGTCTCCCTGCTTTCCAATGTGTCATATGGCATTTTCCAAACCCCCCCCCAAACGTGATCGGCCCCCGAAAAGGGGCCGCACCGAAGCTTCGTTCCCACCACTTCCCAACTTGAGTATTTCGAAACCGAACAACTACCCTCGCTTCTTAGTAATAGAATCAGTTGACCAGTTGAACCCTCTTGCTTCAAAGTCAGTATTTCTCGTCTCCAAATTTCTTGAAGGTGTCATCGGCGAATCATATAAAGCCAAAAAACAAAGAACCGGTGAAATCCTTGTTGAAGTCAGTAGCCAGGATCAGGCTGATAAACTACTTGCACAAACTCGCATCGCCGATCTGGCCATCCGAGTCACGCCCCACCGCAGCCTAAACAGCTCCCAGGGCGTGATTTCCGAATATGACTTAATCAATGAATCTGAAGCTGACCTGCTGGAGGGCCTTCGTAGTCAGGGCGTAACAGCGGTCAGGCGCATAACCATCCGCAGAGACGATAAACAAATACCGACAAAGCACCTCATCCTAACCTTCGACAAGGCGACCCTTCCTGAATTCATCAACGCAGGTTACATTCGTTGTTCAGTCCGGCCTTACATCCCGAACCCACGGCGCTGCTTCAAGTGCCAACGGTTCGGGCACGGCACAAACACCTGTCGCGGCCGACTTACCTGCGCAAAATGCGCCCAGCACGATCACCCGGCCGAAAACTGCAACGTGCAACAACTTCTTTGTGTAAACTGCCAGGGTCCACATGCGGCCTACTCCAGAAAATGCGAAAAGTTTCAATTAGAAAAGAAAATCATTAACATCAAGGTCACTGAAAACATCACTTTCCCAGAGGCGCGGAAGAGGTTCGCCTCTTTCGCTCTGGGGAGGTACGCCGACGCAGCTCGCCGGGGGGCGGAGCGGCGTCTGGTTTCGGCGGGGACCCAGTACCGCGAGTTGGACTTGGTCCCGCCCCCGCCCCCCCCCTGGGTTGCCTCTGGCAGCCCAACCCGCCTCCGCACCGCTCGCTGAGCCAGCAGCGGCTGTGGTGGCATCCACGTCCGGTGGGGATGCTGCTGCACACACCGTTTCCCCCTCTATACCGGCCCGAAGCACACGCGAGGGCCCGGACGAGATGGAGACGGAGGCAGTCGCAGCGACCCCCTCCCCCGCCTCACTGCCTGTGCCATCTGTGGTTCTCCCCACGCCTTCGGCACTGGCAGCACAGGCAAAGAACACCCGAAAGGGTACCACGTCAAGGGGGCCCAGTCCGCTGGGCACCCCCTTGCCTTCAGATGACGACATGGACGTCGAGCCCTTCCGGCTTTCATCGCAGGGGAAGGAACGGGCTGCGACGTCCAGGTCAGTAGAGAAGGCCAGAAAACCCCTTCCAAGAGTCCAAGCCCCGAAAGACCCTACATAAATAGTCACACTCCAGTAGCTCTGAACACATAATAATGGGAAGAGAAAACATAGTTCAATGGAACTGCAGAGGCCTTCTGAATAATCTTGACGACGTGCATGAGATTCTGCATGCCAACCAGCCAAGTTTAATGTGTGTCCAGGAAACACATCTGAATTCCAAAAACACAAATGTCTTGAATAGTTACCTGGTATACAGGAAAGACAGGGATGGCTGCACCCACTCTTCTGGCGGTGTGGCCATAATCGCCCGCAAATCCTTAGCATGCCACCCTGTCACCTTGAACACTATCCTTGAGGCTGTAGCCATCCGCACAATAATATTTAATAGGCTGACAACGGTATGCTCCATTTACATCCCTCCTGATTTTGCACTTTCGAGCTCTGACTTTGAGGCGCTGGTCGACCAGCTGCCGGAGCCGTACATTCTAACAGGCGACTTTAATGCTCACAATTCTCTTTGGGGCTCTTCTCGTACGGATGCCCGGGGTCGCCTGATAGAGAGGTTTCTTACATCCTCTGGAGCATGCCTTTTCAATAATAAACAGCCTACATATCATAACATAGGACACAATACATACTCAAATCTTGACTTGGCTATTGGTTCGGCAATTCTCTTACCATGTCTTGAGTGGGGTGTGGGCACTGACCCATATGGCAGTGACCACGTCCCCACCTCACTTACATATATAGGTAAAGGCCCAAGCAGTTCATCTTCCCATAATAGGTTCAATGAAGCACGAGCTAACTGGAATACATTTACAGAGACATCCAAACTACACCACACATCCATAGGACACCTACACGTTGAAGAAGCTGCCCATCTCCTCACGGCGCACATCCTCGACGCCGCCGAAAGATCCATTCCCCACGCCTCTGGTGCCCCGCGCAACCAGCGGAGGCCGTGGTGGAATGAGGACTGTAGGCGGGCGCGAGAGGCCCAGAACAAGGCGTGGGGTATCCTTCGACGGTACCCCACGTCGGGCAACCTTATTTTGTTCAAACGGGCCAAGGCGTTAGGAAAACGTGTGCGCCGTGAGGCAAAACGAGAGAGTTGGCACACCTTCCTTACATCTATTAACTCATACACAGACACACACAAAGTCTGGACACGAATCAGAAAACTAAAAGGACAACAGACACACAGCCTGCCCCTGGTTAGTACAACAGGGGACACACTAGAAGACCAGGCAAACACTCTTGCACAACACTTCGAACACGTGTCTAGTTCAGCACACTACACGAACACTTTCATGAAACACAAAACATCTGCAGAAAAAAAGCCCTTACACGACAAAGACAAATCAAAAATTTCTTACAACTCTGAATTCACTCTCTATGAGTTGAGGGCTGCCCTGAGCACGTGCAAACCTTCAGCTCCAGGCGCAGATAAGATTACATACACCATGATACAGCACCTACACCCAGACACTCTTGAAACACTCTTACACCTATACAATAAAATATGGCTTTCGGGGCACATTCCACGCTCTTGGAGGGAGGCCATAGTGGTGGCTGTCCTAAAGGAAGGGAAGGACCCTTCCCCTCCTGCCAGTTACCGCCCCATTGCCCTGACAAGCTGCCTGTGTAAGCTCTTCGAGAAGATGATAAACAGGAGGCTTGTGTACTTCTTAGAGTACAATGGTCTTCTCGAGAGCTGCCAGGCGGGCTTCAGGGCGGGGCGATCTACCAACGATCAACTCGTTGCATTAGAGGCGTATATAAAAGATGCTTTTCTCCATAAGCAGTACTGTATGACAGTATTCTTTGATCTAGAAAAAGCGTACGATACCGCGTGGCGGTATGGCATCCTAAGCGACCTCAAGTCCTTTGGCATGTCGGGTAACATGATGAACACGCTTGCCAGTTACCTGTCTGAAAGAACGTTTCGCGTGCGAGTTGGAACTGCACTTTCTAGGGTTCATGTGCAGGAAAACGGTGTTCGGCAAGGTGGAGTTTTGAGTTGCACTTTGTTTATTGTAAAAATGAACTCTCTTCGGAAGGCTCTGCCACCAACCATTTCCTGCTCAATCTATGTAGACGACGTGCAATTATCCTTTAAGTCTTGTAACCTGTCTGTCTGCGAGCGCCAAGTCCAGCTTGGTGTTAACAAGCTAGCTGGCTGGGCAGATAGCAACGGTTTTAAATTTAATCCGGGAAAGTGCACTTGCGTTTTGTTTTCCAAGAGGCGTGGTATCCGGCCGGATCCTGACATTCAACTCAATGGTGTATTGATTCCTGTCAAAAAGGAACACAAGTTTTTAGGCATAACCTTTGACGAAATGCTTACATTCATTTCACACGTAAAAGAGCTAAAACATAAATGCCTAAAAACAATGAATATCCTTAAGGTTCTGTCGCACATCTCTTTTGGTGCTGACAAACAACTTCTTTTACGTGTTTTTACCAGCTTGATAGGTTCACGATTGGACTATGGTAGTGTTGTTTATGGGTCAGCAAGTAAAACATCCCTGAAAATGCTGGACCCTGTGCTTCATCTGGGGCTCCGCTTGGCGTGTGGCGCCTTCCGGACTAGTCCAGTTGAAAGCCTGTATGTCGAGTGCAACAAATGGAACCTACAACGCCAGCGAGCATACACAGACCTCCTTTATGCTTTTAAAATTTCATCCATGCCTCACCATCCTTTTAAATCAGTTTTTTATGATAGATCCATGAGTGAACTCCTTTTAAATCGACCCCGCACGGGGCACCTTGAGTAATCTTGGTGACGGTACTGGCGATACCGCGGACCCCGAGCCCCCCAACATAAGCTGTGTCCTACCGTGGTGATGTGTTTTGAAGGTGAAGGGTAGAAACCTCTAACGGTGGCCGTCGGAGCTCAGGTCAAGCTCCGGCGGATGGGCTCCCTGTCTGTTTACCAGGCAGGGAGCTCCGGGACCTCCTCAGCTATCAGGGTAAGGTTGTGGAAGAAAGTACCCCCGTCTCCCTGCTTTTCAATGTATCATATGGCATTTTCTAAACCCCCCCCCCAGACGTGATCGGCCCCCGAAAAGGGGCCGCACCGAAGTATCTTTTCCTCCTTTGCAATCGATCTCTCCCCCAAAGCCTGATAATTTCTCGCGGTTTCTGATCATGGAATCTGTTGACAAGACAAACCCCATCACTTCCCAATCTGTGTTTCTAATCTCCAAGTTTCTTGAAAGCCTTATCGGAAAGTCGTATAAGGCTAAGAAACTCACAACGGGAGAAGTTTTGATAGAAGTAGAAAGCAAGCAACAATCCTCTAACCTCCTCAAGCAAACGCGCATGGTAGATGTTGACATCAAGATCACGCCCCATCGCAGCCTCAATAGCTGCCAGGGCGTGATCTCTGATCGGGATCTAATGAATGAGACTGAAGCAGACCTGCTCGAGGGCCTCCGAGAGCAGGGCGTGACAGCAGTGAGGCGAATCACCATACGCCGAAATGATGAAATAATTTCAACCAAGCACATAATCTTGACACTTGACCGCTCTAACCTTCCTGAGTCGGTCAACGCAGGCTTCTTGAGATGTCCAATCCGACCCTACGTGCCGAACCCGCGCCGCTGTTTCAAGTGCCAGCGGTTTGGGCACGGCACAACGTCTTGTCGTGGTAAATTGACGTGCGCAAAATGTGCAGCACATGATCATGAAACTGACAATTGTAAATCCGAGAACTTCACCTGTGCCAACTGCCAGGGACCACACGCTGCCTATTCTGGGAGCTGTGGAAAGTTCAAAGAAGAAAAACAGATCATTGCCTTGAAAGTCAACGAAAACATCACCTTCCCAGAGGCACGGAAGAGGTTCGCCTCCTTCCCTCTGGGCAGGTACGCCGACGCAGCTCGCCGGGGGGCGGAGCGGCGTCTTGTTTCGGCGGGGACCCAGTACCTAGAGTCGGACTTGGTCCCGCCCCCGCCCCCCCCCTGGGTTGCCTCTGGTAGCCCAACCCGCCACCACGCCGCTTGCTCAGGCAGCAGCGGTTGTGGTGGCAACCTCTTCTGTCGGGGCCGGTGCCGCTCCCGTCCGTGCCTCCCCATCGTCCAGTGCGTTGGAGTGTGCCATGGACACCACGAGCCCCGCATCGGCTCCCACCGCCACCGCACCGCCCGTGCCACTTCTGGTGCCTCCGACACCACCGGCGGTGGCGGGTCAAACGAAGGGCCCCTGAAGGGGGGCCAAGTCCGGGGGGCCCGGTTCCACGGGCACACCCAGGACATCGGACGACGAGATGGACGTCGTGCCGTTCTTGCCTGCAACGCAGCGCAAGGAGCGGCCTCCGACGTCCAAGCCTACAGATAGGCCGCCCAAAAAGCCCAATCCAAGAGTCACAGCCCCGAAAGACGACACATAAACATACACACTCCAGTAGCTCTCACACTAAATAATGGGAAGAGAAAATATTGTTCAATGGAACTGCAGAGGCCTTCTGAATAATCTTGACGACGTGTATGAGATTCTGCATACCAATCAGCCAAGTGTAATGTGTGTTCAGGAAACACATTTGAATTATAAACAATCAAATTTCTTGAATAGTTACCTGGTATACAGGAAAGACAGGGATGGCTGCACACACTCTTCTGGCGGTGTGGCCATAATCGTCCGGAAATCCTTAGCATGCCACCCTGTCACCTTGAACACTATCCTTGAGGCTGTAGCAATACGCTTAATAATATTTAATAGGTTGATAACGGTGTGCTCCATATACATTCCTCCTGATGTTACACTTTTGAGTTCTGACTTCGAGGCGCTGGTTGACCAGCTGCCCGAACCATACATTCTAACAGGCGACCTTAACGCTCACAATTCTCTTTGGGGCTCTTCTCGTACGGATGCCCGAGGTCGCCTGATAGAGAGGTTTCTTACATCCTCTGGAGCATGCCTTTTCAACAATAAACAGCCTACATACCATAACATAGGTCACAACACATACTCATGTCTTGACTTGGCTATTGGCTCCGCAGTTCTCTTTACTCTTCTCGAGTGGGGTGTGGGACCTGACCCATATGGCAGTGACCATTTCCCCACTTCATTAACGTATATAGGTAAAGGCCCGAGCAGTCCATCTTCCCATAATAGGTTCAATGAAGCACGAGCTAACTGGAACACATTTACAGAGACATCCAAACTACACCACACATCCATAGGACACCTACACGTTGAAGAAGCTACCCAACTCCTCACGGCGCACATCCTCGACGCCGCCGAAAAGTCCATTCCCCACGCCTGTGTTGCCCCGCGCAACCAGCGGAGGCCGTGGTGGAATGAGGACTGTAGGCGGGCGCGAGAGGCCCAGAACAAGGCGTGGGGTATCCTTCGCCGGTACCCCACGTCGAGTAACCTCCTCTTGTTCAAACGGGCCAAGGCGTTAGGGAAACGTGTGCGCCGTGAGGCAAAACGAGAGAGTTGGCGTACATTCATAACATCAATTAACTCCTACACAGACACACGGAAAGTATGGACACGAATACGGAAACTCAAGGGACATCAAACACACAGCCTGCCTCTGGTCAGTACAACAGGGGACACACTCGAAGACCAGGCTGACACACTCGCACAACACTTCCAACACGTTTCTAGTTCAGCACACTACAGAAACACCTTCATGAAACACAAACTCGTGGCCGAAAAGAAACCTTTACATGACAATGACAGGTCAGCCACCTCTTATAACTCCGAATTCACGCTTCATGAGCTGAGGGGTGCTCTGAGCACGTGTAAACCCTCAGCTCCAGGCCCAGACAACATTACATATACAATGATACAGAACTTACACACAGACACTCTTGTAACACTTCTTCACCTTTTCAACAAGATATGGCTTTCGGGGCACATTCCAAAGTCTTGGAGGGATGCCATAGTTGTAGCATTCTTGAAAGAAGGGAAGGACCCTTCTTCTCCCGGTAGCTATCGACCCATTGCCCTGACCAGCTGCCTGTGCAAGCTTCTCGAGAAGATGATAAACCGGATGCTCGTGTACTTTTTGGAGTATAACGGCCTTCTCGAGAGCTGCCAGGCAGGCTTCAGGGCGGGGCGATCCACGAATGATCAACTTGTGGCACTAGAGTCGTATATTAAGGATGCCTTCGTGCATAAACAGTTCTGTTTAACTGTCTTCTTAGACCTTGAAAAGGCATACGACACCGCTTGGCGTTATGGGATCCTTAGGGACCTCAAGTCATTCGGTCTATCGGGTAACATGTTAAACACTCTTGTTAGTTACTTGTCAGACAGAACGTTTCGAGTAAGAGTTGGATGTGCACTCTCAAACGTTTACGTGCAAGAAAATGGCGTGCCACAGGGTGGCGTGTTGAGCTGCACTCTCCCCCGCACGGGGCACCTTGAGCAATCTTGGTGACGGTACTGGCGATACCGCGGACCCCGAGCCCCCAAACATAAGCTGGATCCAACCGTGGCGATGTGTTAATAGGTGGAGGGTTAGAAACCACGAACGGTGGCCGTCGGAGCCCAGGTCAAGCTCCGGCGGATGGGCTCCCTGTCTGTTCACCAGGCAGGGAGCTCCGGGACCTCTTTGGCTACCAGGGTAAGGTCAAAGAAGAAAGTACCCCCGTCTCCCTGCTTTTTCCTATGCCATATGGATAAATCAAAACCCCCCCCCCCAGACGTGATCGGCCCCCGAAAAGGGGCCGCACCGAAGTTTCCTTTCCATCCCTTCCAACAATCCACAGTCCGAAACCTGACAACTATCCTCGATTCTTGGTTATCGAGGCAGTTGACAAAACAAACCCTGTTTCATCCATGTCCGTATTCTTGATCACTAAGTTCCTGGAAGGCATCATTGGAAAATCGTTCGATGCTAAGAAACTCCGTACCGGTGAAGTCCTAGTCAATGTCAAGACGCAGCAACAAGCCACTAACCTCCTTTCGCAAACCTGCATGGCAGATCTGCCCATCACAGTCACTCCCCATCGTAGCCTCAACAGCTCTCAGGGTGTGATCTCGGAGACCGATTTGTTGAATGAGACCGAAGCTGATCTGTTGGAAGGCCTGAAAGATCAGGATGTAACTGCAGTGAGGCGTATCACCATCAGACGAGACAATAAGGAAATCCCCACAAAGCATATAATCTTGACATTCAACAAATCAAAACTTCCTGAACACATCAATGCTGGCTTCATTAGGTGTGGTGTACGACCGTACATACCTAACCCGCGCCGCTGCTACAAGTGCCAGCGATTCGGGCACGCTACAACTTCTTGTCGCGGCAAAACGACCTGCGCGAAATGCGCCGCACATGACCACCCTACTGAAAACTGTAACTCCACTACCTTCACCTGTGCAAACTGTCAGGGGCCGCACGCAGCATGGTCCCGCAGCTGTGAAAAGTTTCACCAAGAAAAAAAGATCATCCACGTGAAAGTAACTGAGAACATCTCCTTCCCCGAGGCGCGAAAGAGGTTCGCCTCTTTCCCCTTGGGGAGGTACGCCGACGCAGCTCGCCGGGGGGCGGAGCGGCGTCTTGTTTCGGCGGGGACCCAGTACCACGAGTCGGACTTGGTCCCGCCTCCGCCCCCCCCTGGGTTGCCTCTGGCGACCCAACCCGCCACCGCACCGCCTGCTAAGTCAGCAGCGGCTGTGGTGGCATCCACGTCCGTTGGGGATGCTGCTGCACCCTCTGTTTCCTCCTCTCCACCGGCCCGAAGCACATGCGAGGGCCCGGAGGAGATGGAGCTGGAGGAAACCGCAGCAGTTCCCACCTCCGGCGCACCGCCTGTCCCACCTGGGGCGCTCCTGACGCCCTCGGCGGTCGCGGCCAGAACGAAGGGCACCGCAAACGGTTCCAGGTCCGGGGGGTCCGGTACGCCGGGTACCCCTTCCAAATCAGATGATGACTTGGATGTGGGACCCTTCCTGTCTGCTTCGCAGCGGAAGGAACGGGTCCCTCCATCTAAACCTCCAGAGGAGGTAAAGAAACCCCGTCCAAGAGTCCAAGCCCCGAAAGACCCTACATAAATAGTCACACTCCAGTAGCTCTAATACATAATAATGGGAAGAGAAAATATCGTTCAATGGAACTGCAGAGGCCTTCTAAGTAATCTTGACGACGTCTATGAGATCCTGCATGCTAATCAGCCAAGTGTAATGTGTGTTCAGGAAACACACCTGAATTCAAAGAACACAAATTTCTTGAATAGTTACCTGGTATACAGAAAGGACAGGGTTGGCTGCACACACTCTTCTGGCGGTGTGGCCATAATCGCCCGCAAATCCTTAGCATGCCACCCTGTCACCTTGAACACAATCCTTGAGGCTGTAGCAATACGCTTGATAATATTTAATAGGTTGATAACGGTATGCTCCATATACATTCCTCCTGATGTTTCACTTTTAAGTTCTGACTTCGAGGCGCTGGTTGACCAGCTGCCCGAACCATACATCCTGACAGGCGACCTTAATGCTCACAATACTCTTTGGGGCTCTTCTCGCACAGATGCCCGAGGTCGCCTTATAGAGAAATTCCTTACATCTTCAGGAGCATGCCTTTTCAACAATAAACAGCCTACATACCATAGCATAGGAAACAACACATACTCATGTCTTGACTTGGCGATTGGCTCCGCAGTTCTCTTTCCTCTCCTCGAGTGGGCTGTGGGCACTGACCCATACGGTAGTGACCACTTCCCCACCTCACTCACATACATAGGTAAAGGCCCATGTAGTCCATCTTCCCATAATAGGTTCAATGAAGCACGAGCTAACTGGAATACATTTACAGAGACATCCAAACTACACCACACATCCATAGGACACCTACATGTTGAAGAAGCTACCCAACTGCTCACGGCGCACATCCTCGACGCCGCCGAAAAGTCCATTCCCCACGTCTCTGGTGCCCCGCGCAACCAGCGGAGGCCGTGGTGGAATGAGGACTGTAGGCGGGCGCGAGAGGCCCAGAACAAGGCGTGGGGTATCCTTTGTCGGTACCCCACGTCGGGAAACCTCCTCTTGTTCAAACGGGCCAAGGCATTAGGAAAACGTGTGCGCCGTGAGGCAAAACGAGAGAGTTGGCGTACATTCATAACATCAATAAACTCCTACACAGACACAAGGAAAGTATGGACACGAATACGTAAACTCAAGGGACAACAAACACACAGCCTGCCCCTGGTCAGTACAACAGGGGACACTCTGGAAGACCAGGCTGACACACTCGCGCAACACTTCCAACACGTGTCCAGTTCAGCACACTACACGAACACTTTCCTGAAACATAAAGCCTCTTGTGAAAAGAAGTCTATACACGACAACAACAAATCACAGACTTCGTACAACTCCCTGTTTTCACTACATGAGCTGAGGGCTGCTCTGAGCACGTGTAAACCCTCAGCTCCAGGCCCAGACAACATTACATATACAATGATACAGAACTTACACACAGACACTCTTGTAACACTTCTTCACCTTTTCAACAAGATATGGCTTTCGGGGCACATTCCAAAGTCTTGGAGGGATGCCATAGTTGTAGCATTCTTGAAAGAAGGGAAGGACCCTTCTTCTCCCGCTAGCTATCGACCCATTGCCCTGACCAGCTGCCTGTGCAAGCTTCTCGAGAAGATGATGAACCGGAGGCTCGTGTACTTTTTGGAGTATAACGGCCTTCTCGAGAGCTGCCAGGCAGGCTTCAGGGCGGGGCGATCCACGAATGATCAACTTGTGGCACTAGAGTCGTATATTAAGGATGCCTTCGTGCATAAACAGTTCTGTTTAACTGTGTTTTTCGACCTAGAAAAGGCCTATGACACCGCTTGGCGTTATGGGATCCTTACTGACCTGAAGTCATTCGGTGTTTCTGGAAATATGTTTAACACCCTTGCTAGCTATTTGTCGGAGAGAACCTTTCGCGTCAGAGTTGGTTCTGCACTGTCAAAGGTACACGTGCAAGAAAGTGGCGTGCCGCAAGGCGGAGTTCTAAGCTGCACTCTCTTCATAGTAAAAATGAACTCCCTTGGGAAGGCACTGCCGCCTACAATTTCTTACTCCATGTATGTAGATGACGTGCAGATATCTTTTAAATCATGTAATATGTCCATCTGCGAACGTCAAGTTCAGCTCGGCGTCAAGAAGCTTGCCGGCTGGGCAGACAAGAATGGTTTTAAAATTAATCCCGGAAAGAGCTCTTGTGTTGTATTCTCCAGGAAGCGTGGGGTCCACCCGGACCCAGACATCACTCTTGCAAATGTGCCAATTCCTGTCAACAAGGAGCACAAGTTGTTAGGCATTTTATTCGATGAAAAACTTACATTCATTCCTCATGTCAAACAGCTCAAATGTAAATGCCTAAAGGCAATGAATATTCTTAAGGTTCTCTCACATCAATCTTATGGGGCCGACAAACAACTCCTGCTGCGCCTGTACACGGCGTTGGTGGGGTCCCGGCTCGACTACGGCAGTGTCGTGTATGGGTCGGCGACAAAGACCGCACTGAGAATGCTCGACCCAGTGCTGCATCTTGGCCTTCGCCTCTCATGCGGCGCTTTCCGCACTAGCCCTGTCGAAAGCCTTTATGTCGAGTGCGACAAGTGGTGTCTAGGGCATCAGCGGGAGTATGTTGACCTGCTGTATGCATCTAAGATTGTGTCTCTTACCAACCATCCTTTTAATCCCATCATGAACAATACATCAAACTTGCAACTCTTTTTAAACAGGCCATCCGTTTCCTTACCTTTCTCTCTCAGAGTTAGGGAGGAGGCTTCTGCACTCACGGTCCCTCTTTCAGACACGCACAAGACACCCATTCAAAATTTCATCGCACCATGGCATCTTCGTCCTGTATCATGCGACCTGTCATTCACTCTTGTAGAAAAAAATAGGGTACCCAAGAATGCAATTCTGCAGCACTTCCTGTTCCTGCAGGACAAGTACAGGTGCGCAGAATTCTATAGCGACGCGTCGAAAACTGGTTCTACGGTATCTTGTGCAGCGCACGGACCAAATTTTAGAGTGAGCAAAACAATGAATTTTCATAACAGTATTTACACGGCAGAAGCATATGGCATTTTACTCGTTTCAAACCACATCATCAAACATAAAATTCCCAAGTCCATTGTGTACACAGACTCTCAAAGCGTTGTACAGGCACTGTCATTAGGAAGGTCATCTAAAAACTATGTCATAAATGCTCTCTTCAAGGTACTAATGTCTGCTTATGCCTCAAATCTTGAAATAACTATATGCTGGGTACCAGGGCATTGTGGAATCCCTGGCAATGAGGCCGCCGACCAAATGGCTGGTGATGCTGCTCTCATGACTACAGTTGACGTTACAACAGTACCTTACACCGACCTAAAGACACACATCAGACGACAGCTTCGTAACACATGGCAATTACACTGGAGTCAACAAACGGACAACAAACTACACATAATAAAACCACAACTGGGACGCTACATAACTGACTCACACAACAGATACACTGAAGTCGCCCTGGCTAGGCTGCGGATAGGCCACACACATGCGACGCACTCCCACCTGCTCACTGGAACTTCGGGACCCATGTGTAGCAGGTGTGGAAAGGGCCTATCCGTAGTCCACATACTAATCACATGCAAGGCACTTGACACAACACGACACAAACATTTCCCTGAATTATACAGACAACACATTCCTTTGCACCCATCATACTTTTTAGCCGACGAACCAATGTTTTCTAGTCAACGTGTTTTTAAGTTTTTAGCTGAGGTAAACTTTCTGCAGCTCTTGTCATATCATGTGTAATCACCCTGGCCCTATACACCAGCCATCTCCATTGTCTTTTGTTTTGCATCACCTTTACTTTTAGTCACATGTTTTAGTATGTACGGTCTCATCTTAATTCAGTAACTTCTTCTTTGGCGCTCTTTGCCCATAGTCGGCCTTGCGCCAATAAAACCCAACTATCATCATCATGAGCTGCACTCTCTTCATAGTAAAAATGAACTCTCTTGGTAAGGCACTGCCACCTACAATCTCTTATTCCATGTATGTAGATGACGTGCAGATATCCTATAAATCATGCAATATGTCAATCTGCGAACGTCAAGTCCAGCTTGGTGTAAAGAAACTTGCCGGCTGGGCAGACAAGAATGGTTTTAAATTAAATCCTGTAAAAAGCTCCTGCGTTGTGTTCTCCAGGAAGCGCGGGGTCCATATGGACCCAGACATTACTCTTAATGGCGTGTCGCTTCCTGTGAACAAGGAGCACAAGTTCTTAGGTGTTGTGTTTGACCATAAACTCACATTCATTCCACACATCAAGGAACTTAAACATAAATGTCTTAAAACAATGAATATACTTAAGGTTCTCTCCCATCAATCTTATGGTTCCGACAAAGAACTCCTACTACGGCTCTATACTGCTTTAGTTGGGTCTCGTTTAGACTATGGCAGTGTGGTATATGGGTCGGCGACTAAAACAGCATTGCGAATGCTTGACCCAGTGCTACACTTGGGGCTTCGTCTCGCCTCGGGTGCTTTTCGCACTAGCCCTGTCGAGAGTCTGTATGTCGAGTGTGATAAGTGGAGCCTTGAGAACCAACGAACGTACATGGACTTGCTATATGCTTTTAAAATTTCATCACTGAATAATCATCCTTTTTATCCTGTCTTTAACGATACATCAACATCTCTGCTCTTTGCAAATCGCCCATCCGTTCCTCTGCCCTTTTCACTTAGAGTGAGAGAGCGAGCCTCGGATCTCAGTGCTTCGTTTTTAGATGTGTACAGGTCATCCTTTTCTAACAGTTTACCGCCTTGGCAAGTTCGCCCTGTGTCGTGCGACCTCTCTTTTATGAGACTTGACAAAAATCCTGTACCACGAGCTGCAATACTGCAGCACTTTATGTCTTTGCAGTTTAAATACACATGTGCAGAATTTTATAGTGACGCTTCTAAAACCTCCAGTATGGTGTCGTGCGCTGCTCATGGTCCTAATTTCAATGCAGCCAGAACCATGAGCATGCACACATCAATTTTTTCAGCAGAAGCGTATGGAATTTTACTGATTGTACGACACATCCTGTAAAATCACATTCCCAATTCCATCATATATACAGATTCTTTGAGTGTTGTTCGCGCACTGTCATCGCATACACCCCCCAGAAACCACATAGTTAATCTTGTATTTTGCACTATCATGTCCGTGTATGCACAAAAGCATGAGCTGGTCCTCTGCTGGGTCCCAGGACACGCAGGGATCTCTGGGAACGAGTTGGCAGACGAGAGGGCCGGTGCGGCTGCACTCAGGAACACTGTGGACATTACAACGGTACCCTACACAGACCTCAAGCCACACATAAGACAACACCTGCGCAGAACATGGCAAACACACTGGGATGAACAGACAGACAACAAACTACATGTAATAAAGCCACACTTGGGACGGTACACAACTGACTCACACAACAGACACACGGAAGTCGCCTTGGGTAGGCTGCGGATAGGGCACACCCATGCGACGCACTCGTATCTGCTGACGGGATCATCTAGACCCCAGTGCAGCAGGTGCGGAGAGGCCCTATCCGTGATGCACATTCTCATACAATGTAAGGCACTCGACACTACACGACGCAAACACTTCCCTCAACTACACACACGACATATTCCACCACACCCGTCATACTTCTTAGGAGACGATGCCATGTTTTCTGTTCAACGCACCTTTCAGTTCCTATCAGAAGTTCACTTTTTACAGCTCATCTCATACCACCCATAGCTTTTACCCCCTGGTCCTATACACGAGCCACCTTATTTATTCTTAACCACTCTTGTTCTTCACCCTGGCCATTTACACCAGCCGTGCTCATAGCTTTTAACTGATTTTATTTATTGTTCTCTCCTCATCAAATCACTTTGTGTTTGGCGCTCTTTGCCCATGTCGGCCTTGCGCCAATAAAATCAAACTATCATCATCATCACCTTTTAAATCGACCATCGTTCTCTGCGCCCTTCTCTTACAGAGTTAGAGAGGAAGCGTCAGAGCTTTCTGTCTCCTTTTTAGACACCATACAAAGTTCTCAAACAGATTTTATAGCACCATGGCATCTCCGCCCTGTATCATGCGACACATCTTTCGCACAGGTAGATAAAAACCGAGCTCCCACATGTGCAGTTCTGCAGCACTTCTTGTATCTGCAGCAGAAGTACCAATGTTCTGAATTTTATACGGACGCCTCTAAAACTTCCACCCCGGTGTCCTGCGCGGCGCATGGGCCCGGCCTTAGTGTCACGAGAACTCTTAACAGTAATACAAGTATCTTTACGGCAGAGGCTTATGGTGTACTTCTGGTTGTTAATCATATCCTTCAAAGCCACATCCCACAATCCATTATATATACAGATTCTCTCAGTGTTGTGCGGGCGTTGTCGTCAACAAAGTCTTCAAAAAATCACGTTATAAAATTAATAGTCAAGGGTATTATGTCTGTGTATGTACGCAAATTTGAACTGGTTCTTTGCTGGGTCCCTGGCCACTGTGGTATAGCCGGGAACGAAGCAGCGGACCGAATGGCTGCTGCTGCTACACTCTTGAATACAGTAGACATAACCACATTACCCTACACCGATGTGAAACCACACATCAGGCAACAACTTCGCAAAACATGGCAAATACACTGGAGTGAACAGACAGACAACAAGTTACACGTAATAAAACCTCACTTGGGACCGTACACCTCCGACACACGGAACAGATACATAGAAGTCGCCTTGGCTAGATTACGGATAGGGCACACGCACGCAACGCACTCGCACCTGCTCACTGGATCTCCAAGACCTCTGTGCAGCAGGTGCGGAGAGGCCCTATCCGTGATCCACATCCTCATACAATGTAAGGCACTCGACACTACACGACGAAAACACTTCCCACAACTACACGCACGACATATCCCACCACACCCGTCACACTTCTTAGGAGACGAAGCCCTGTTTCCAATCAAACGCGTTTTCGAGTTTCTCACCGACGTAAAATTTTTACACCTCATTTCTTATCATGCATGTTGACAACCTGGCCCTTTACACCAGTCATCTTCATTACGTTGTGTTTTACTTTGTTTATTTTTACTAAGATGATCTTTTACTTCCATTTCACTTTCATGTAATCACTTTTATTTGGCGCTCTTTGCCCTTAGTCGGCCTTGCGCCATTAAACTCTAAACATCATCATCAAGTCCATTCCCCACGCCTCTGGTGCCCCGCGCAACCAGCGGAGGCCGTGGTGGAATGAGGACTGTAGGCGGGCGCGAGAGGCCCAGAACAAGGCGTGGGGTATCCTTAGTCGGTACCCTACGTCGGGAAACCTCCTCTTGTTCAAACGGGCCAAGGCTTTAGGAAAACGTGTGCGCCGTGAGGCAAAACGAGATAGTTGGCGTACATTCATAACATCAATAAACTCCTACACAGACACAAGGAAAGTATGGACACGAATACGCAAACTCAAGGGACAACAAACACACAGCCTGCCTCTGGTCAGCACTACAGGGGACACACTCGAAGACCAGGCTGACACACTCGCACAACACTTCCAACACGTGTCCAGTTCAGCACACTACACGAACACTTTCTTGAAACATAAAGCCTCTTGTGAAAAGAAGTCCCTACACGACAACAACAAATCACAGACTTCTTACAACTCCATGTTTTCACTACATGAGCTGAGGGCTGCTCTGAGCACGTGTAAACCCTCAGCTCCAGGCCCAGACAACATTACATACACAATGATACAACACCTACACGCAGACACACTTGAAGCACTTCTACATCTATATAATAAAATTCCACACTCTTGGAGGGAGGCCATTGTAGTGGCTTTCTTGAAGGAGGGAAAGGACCCGTCGTTCCCCTCAAGTTACCGTCCAATAGCCCTGACGAGCTGCCTGTGCAAGCTCTTCGAGAAGATGATCAATCGCAGGCTCGTGTACTTCCTCGAGTACAATGGTCTTCTCGAGAGCTGCCAGGCAGGCTTTAGGGTGGGGCGATCGACGAACGATCAACTGGTCGCACTTGACTCATACATCAAGGATGCCTTCGTGCATAAGCAGTACTGTTTTACTGTCTTTTTCGATCTCGAGAAGGCCTACGACACCGCTTGGCGTTATGGGATCCTTAGTGATCTCAGGTCATTCGGTGTTTCGGGTAATATGTTGAACACCCTTGTAAGTTATTTATCGGAGAGAACGTTCAGAGTAAGAGTTGGTTGTGCACTTTCAAAGGTTCACGTCCAAGAAAACGGCGTGCCGCAAGGTGGCGTGTTGAGTTGCACTCTCTTTATAGTAAAGATGAACTCTCTTGGAAAGGCACTGCCACCAACAATCTCTTATTCTATGTGTGTAGACGACGTGCAAATATCTTTTAAATCATGTAATATGTCAACATGCGAACGTCAAGTCCAGCTTGGTGTCAAGAAGCTTGCCGGCTGGGCAGACAAGAATGGGTTTAAATTGAATCCTGCAAAAAGCTCCTGCGTTGTGTTCTCCAGGAAGCGCGGGGTCCATCCGGACCCAGACATTACTCTGAATGGCGTGTCGCTTCCTGGGAACAAGGAGCACAAGTTCTTAGGTGTTGTGTTTGACCAGAAACTCGCATTCATTCCACACATCAAGGAACTTAAACATAAATGTCTAAAAACAATGAATATACTTAAGGTTCTCTCCCGCCAATCGTATGGTTCCTACCACGGTGTAAGAATAGTTTAGGTGGTGACACTCGCCCCGGCGACGCGACCACATCTTGTTCGGCGCTCCGCCGCTTTTCGCAACCGCCGGTAGATGGTGCTAGTGTATGGGGGCCCAGCCACGCTGCTGCAGAAGTTGCGGCTGCTTGCGCGTTGTTTGCCCGAATGTGTAGGCTAAGCGCACATGATTTTACTGCAGCACACAGCCTTACTATCTTAAGGGTAAAAATTTTTCCGGTATACATTTAAATTTACCGTTCATTCTAAGCGCAGTAAACCCAAACGATGGGCCGGGGTAACATAACGGGTGTGCAACGTTATTAAAAGCAAGTAACCGGCCCTTATTTCCGGCGAGTTGTGTGTATATGCTTCTAATAGATCGCAAAACCTTCAAGGCCCTAAATCGCTAATGAAGTACGAACCCACGCAACGACTTCTTGCGCTCTAAGTAAACGTATCTACGAGCGCCCCGCACGGGGCACCTTGAGCAATCTTGGTGACGGTACTGGCGATACCGCGGACCCCGAGCCCCCAAACATAAGCTGGATCCAACCGTGGCGATGTGTTTATAGGTGGAGGGTTAGAAACCACGAACGGTGGCCGTCGGAGCCCAGGTCAAGCTCCGGCGGATGGGCTCCCTGTCTGTTCACCAGGCAGGGAGCTCCGGGACCTCTTTGGCTACCAGGGTAAGGTCAAAGAAGAAAGTACCCCCGTCTCCCTGCTTTTATACTATGCTTTATGGTATTGTCTAAAACCCCCCCCAACCGTGATCGGTCCCTGAAAAGGGGCCGCACCGAAGTATCCTTTCCTCCGTTGCCGTCGTTAACCTTTCCTGAACCGGACCATTTTTCTCGATTTCTTGTGATGGAATCCCTCAATCCAACCCACCCTCTTGCATCTCAGTCAGTCTTCCTGATCGCCAAGTATCTTGAAGCCATAGTAGGAAAATCGTATAAATGCAAAAAACAAAGGTCTGGTGAACTCTTAATTGAAATAAATGACAAACAGCAGTCTGCAAAGCTTCTAGCTCAGACTAGACTGGCTGATCTTGACATCCGGGTCACACCCCATCGGAGCCTCAACAGCTCTCAGGGTGTGATATCCGAGACAGACCTCCTGAACGAAACCGATGCGGATCTCCTTGCCGGCTTGAAGGATCAGGGCGTCACTGCCGTGAGACGCATCACCATCCGTAGAGACGACAAGGAGATTCCCACCAAGCACATCATCTTGACCTTTGACCGTGCAGTTCTCCCACAACATATATATGCAGGTTTTATCCGTTGCTCCATCCGTCCGTACATCCCGAACCCGCGGCGCTGTTTTAAGTGCCAGCGGTTCGGGCATGGTACAAACTCTTGCCGTGGCCGATTGACGTGTGCAAAATGCGCGGCGCACGATCATCCGAGCGAGAACTGCTCATCTGAAACCCTCACTTGTGTAAACTGCGGTGGGCCGCATGCGGCATACTCCCGCAAGTGCGAAAAATTCCAATTAGAAAAAAAGATCATAAACATTAAGGTCACTGAGAACATCACCTTTCCAGAGGCGAGAAAGAGGTTCGCCTCTTTCCCTCTGGGGAGGTACGCCGACGCAGCTCGCCGGGGGGCGGAGCGGCGTCTGGTGTCCACAGGGACCCAGTTCAGCGAGTCTGACCTGGTCCCTCCTCCGCCCCCCCCTGGGTTGCCTCTGGCAGCCCAACCCGCCACCACGCCGCTTGCTGAGGCAGCAGCGGTTGTGGTGGCAACCTCTTCCGTCGGGACCGGTGCTGCTCCCGCCTCTGTCTCCCCATCCTCCAGTGCATTGGAGGGTACCGAGGTGATGGACACCACGGGCCCCGCACCGACTCCCACCGCTACCGCACCGCCCGTGCCACCTCTGGTGCCCCGGACGCCCTCAGCGGTGGCGGCTCTAACGAAGGGCTCCCGAGGGGGGGCCAAGTTCGGGGGGCCCGGTCCGTCGGGCACCCCTCGGACATCCGACGACGATATGGATGTCGGGCCGTTCCTGCCTGCAACGCAGCGCAAGGAACGCGTCCCGACGCCAAAGCCTCCCGACAAGCCAAAAAAGGCGAGAGTCACAGCCCCGAAAGACGACACATAAACAAACACACACACTCCAGTAGCTCACACACTAAATAATGGGAAGAGAAAACATAATTCAATGGAACTGTAGAGGCCTTCTTAAAAATCTTGACGATGTATACGAACTACTGCATGCTAATCAGCCAAGTGTGATGTGTCTTCAGGAGACGCATTTGAATTCCAAGCACACAAATTTCTTAAATAGGTACATGGTCTTCAGAAAGGACAGGGATGGCTGCACACACTCTTCGGGCGGTGTAGCCATAATAGCCCGGAAATCCCTAGCATGCCACCCTGTCGCTCTCAACACCGTCCTTGAGGCTGTAGCAATACGCACAATAATTTTTAATAGGTTGATAACGGTATGCTCCATTTACATTCGTCCTGATTATGCACTTCTGAGCTCTGACTTCGAGGCGCTGGTCGACCAGCTGCCCGAGCCATACATCATAACAGGCGACCTTAATGCACACAACTCTCTTTGGGGCTCCTCTAGAACGGATGCCCGAGGTCGCCTGATAGAGAAGTTTCTTACATCTTCAGGAGCATGCCTTTTCAACAAAAAACAGCCTACATACCATAACTTAGGACACAATACATACTCGCATCTCGACTTGGCTATTGGTTCCGCAGTTCTCTTTCCATGTCTTGAGTGGGGCGTGGGCACGGACCCATATGGTAGTGACCACTTCCCCACTTCCCTAACATATATAGGTAAAGGCCCATGCAGTCCATCTTCCCATAAGAGGTTTAATGAATCAAAAGCAAACTGGAGCACATTCACACAAACATCTCAACTACACCACACATCCATAAAACACCTACACGTGGAGGAAGCAGCCCAACTCGTCGCGGCGCACATTCTCGACGCTGCCGAAAAGTCCATTCCCCACGCCTCCAGCGCTCCGCGTAACCAAAGGAGGCCGTGGTGGAATGAGGACTGTAGGCGGGCGCGAGAGGCCCAGAATAAGGCGTGGGGTGTCCTTCGCCGGTACCCCACGTCAGATAACCTCATTTCTTTTAAACGGGCAAAGGCTTTTGGGAAGCGAGTGCGTCGTGAGGCGAAAAGGGAAAGTTGGCGCACCTTCCTCACTTCCATCAACTCATACACAGACACGCGAAAAGTATGGACACGAATACGTAAACTGAAAGGACAACAGACACACAGCCTGCCCCTGGTTAGTACAACAGGGGACACACTGGAAGACCAGGCTAACACACTCGCACAACACTTTCAACATGTGTCCAGTTCAGCGCACTACACCAACACTTTCATAAAACACAAAACATCCTGTGAGAAGAAGTCCTTGCGAGACAGTAATAAGTCGACGTCATCTTATAACACCCCCTTCTCACTGCATGAGCTGAAGATCGCACTTAGTACATGTAAACCTTCAGCTCCAGGCGCAGACAACATTACATACACTATGATTCAACACCTGCACACAGACACACTTGAAACCCTCCTTCACCTCTACAACAAAATATTTCTTTCGGGGCACCTCCCAAGGTCATGGAGGGAGGCCATCGTAGTGGCCTTTCTGAAAGAGGGGAAGGACCCTTCCTCTCCCACAAGTTATCGTCCCATCGCCCTCACAAGCTGCCTGTGTAAGCTGTTCGAGAAGATGATCAATAGGAGACTCATGTACTTCTTAGAGTACAATGGTCTTCTCGACGGCTGCCAGGCTGGCTTCAGGGCTGGGAGATCCACCAACGATCAACTGGTTGTGTTGGAATCATATGTAAAAGATGCCTTTATCCATAATCAGTTTTGCATAACGGTCTTCTTTGATATGGAAAAGGCCTATGACACTGCCTGGCGGTATGGCATCTTGAGTGACCTCAAGTCGTTTGGTGTCTCCGGCAACATGCTGAACACCCTCGCTAGCTACATGTCGGAAAGGACCTTTCGAGTGAGGGTTGGCAGTGCACTTTCCAATGTATATGTGCAGGAAAATGGCGTTCCTCAAGGCGGTGTCCTGAGCTGCACACTATTCATTGTTAAGATGAACTCGCTCCGGAAGGCATTGCCACCAACCATTTCCTGTTCTGTATATGTAGATGACGTTCAAATATCTTTTAAGTCGTGTAACTTTTCAATTTGTGAACGCCAAGTCCAGCTTGGGGTGAACAGACTTGCTGGCTGGGCGGACACAAACGGTTTTAAACTGAACCCTGTAAAAAGTACTTGTGTTGTGTTTTCCCGGAAGCGTGGAACTCATGCGGACCCTGATATCTCTATCAATGGTGTAGTAATCCCTGTCAGAGGTGAGCAGAAGTTTTTGGGAATAATATTCGACAGTAAACTCACATTTATCCCTCACTTGAAACACCTTAAACACAAATGCCTAAAAACAATGAACATTCTTAAAGTCCTTTCACACCAATCTTATGGTGCTGACAAGCAGCTCCTCCTGCGGCTTTATACTGCAGTGGTAGGATCTCGCTTGGATTATGGCAGTGTTGTTTATGGGTCCGCGACGAAGACTGCGCTAAAAATGCTTGACCCGGTGCTTCATTTGGGGCTTCGTCTTGCCTGTGGTGCCTTTCGCACTAGCCCCGTTGAAAGCCTCTATGCAGAGTGTCAAAAATGGTCCCTGTATTACCAGAGGACATACACTAACTTGTTGTATGCCTCTAAAATCAGGTCTATGACAAATCATCCTTTTAATTCAACCATTCATGATGCGTCATCAGAGCAGCTCTTTGCAAATCGTCCATCTATTTCCATGCCGTTCCCTCTCAGAGTGAGGGCAGAAGCTTCTGAGCTGGCTGTGTCATTTTCACACATCCACAACACACCCATTACGGATTTTATTGCGCCGTGGCAACTCCGTGCAGTTTGTTGTGACTTGTCCTTTCTGCAATTTGACAAAAGCAGGGCACCAAGGGTAGCTATTATTCAGCATTTCCTCTTCCTGAAGGAGAAGTATCAATGCGCAGAGTATTACTGCGACGCATCAAAGACAGCTACGGCTGTGTCTTGTGCTGCGCATGGGCCGAACCTCAACGTGTGTAAAAGAATGAACTCCCACAACAGCATTTTTACGGCTGAAGCACACGGCATTTTACTTATTTTAGACCACATTGTCCAACATCAAATTCCAAAGTCCATAGTTTTTACGGATTCTCTTAGTGTTGTACGTGTACTTTTGTCAAGAAAACGCTCAAAAAATTATGTAATCAATCTTGTTTTTAAGGCCCTCATGTCGGCATACGCCTCAAGTCTTGGAATAACAATATGTTGGGTTCCTGGCCACTGTGGAATAGCCGGGAATGAAACCGCAGATCAAATGGCCACTGCTGGTACACTCTTGAATACAGTGGACATAACAACAGTGCCGTACACAGACATGAAGCCACACATTAGACACCAACTTCGCAACGCATGGCAAACACACTGGAGTGAACAGACAGATAACAAGTTACATGTAATAAAACCACACCTGGGACAATACACTACTGACTCACACAACAGGCACATTGAAGTTACCTTAGCTAGGTTACGGATAGGCCATACGCATGTAACGCACTCGCACCTGCTCACGGGATCTCCAAGACCCCTGTGTAGCAGGTGTGGGGAGGGCCTATCCGTAGTCCACATACTCATACAATGCAAGGCACTTGACACAACACGACACAAACACTTCAGAGAACTCTACAGACAACATATTCCCCTACACCCATCTCTGTTTCTGGGTGACGATGCCATGGTTTCTGTGAAACGCGTTTTTAAATATTTGTCAGATGTTAAGTTTTTAAACCTCATTTCCTATCATGCGTAATCACATCTGGCCCTATACACCAGCCATCACCATTATCTTTATTGATCTTACTATGTCCAGTGTACACATTTTATACCTAGCTTTTGTGGTAATCACTTGTTTTCATTAAATAACTTCTCTGGCGCTCTTTGCCCTCGTCGGCCTTGCGCCATTAAACACCAACCATCATCATATCTACGAGCGATTTAAATGTGTACCGATACGTGGTTTACGAGATAAAGGTATACTATTGTACTCGTTCTTCCTGCACGATGCGGAATCGCCCTATCTATAGCCGGTCCTTTTTCGCGATTTTCAAATACCCGATTTGACACAATGGAATCCCGCTTTCGCGCACGCACCGCGTGTCCTGAAATCCCAGAGCTTTTCGGTGGAGCAGCCAGCCAGTCTACGAGAAATCGCATGTTTTTTGACACGACGCCATCGGTCCCACTAAAAAATCTTTCGCTTAAATATATTTTCTGCGCTTGTTGCTTGCCTTATATTTACGGTATTATTTAAGTTAACGTAAAACTTTACAGAATGCAAGTGGGTGCCAGTTTTGTTATTCCTTTTTCATCTGTTCCTCGAGTTTAAGATGGTCGAGTTACCATCTTCACCAACCTTGTCACATTTTCTGTGCTTGTACAGCTAAATTCTCTATTGTTATTGTCTCTCTTGCAACCGATCTTATGCAGCCTGGGGAGCAATAAATAATAAATAAAATAATTTACTGGAGACAAGTCATCTAGGATCGTGCCAGGCAGGGTAACTGCGGAATACAAAAAAGGGTAGTTATGGGGTAGCGTGTGTATGTATGTATGTTTGCATGCGTGCGTATACCCGTGTGTTTGGTACCATGTATATATATATATATATATATATATATATATATATATATATATATATATATATATATATATATATATATGCACACTTACATATTAGTGCTTCGTACACATTCAAAACGCAGAATATTTTGTTATACGCCTCCTACAATGGCAATAAGACTTCCACTCAAAAAACACCTTTATTCAAAGCACTTGCAAAAAAATCACCGATAGGCAGTGAGGCATTTCGGGAAAAAAATGCAACAAGAAATATTTTTATTAAGCAAGAAGCTGTTTCTAAGCCGCGCTTGGAGGATATGAAAACATCTAACTAAATACACAAGTTTAGGCTTTACTCTTGCATCCTGACCTTGAATAATGTTTTACACATTTCTGACCTCTACTGCACTTTGCTTTTCTCACTTGCTAGATGGCCCCGCACGGGGCACCTTGAGCAATCTTGGTGACGGTACTGGCAATACCGCGGACCCCGAGCCCCCAAACATACGCTGGATCCAACCGTGGCAATGTGTTTATAGGTGGAGGGTTAGAAACCACGAACGGTGGCCGTCGGAGCCCAGGTCAAGCTCCGGCGGATGGGCTCCCTCTCTGTTCACCAGGCAGGGAGCTCCGGGACCTCTTTGGCTACCAGGGTAAGGTCAAATAAGAAAGTACCCCAGTCTCCCTGCTTATATACTATGCTATATGGCATTTTCAAAACCCCCCCCCAAACGTGATCGGTCCCTGAAAAGGGGCCGCACCGAAGTATCTTTTCCCCAATTGCCATCTTTAACATTTCCTGAACCGGATAATTTTTCTCGATTTCTTGTGATGGAATCGCTCAATCCAACCCACCCTCTAGCATCTCAGTCAGTCTTCTTGATCGCCAAGTATCTTGAAGCCATAATAGGAAAATCATATAAGTGCAAAAAACAAAGGTCCGGTGAACTCCTCATCGCAATAAATGACAAGCAGCAGTCCACGAAGCTTCTAGCTCAGACTAGACTGGCTGATCTAGACATCAGGGTCACACCCCATCGGAGCCTCAACAGCTCCCAGGGTGTGATATCCGAGACAGATCTTTTGAACGAAACGGATGCGGATCTCCTTGCCGGCTTGAAGGATCAGGGCGTCACTGCCGTGAGACGCATCACTATCCGCAGAGACGACAAGGAGATTCCCACCAAGCACATTATCTTGACTTTCGACCGCGCAGTTCTTCCACAATACATCAATGCAGGTTTTATCCGTTGCTCCATCCGTCCGTACATCCCGAATCCGCGGCGCTGTTTTAAGTGCCAGCGGTTCGGGCACGGTACAACCTCTTGCCGTGGCCAAACGACGGGTGCGAAATGCGCGGCGCACGATCATCCGACTGACAACTGTCCATCCGAAACCCTCACGTGTGTGAACTGCGGCGGTCCGCATGCAGCGTACTCCCGCAAGTGCGAAAAATTTCAAATGGAAAAAAAGATAATTAACATCAAGGTCACGGAGAACATCACCTTCCCAGAGGCGCGAAAGAGGTTCGCCTCTTTCCCTCTGGGGAGGTACGCCGACGCGGCTCGCCGGGGGGCGGAGCGGCGTCTGGTGTCCACAGGGACCCAGTTCAGCGAGTCTGACCTGGTCCCTGCCCCGCGCCCCCCTGGGTTGCCTCTGGCAGCCCAACCCGCTACCACGCCGCTTGCTGAGGCAGCAGCGGTTGTGGTGCAAACGTCTTCCGTCGGGACCGGTGCCGCTCCCGCCTCTGTCTTCTCGTCCTCCTGTGCGTTGGAGGGTACCGAGGTGATGGACACCACGGGCCCCGCACCGGTTCCCACCGCCACCGCACCGCCCGTGCCACCTCTGGCGCCCCGGACGCCCTCGGCGGTGCCGGCTCAAACGAAGGGCTCCCGAGGGGGGGCCAAGTCCGGGGGGCCCGGTCCGTCGGGCACCCCTCGGACATCCGACGACGACATGGATGTCGGGCCGTTCCTGCTTGCAACGCAGCGCAAGGAACGCGTCCCGACGCCAAAGCCTCCCGACACCCCGCACGGGGCACCTTGAGCAATCTTGGTGACGGTACTGGCGATACCGCGGACCCCGAGCCCCCAAACATACGCTGGATCCAACCGTGGCAATGTGTTTATAGGTGGAGGGTTAGAAACCATGAACGGTGGCGTTCGGAGCCTTGGTCAAGCTCCGGCCGATGGGCTCCCTGCCTGTCTACCAGGCAGGGAGCTCCGGGACCTCTTTGACAACCAGGGTAAGGTCAAAGGAGAAAGTACCCCCGTCTCCCTGCTTTTCAATGTATCATATGGCATTTTCCAAACCCCCCCCAAGACGTGATCGGCCCCCGAAAAGGGGCCGCACCGAAGTATCTTTTCCTCCTTTGCAATCGATCTCTCTCCCAAAGCCCGATAATTTTTCGCGCTTTCTGATCATGGAATCTCTTGATAAGACAAAACCAATCACTTCGCAGTCCGTGTTTCTAATCTCCAAGTATCTTGAAAGCCTTGTGGGAAAGTCCTACAAGGCTAAAAAACTCACAACTCACAAAACTCACAGTTTTGATAGAAGTAGAAAACAAACAGCAATCGTCTAACCTCCTCAAGCAAACACGCATGGTAGATGTCAACATCAAGATCACGCCCCATCGCAGTCTCAATAGCTGCCAGGGCGTGATCTCTGATCGGGATCTAATGAATGAGACTGAAGCAGATCTGCTCGAGGGCCTCCGAGATCAGGGCGTGACAGCAGTGAGGCGAATCACCATACGCCGAAATGATGAAATAATTCCAACTAAGCACATAATCTTGACACTTGACCGCTCTAGCCTTCCTGAGTCGGTCAATGCAGGTTTCTTGAGATGTCCAATCCGACCCTACGTGCCAAACCCACGCCGCTGTTTCAAGTGTCAGCGGTTTGGGCACGGCACAACGTCTTGTTGTGGTAAATTGACGTGCGCAAAATGTGCAGCACATGATCATCAAACTGACAATTGTAAATCCGAGAACTTCACCTGTTCCAACTGCCAGGGACCACACGCTGCCTATTCTAGGAGCTGTGAAAAGTTCAAACAAGAGAAACAGATCATTGCCTTGAAAGTCAACGAAAACATCACCTTCCCAGAGGCGCGGAAGAGGTTCGCCTCTTTCCCCCTGGGGAGGTACGCCGACGCAGCTCGCCGGGGGGCGGAGCGGCGTCTTGTTTCGGCGGGGACCCAGTACCGCGAGTCGGACTTGGTCCCGCCCCCGCCCCCCCCTGGGTTGCCTCTGGCAGCCCAACCCGCCACCGCACCGCCTGCTAAGTCAGCAGCGGCTGTGGTGGCATCCACGTCCGTTGGGGATGCTGCTGCACCCTCTGTTTCCTCCTCTCCACCGGCCCGAAGCACATGCGAGGGCCCGGAGGAGATGGAGCTGGAGGAAACCGCAGCAGTTCCCACCTCCGCCGCACCGCCTGTGCCACCCGGGGCGCTCCTGACGCCCTCGGCGGTCGCGGCCAAAACGAAGGGCACCGCAAAGGGTGCCAGGTCCGGGGGGTCCGGTACGCCGGGTACCCCTTCCAAATCAGATGATGACATGGATGTGGGACCCTTCCTGTCTGCTTCGCAGCGGAAGGAACGGGTCCCCCCATCTAAACCTCCAGAGGAGGTAAAAAAACCCCGTCCAAGAATCCAAGCCCCGAAAGACCCTACATAAATAGTCACACTCCAGTAGCTCTAATACATAATAATGGGAAGAGAAAATATCGTTCAATGGAACTGCAGAGGCCTTCTAAATAATCTTGACGACGTCTATGAGATTCTGCATGCTAATCAGCCAAGTGTAATGTGTGTTCAGGAAACACACCTGAATTCCAAGAACACAAATTTCTTGAATAGTTACCTGGTATACAGAAAGGACAGGGTTGGCTGCACACACTCTTCTGGCGGTGTGGCCATAATCGCCCGCAAATCCTTAGCATGCCACCCTGTCACCTTGAACACTATCCTGGAGGCTGTGGCAATTCGAACGATAATATTTAATAGGTTGATAACGGTATGCTCCATATACATTCCTCCTGATGTTTCACTTTTAAGCTCTGACTTCGAGGCGCTGGTTGACCAGCTGCCCGAACCATACATCCTGACAGGCGACCTTAATGCTCACAACACTCTTTGGGGCTCTTCTCGCACGGATGCCCGAGGTCGCCTCATAGAGAAATTCCTTACATCTTTTGGAGCATGCCTTTTCAACAGTAAACAGCCTACATACCATAACATAGGACACAACACATACTCATGTCTTGACTTGGCGATTGGCTCCGCAGTTCTCTTTCCTCTTCTCGAGTGGGGTGTGGGAACTGACCCATATGGCAGTGACCACTTCCCCACCTCACTTACATACATAGATAAAGGCCCAAGCAGTTCATCTTCCCATAATAGGTTCAATGAAGCACGAGCTAACTGGAATGCGTTTACAGAGACATCCAAACTACACCACACATCCATAGGACACCTACACGTTGAAGAAGCTACCCAACTCCTCACGGCGCACATCCTCGACGCCGCCGAAAAGTCCATTCCCCACGTCTCTGGTGCCCCGCGCAACCAGCGGAGGCCGTGGTGGAATGAGGACTGCAGGCGGGCGCGAGAGGCCCAGAACAAGGCGTGGGGTATCCTTCGTCGGTACCCCACGTCGGGAAACTTCCTCTTGTTCAAACGGGCCAAGGCATTAGGAAAACGTGTGCGCCGTGAGGCAAAACGAGAGAGTTGGCGTACATTCATAACATCAATAAACTCCTACACAGACACACGGAAAGTATGGACACGTATACCCAAACTCAAAGGACAACAGACACACAGCCTGCCCCTGGTCAGTACAACAGGGGACACTCTGGAAGACCAGGCTGACACACTCGCACAACACTTTCAACACGTGTCCAGTTCAGCACACTACACGAACACTTTCCTGAAACATAAAGCCTGTTGTGAAAAGAAGTCCCTACACGACAACAACAAATCACAGACTTCTTACAACTCCCTGTTTTCACTATATGAACTGAGGGCTGCTCTGAGCACGTGTAAACCCTCAGCTCCAGGCCCAGACAACATTACATACACAATGATACAACACCTACACGCAGACACACTTGAAGCACTTCTACATCTATATAATAAAATATGGCTTTCGGGGCACATTCCACACTCTTGGAGGGAGGCCATTGTAGTGGCTTTCTTGAAGGAGGGAAAGGACCCGTCGTCCCCCTCAAGTTATCGTCCAATAGCCCTGACGAGCTGCCTGTGCAAGCTCTTCGAGAAGATGATCAATCGCAGGCTCGTGTACTTCCTTGAGTACAATGGTGTTCTCGAGAGCTGCCAGGCAGGCTTTAGGGTGGGGCGATCGACAAACGATCAACTGGTTGCACTTGATTCATACATCAAGGATGCCTTCGTGCATAGGCAGTATTGTGTAACTGTCTTTTTCGATCTCGAGAAGGCCTACGACACCGCTTGGCGTTATGGGATCCTTAGTGACCTCAGGTCATTCGGTCTTTCGGGTAATATGTTCAACACCCTTGTAAGTTATTTGTCAGAGAGAACGTTCAGAGTAAGAGTTGGTTGTGCACTCTCAAAGGTTCACGTCCAAGAAAACGGCGTGCCGCAAGGTGGCGTGTTGAGTTGCACTCTCTTCATAGTAAAGATGAACTCTCTTGGAAAGGAACTGCCACCAACAATCTCTTATTCCATGTATGTAGACGACGTGCAAATATCTTTTAAATCATGTAATATGTCAATATGCGAACGTCAAGTCCAGCTCGGTGTCAAGAAGCTTGCCGGCTGGGCAGACAGGAATGGGTTTAGATTGAATCCTGCAAAAAGCTCCTGCGTTGTGTTCTCCAGGATGCGCGGGGTCCATCCGGACCCAGACATTACCTTCAATGGCGTGTCGCTTCCTGTGAACAAGGAGCACAAGTTCTTAGGTGTTGTGTTTGACCAGAAACTCACATTCATTCCACACATCAAGGAACTTAAACATAAATGTCTGAAAACAATGAATATACTTAAGGTTCTCTCCCATCAATCAATCAGGATCCAACAAAGAACTACTACTACGGCTTTATACTGCTTTGGTTGGATCTCGTTTAGACTATGGCAGTGTGGTATATGGGTCGGCGACTAAAACAGCGTTGCGAATGCTTGACCCAGTGCTACACTTGGGGCTACGGCTTGCGTCGGGTGCTTTTCGTACTAGCCCTGTTGAGAGTCTGTATGCCGAGTGTAATACGTGGAGCCTTGAGAACCAACGGACGTACATGGACTTACTTTATGCTTTTAAAATTTCATCGCTGAATAACCATCCTTTTTATCCTGTCTTTAACGACACATCCACATCTGTGCTTTTTGTAAATCGCCCATCCGTTCCTCTGCCCTTTTCACTTCGAGTGAGAGAGCGAGCCTCGGATCTGAGCGCTTCGTTTTTAGACGTGTACAGATCATCCTTTTCAGACATTTTACCTCCTTGGAAAGTTCGTCCTGTTTACTCCGACCTTTCTTTTATGAAACTTGACAAAAATCGGGTACCGCGAGCTGCTATACTGCAGCACTTTCTATCTCTGCAGTTTAAATACCCACTTGCAGAATTTTACAGTGACGCGTCTAAAACCTCCACTATGGTCTCCTGCGCTGCTCATGGTCCGAATTTCAGTGCAGCCAGAACCATGAGTGTCCACACAACAATTTTCTCAGCAGAAGCATATGGAATTTTATTAATTGTACGACACATACTTGAAAATCAAATTCCAAAGTCTATCATCTACACAGACTCCTTGAGTGTTGTTCGCGCACTGTCATCGCATACACCCCCCAAAAACCGCATAGTTAATCTTGTATTTAAATCTATCATGTCTGTGTATGCGCAGAAGCATCAGCTGCTCCTCTGCTGGGTCCCAGGACACGCTGGGATCGCTGGAAACGAGTTGGCAGACGAGAGGGCAGCTGCTGCTGCACTCAGGAACACTGTAGACATAACAACCGTACCATATACAGACCTCAAGCCACACATAAGACAACACTTGCGTAGAACATGGCAAACACACTGGGATGAACAGACAGACAACAAACTACATGTAATAAAGCCACACGTGGGACGGTACACATCTGACTCACATAACAGACACATGGAAGTCGCCTTGGGTAGGCTGCGGATAGGGCACACCCATGCAACGCACTCGTATCTGCTGACGGGATCTTCTAGACCCCAGTGCAGCAGGTGCGGAGAGGCCCTATCCGTAGTGCACATACTAATCACATGCAAGGCACTTCACACAACACGTCACAAACACTTCAGAGAACTCTACAGACAACATATTCCCCTACATCCATCAATGTTTCTAGGTGACGATGCAATGGTTTCTGTGAAACGTGTGTTTGAGTATCTGTCAGACGTCAAGTTTTTAAACCTCCTTTCCTATCACGCATAATCAAATCTGGCCCTATACACCAGCCACATATCTTTAATTGATTGTACTATGTTCGGCTTACACGTTGTTATACCTACCCTTGTGTGGTAATCACTTCTCTTTATTAAATAACCACTTCTTTGGCGCTCTTTGCCCTCGCTGGCCTTGCGCCATTAAACACTAACCATCATGATTATCATCAGCCAGTCACTCTGAGGACTGTCCTTGAGGCTGTTGCAATCCGAACGATAATCTTGATGATGATGATGGTTGGTGTTTTATGGCGCAAGGCCAACGAGGGCAAAGAGCGCCAAAGAAGAAGTTATTGAGTTTTCATCACACCGTAAGTACTAAAACATGTAACTAAACGTAAAGTTGATGCAAAACAAAAGACAATGGAGATGGCTGGTGTATAGGGCCAGGGTGATTACACATGAAATGACAAGAGCTGCAGGAAGTTTACCTCAGCTAAAAACTTAAAAACACGTTGTCTAGAAAACATTGGTTCGTCGGCTAAAAAATATGATGGGTGCAAAGGAATGTGTCGTCTGTATAATTCAGGGAAATGTTTGTGTCGTGTTGTGTCAAGTGCTCCGCATGTGATTAGTATGTGGACTACGGATAGGCCCATTCCACACCTGCTACACGTGGGTCCCGAAGTTCCAGTGAGCAGGTGGGAGTGCGTCGCATGTGTGTGGCCTATCCGCAGCCTAGCCAGGGCAACTTCAGTGTATCTGTTGTGTGAGTCAGTTATGTAGCGTCCCAGTTGTGGTTTTATTACGTGTAGTTTGTTGTCTGTCTGTTGACTCCAATGTAGTTGCCATGTGTTACGAAGCTGTCGTCTGATGTGTGTCTTTAGGTCGGTGTAAGGTACTGTTGTTATGTCAACTGTGGTCATGAGAGCAGCAGCACTAGCCATTTGATCAGCGGTCTTATTGCCAGGGATCCCACAGTGACCTGGTACCCAGCATATGGTTATTTCTAAATCTGAAGCATATGCAGTCATTATGACCTTTAAAAGAACATTGATTACATAGTTTTTTGACGACCTTCCTGATGACAATGCCTGCACAACGCTTAGAGAATCTGTGTAGACGATGGACTTTGGAGTCTTATGTTCGAGGATGTGATTTGACACGAGTAAAATGCCATACGCTTCTGCCTTGTAAATACTGCTGTGAAAATTCATTGTTTTGATAACTCTAAAATTTGGTCCGTGCGCTGCACAAGAGACAGTAGAATTAGTTTTGGACGCGTCGCTATAGAATTCTGCGCACCTGTACTTGTCCTGCAGGAACAGGAAGTGCTGCAGAATTGCATTCCTGGGTACCCTATTTTTTTCTACACGAATGAATGACAGGTCGCATGTTACAGGACGAAGATGCCATGGTGCGATAAAATTATGAATGGGTGTCTTGTGCGTGTCTGAAAGGGGGACATTGAGTGCAGAAGCACAAGCCTCCTCCCTAACTCTGAGAGAGAACGGTAAGGGAATAGATGGCCTGTTTAAAAAAGAGTTGTAAATTTGATGTATCGTTCATGATGGGATTAAAAGGATGGTTGGTCAGTGACACGATCTTGGATGCATACAACAGGTCAACATACTCCCGCTGATGCCCTAGGCACCATTTGTCGCACTCGACATAAAGACTTTCAACGGGGCTAGTGCGGAATGCGCCACATGAGAGGCGAAGGCCAAGATGCCGCACTGGGTCGAGCATTCTCAGTGCGGTCTTTGTCGCCGACCCATACACGACACTGCCGTAGTCGAGCCGAGACCCCACCAACGCTGTGTACAGGCGCAACAGGAGTTGTTTGTCGGCCCCATAAGATTGATGGGAGAGGACCTTAAGAATATTCATTGTTTTTAAGCATTTGCATTTGAGCTGTCTGATATGTGGGATGAATGTAAGTTTTTCGTCGAATATAATACCTAAAAACTTGTGTTCCTTGTTCACAGGAATTGGCACATTCGCAAGAGTGATGTCTGGGTCCGGGTGGACGCCACGCCTCCTGGAGAATAGAACACAAGAGCTCTTCGCGGGATTAAGATTAAAGCCATTCTTGTCAGCCCAGCCGGCAAGTTTCTTGACGCCGAGCTGGACTTGACGTTCGCAGATGGACAGGTTACACGATTTAAAGGATATCTGCACGTCATCTACATACATGGAATAAGAGATTGTAGGTGGCAGTGCCTTTCCAAGAGAGTTCATTTTTACTATGAAGAGAGTGCAGCTCAACACTCCACCTTGCGGCACGCCATTTTCTTGCACGTGAACATTTGACAGTGCACGACCAACTCTGACGCGAAAGGTTCTCTCGGACATATAACTACAAAGGATGTTCAACATGTTGCCCGCAACACCGATTGACTTTAGGTCACTGAGGATACCGTACCGCCAAGCGGTGTCATAGGCTTTCTCTATGTCGAAAAACACCGTCAGACAAAATTGTTTATGCACAAAGGCATCCTTTATATATGTTTCAAGAGCTACGAGTTGATCGTTCGTTGATCGCCCCGCCCTGAAGCCTGCCTGGCAGCTCTCGAGAAGACCGTTGTACTCAAGGAAGTACACGAGCCTGCGATTTATCATCTTCTCGAGAAGCTTGCACAGGCAGCTGGTCAGGGCAATGGGTCGATAGCTAGCAGGAGAGGAAGGGTCCTTCCCTTCTTTCAAGAATGCTACAACTATGGCCTCCCTCCAAGACTTTGGAATGTGCCCCGAAAGAAATATCTTGTTGTAGAGGTGAAGGAGTGTTACAAGAGTGTCTGCGTGTAAGTGCTGTATCATTGTATATGTAATGTTGTCTGGGCCTGGAGCTGAGGGTTTACACGTGCTTAGAGCAGCCCTCAGCTCATGTAGTGAAAACAGGGAGTTGTAAGAAGTCTGTGATTGGTTGTAGTCGCGTAGGGACTTCTTTTCACAAGAGGCTTTATGTTTCAGGAAAGTGTTTGTGTAGTGTGCTGAACTGGACACGTGTTGGAAGTGTTGTGCGAGTGTGTCAGCCTGGTCTTCGAGTGTGTCCCCTGTAGTGCTGACCAAAGGCAGGCTGTGTGTTTGTTGTCCCTTGAGTTTGCGTATTCGTGTCCATACTTTCCTTGTGTCTGTGTAGGAGTTTATTGATGTTATGAATGTACGCCAACTCTCTCGTTTTGCCTCACGGCGCACACGTTTTCCTAAAGCCTTGGCCCGTTTGAACAAGAGAAGGTTTCCCGACGTGGGGTACCGACGAAGGATACCCCACGCCTTGTTCTGGGCCTCTCGCGCCCGCCTACAGTCCTCATTCCACCACGGCCTCCGCTGGTTGCGCAGGGCACCAGAGGCGTGGGGAATGGACTTTTCGGCGGCGTCGAGGATGTGCGCCGTGAGGAGTTGGGTAGATTCTTCAACGTGTAGGTGTCCTATGGATGTGTGGTGTAGTTTGGATGTCTCTGTAAATGTATTCCAGTTAGCTCGTGTTTCATTGAACCTATTATGGGAAGATGGACTGCATGGGCCTTTACCTATGTATGTAAGTGAGGTGGGGAAGTGGTCACTGCCATATGGGTCAGTTCCCACACCCCACTCGAGAAGAGGAAAGAGAACTGCGGAGCCAATAGCCAAGTCAAGACATGAGTATGTGTTGTGTCCTATGTTATGATATGTAGGCTGTTTATTGTTGAAAAGGCATGCTCCAGAGGATGTAAGAAACCTCTCTATCAGGCGACCCCGGGCATCCGTACGAGAAGAGCCCCAAAGAGAATTGTGAGCATTAAGGTCGCCTGTTAGAATGTACGGTTCGGGCAGCTGGTCAACCAGCGCCTCGACGTCAGAGCTCGAAAGTTAAACATCAGGAGGAATGTATATGGAGCATACCGTTATCAACGTATTAAATATTATCAAGCGTATTGCTACAGCCTCAAGGATAGTGTTTAAAGTGACAGGGTGGCAGGCTAAGGATTTCCGGGCGATTATGGCCACACCGCCAGAAGAGTGTGTGCAGCCATCCCTGTCCTTTCTGAAGACCATGTAACTATTCAAGAAATTTGTGTGCTTGGAATTCAAATGTGTTTCCTGAACACACATTACACTTGGCTGATTAGCATGCAGTAGTTCGTATACATCGTCAAGATTTTTAAGAAGGCCTCTATTTTAAGAAGGATTGCAAAGGAGGAAAAGATACTTCGGTGCGGCCCCTTTTCGGGGGCCGATCACGTCTTGGGGGGGGTTTGGAAAATGCCATATGATACATTGAAAAGCAGGGAGACGGGGGTACTTTCTCCTTTGACCTTACCCTGGTAGTCAAAGAGGTCCCGGAGCTCCCTGCCTCGTAGACAGGCAGGGAGCCCATCGGCCGGAGCTTGACCAAGGCTCCGACGGCCACCGTTCATGGTTTCTAACCCTCCACCTATAAACACATTGCCACGGTTGGATCCAGCGTATGTTTGGGGGCTCCGAAACACAGTAAACATAACAACACTTCCTTACACAGACCTCAAGCCACACATAAGACAGCAACTCCGTAAAACGTGGCAAGAAGACTGGATCGAACAGACAGACAACAAACTACACGTAATAAAACCACACTTGGGACAATACACTACTGACTCACACAACAGGCACATTGAAGTTACCTTAGCTAGATTACGGATAGGCCATACACATGTGACGCACTCGCACCTGCTCACGGGTTCTCCAAGACCCCTGTGTAGCAGGTGTGGGGAGGGCCTGTCCGTAGTCCACATACTCATACAATGCAAGGCACTTGACACAACACGACACAAACACTTCAGAGAACTCTACAGACAACAAATTCCCCTACACCCATCGTTGTTTCTGGGTGACGGTGCCATGGTTTCTGTGAAACGCGTGTTTAAGTATTTGTCAGACGTGAAGTTTTTAAACCTCATTTCTTATCATGCATAATCAAATCTGGCCCTATACACCAGCCATCACCATTATCTTTAACTGATTTTACTATGTTCGGTTGACACGTTTTTTTGATCTTTCCAGTTTACATGTTTCATACCTACCTTCTGTGGTAATCACTTCTTTTCATTACCCCGCACGGGTCACCTTGAGTATTCATGGTGACGGTGAGCAGCGACACCGCGGACCCCGAGCTCCCAACATAAGCCGTGTCCAACCGTGGCGAGGTGTTTAAAGGTGAAGGGTAGAAGCCGTAAACGGTGGCCGTCGGAGCCTTGGTCAAGCTCCGGCCGATGGGCTCCCTGCCTGTCTACCAGGCAGGGAGCTCTGGGACCTCTTTGACTACCAGGGTAAGGTCAAAGGAGAAAGTACCCCCGTCTCCCTGCTTTTCAATGTATCATATGGCATTTTCCAAACCCCCCCCCAGACGTGATCGGCCCCCGAAAAGGGGCCGCACCGAAGTTTCCTTTCCACCACTTCCAGACTTGAGTCCTCCGAAACCGAACAACTATCCTCGCTTCATCGTGATGGAATCTGTAGACCAATCCAAACCTCTTGCTTCACAGTCCGTATTTCTCATTTCAAAGTTTCTTGACGGTATTGTTGGAGGGTCGTATAAGGCCAAAAAACATCGAACCGGTGAAATTCTTGTCGAGGTCACTAGCCAGAATCAGGACAAAAAACTTCTTGCGCAAACCAGCATCGCCGATCTGCCAATCCGAGTCACGCCCCACCGCAGCCTAAACAGCTCCCAGGGCGTGATTTCTGACTATGACCTACTGAATGAAACTGAAGCCGACTTGCTGGAGGGCCTTCGCGGCCAGGGCGTAACAGCGGTCAGGCGAATAACTATACGAAGAGATGATAAACACATACCAACAAAGCACCTCATCCTAACCTTTGACAGGTCGAGCCTTCCGGAATACATCAATGCAGGTTTCGTGCGATGTCTAGTCCTGCCTTACATCCCGAACCCGCGGCGCTGTTTCAAGTGCCAACGGTTCGGGCACGGCACGAACTCCTGTCGCGGCCGACTTACCTGCGCGAAATGCGCCCAGCACGACCACGCGTCCGAAAATTGTAACGTGCAACAACCTCTTTGCACAAACTGCCAGGGTCCACACGCGGCCTACTCCAGGAAATGAGAAAAATTCCAACTTGAAAAGGAAATCATAAACATCAAGGTAACCAAAAACATCACCTTCTCAGAGGCGCGGAAGAGGTTCGCCTCCTTCCCTCTGGGCAGGTACGCCGACGCAGCTCGCCGGGGGGCGGAGCGGCGTCTTGTTTCGGCGTGGACCCAGTACCGCGAGTCGGACTTGGTCCCGCACCGCCCCCCCCTGGGTTGCCTCTTGCAGCCCAACCCGCCTCCGCACCGCTAGCTGGGCCAGCAGCGGCTGTGGTGGCATCCACGCCCGTTGGGGATGCTGCACCCTCTTTTTCGTCCTCTCCACCTGCCCAAAGCACACGCGAGAGCCCGGAGGAGATGGAGACGGAGGAAACCGCAGCAGTTCTCACCTCCGCCGCACCGCCTGTCCCACCCGGGGCGCCCCTGACGCCCTTGGCGGTCGCGGCCAAAACGAAGGGCACCACAAATGGTGCCAAGTCCGGGGGGTCCGGTACGCCGGGTACCCCTTCCAAATCAGATGATGACTTGGATGTGGGACCCTTCCTGTCTGCTCTGCAGCGCAGGGAGCGGGTCCCTCCATCTAAACCTCCAGATGAGGTAAAGAAAACACGTCCAAGAGTCCAAGCCCCGAAAGACCCTACATAAATAGTCACACTCCAGTAGCTCTAATACATCATAATGGGAAGAGAAAATATTGTTCAATGGAACTGCAGAGGCCTTCTAAATAATCTTGACGACGTGTATGAGATTCTGCATGCCAATCAGCCAAGTTTAATGTGTGTCCAGGAAACACATCTGAATTCCAAACACACAAATTTCTTGAATAGTCACCTGGTATACAGGAAAGACAGGGATGGCTGCACACACTCTTCTGGCGGTGTGGCCATAATGGCCCGGAAATCCTTAGCATGCCACCCTGTCACCTTGAACACCATCCTTGAGGCTGTAGCCGTTCGCACAACAATATTTAATAGGTTGATTATGGTATGCTCCATATACATTCCTCCTGATGTTGCACTTACGAGCTCCGACTTCGAGGCGCTGGTTGACCAGCTGCCCGAACCATACATCCTTACAGGCGAACTTAATGCTCACAACTCTCTTTGGGGCTCTTCCAGAACGGATGCCCGAGGTCGCCTGATAGAGAAATTTCTTACATCTTCTGGAGCATGCCTTTTCAACAATAAACAGCCTACATACCATAACATAGTTCACAACCCATACATCTTGACCTGGCTATTGGTTCTGCAATTCTCTTTCCATGTCTTCAGTGGGGTGTGGGCACGGACCCATATGGTAGTGACCATTTCCCCACTTCATTAACGTATATAGGTACAGGCCCGAGCAGTCCATCTTCCCATAAAAGGTTTAATGAAACAAGGGCTAACTGGAATACATTTACAGAGACATCCCAACTACACCACACATCCATAGGACACCTACACATTGAAGAAGCTACCCAACTGCTCACGGCGCACATCCTCGACGCCGCCGAAAAGTCGATTCCCCACGCCTCTGGTGCCCCGCACAACCAGCGGAGGCCGTGGTGGAATGAGGACTGTAGGCGGGTGCGAGAGGCCCAGAACAAGGCGTGGGGTGTCCTTCGTCGGTACCCCACGTCGGGTAACCTCATTTTGTTCAAACGGGCCAAGGCGTTTGGAAAACGTGTGCGCCGTGGGGCAAAACGAGAAAGTTGGCACACCTTCTTGACATCCGTTAATTCATACACGGACACTCACAAAGTCTGGACACGGATACGCAAGCTAAAAGGACAACAGACACACAGCCTGCCCCTGGTTAGCACAACAGGGGACACACTCGAAGACCAGGCCAACACGCTTGCACAACACTTCGAACACGTGTCCAGTTCAGCACACTACACGAACACTTTCATGAAACACAAAACATCTGTAGAAAAAAAGCCCTTACACGACAAAGACCGATCAAAAACTTCCTACAACTCTGAATTCACTCTCTATGAGTTGAGGGCTGCCCTGAGCACGTGCAAACCTTCAGCTCCAGGTGCAGATAAGATTACATACACCATGATACAGCACCTACACCCGGACACTCTTGAAACACTCCTACACCTATACAACAAAATATGGCTTTCGGGGCACATTCCACGCTCTTGAGGGAGGCCATAGAGTGGCTTTCCTAAAGGAAGGGAAGGACCCTTCCTCTCCCGCCAGTTATCGCCCCATTGCCCTGACAAGCTGCCTGTGTAAGCTCTTCGAGAAGATGATAAACAGGAGACTCGTGTACTTCTTAGAGTACAACGGTCTTCTCGAGAGCTGCCAGGCGGGCTTCAGGGCGGGGCCATCTACGAACGATCAACTCGTTGCATTAGAGTCTTATATCAAAGATGCTTTCCTCCACAAGCAGTACTGTATGACAGTCTTCTTTGATCTTGAAAAGGCGTACGATACTGCTTGGCGGTACGGCATCCTTAGCGACTTGAAGTCCTTTGGAATGTCGGGTAACATGTGGAACATGCTTGCCAGTTACCTCTCTGAAAGAACGTTTCGCGTGCGAGTTGGAACAGCACTCTCTAGGGTTCATGTGCAGGAAAACGGTGTTCCGCAAGGTGGAGTTTTGAGTTGCACGTTGTTTATTGTAAAAATGAACTCTCTTCGGAAGGCTCTGCCACCAACCATTTCCTGCTCAATCTATGTAGACGACGTGCAGTTATCCTTAAAGTCTTGTAACCTGTCTATCTGCGAGCGCCAAGTCCAGCTTGGTGTTAACAAGCTAGCTGGCTGGGCAGATAGCAACGGGTTTAAATTTAATCCAGTGAAGTGTACTTGTGTTTTGTTTTCGAAAAGGCGCGGCATTCGGCCGGATCCAGACATCAAACTCAATGGCGTCTCAATTCCGGTCAGAAATGAACACAAGTTTTTAGGTGTAGTCCTTGACGAAAAGCTCTCGTTCATTCCACACATAAAACAACTTAAACATAAATGCTTAAAGGCCATGAATATACTCAAGGTTCTCTCCCACTCTTCATATGGGGCTGACAAACAACTTCTTTTACGTGTTTTTGCCAGCGTGATAGGTTCACGATTAGACTATGGAAGCGTTGTTTATGGGTCAGCAAGTAAGACATCCCTCAAAATGCTGGACCCAGTGCTTCATCTGGGGCTGCGGTTGGCATGTGGCGCCTTCCGGACTAGCCCGGTCGAAAGCCTCTATGTGGAGTGTAATAAGTGGAACCTACAACGTCAGCGAGCATACACAGATCTCCTTTTTGCTTTTAGAATTTCATCTATGCCACACCATCCTTTTAAATCGGCTTTTTATGATACGTCTATGACTGCACTACTCCTAAACCGACAATCGTTCTCTGCGCCCTTCTCTTACAGAGTTAGAGAGGAAGCGTCAGAACTTTCTGTCTCCTTTTTAGACACCATACAAAGTTCTCAAACAGATTTTATAGCACCATGGCATCTCCGCCCTGTATCATGCGACACATCCTTCACACATGTAGATAAAAACCGAGCTCCCACATGTGCAATTCTGCAGCACTTCTTGTATTTGCAGCAGAAGTATCAATTTTCCGAATTTTATACGGATGCCTCTAAGACTTCCACCTCTGTGTCCTGCGCGGCGCATGGGCCCGGCCTTAGTGTCACCAAAACTCTGAATAGTCATACTAGTATATTTACGGCAGAGGCTTACGGTGTACTTCTTGTTGTCAATCATATACTTCAAAGTCACATCCCACAATCCATTATATATACAGACTCCCTCAGTGTCGTGCGGGCGTTGTCGTCAACAAAGTCTTCGAAAAATCACGTTGTAAATCTAATAGTCAAGGGTATTATGTCAGTGTATGTACGCAAGTTTGAACTGGTTCTTTGCTGGGTCCCTGGCCACAGTGGTATAGCCGGGAACGAAGCAGCGGACCGAATGGCTGCTGCTGCTACACTCTCGAATACAGTAGACATAACCACATTACCCTACACCGACGTGAAACCACACATCAGACAACAACTTCGCAAAACATGGCAAACACACTGGAGCGAACAAAGAGACAACAAGTTACACGTAATAAAACCTCACTTGGGACCATACACCACCGACACACGCAATAGATACACTGAAGTCGCCTTGGCTACATTACGGATAGGGCACACTCAGGCAACGCACTCGCACCTTCTCACTGCATCTCCAAGACCTCTGTGCAGCAGGTGCGGAGAGGCCCTATCCGTGATCCACATCCTCATACAATGTAAGGCACTCGACATTACACGACGAAAACACTTCCCACAACTACACACACGACATATTCCACCACACCGGTCATACTTCTTAGGAGATGATGCCATATTCTCTGTTCAGCGAACCTTAAGGTTCCTATGAAGTTCATTTCTTACAACTCATCTCTTATCACCCATAGTTTTACCCCTGGTCCTATACACCAGCCACCGTATTTATCTTTTAACCACTCACGTTCTTCACCCTGGCCCTTTACACCAGCCGTGCTCATAGTATTTAACTGACTTTATCCGATTTCCCTCCTTATCAAATAACTTTGTATTTGGCGCTCTTTGCCCATGTCGGCCTTGCGCCATTAAACTTAAACCATCATCACTTCTTTTCATTAAATGACTTCTCTGGCGCTCTTTGCCCTCGTCGGCCTTGCGCCATTAAACACAACCATCATCATCATCAGACACACAGCCTGCCCCTGGTCAGTACAACAGGGGACACACTAGAAGATCAGGCTAACACACTTGCACAACACTTCCAACACGTTTCCAGCTCTGCACACTACACAAACACTTTCCTGAAACATAAAACCGCTTGTGAAAAAAAGTCCCTGCATGACAATAACAGGTCAAAATCTGGTTACAATTCCGAATTTACACTGTATGAGTTGAGGGTTGCCCTGAGCACATGTAAACCTTCAGCTCCAGGGGCAGATAAGATTACATACACCATGATACAAGACCTACACCCAGACACTCTTGAAACACTCCTACACCTATACAATAAAACATGGCTTTCGGGGCAGATTCCACACTCTTGGAGGGAGGCCATAGTAGTGGCGTTCCTGAAGGAAGGGAAGGACCCTTCCTTTCCCGCCAGTTATCGTCCCATCGCTCTAACAAGCTGCCTGTGCAAGCTGCTCGAGAAGATGATAAATCGCAGGCTCGTGTACTTCCTTGAGTACAACGGTCTTCTCGAGAGCTGCCAGGCAGGCTTTGGGGTGGGGCGATCTACCAACGATCAACTTGTTGCGTTGGAATCCTTCATAAAAGATGCATTTGCTCATAAGCAGTTCTGCCTTACGGTATTCTTTGATCTTGAAAAGGCTTATGACACAGCCTGGCGATATGGCATCCATAGTGACCTGAAGTCCTTTGGTGTGTCAGGTAACATGTTAAATACCATTTATAGCTACATGTCCACGAGGACATTTTGAGTTAAGGTTGGGTCATCCCTGTCCGGGATACATGTGCAGGAAAATTGTGTGCCGCAAGGAGGAGTTCTTAGCTGCACATTTTTTATAGTTATGATGAACTCCCTCCGAAAGGCATTGCCACCAACCATTTCCTGTTCCATCTATGTAGACGAAGTTCAAATATCTTTTAAATCCTGTAACCTGTCAATTTGCGAACGTCAAGTACAGCTCGGTGTTAAAAAGCTTGCTGGATGGGCGGACCTTAACGGTTTTAAACTGATCCGGGGCAAAAGTACTTGTGTTCTGTTCTCCCGCAAGCGCGGGCTTAATGCGGATCCTGAGATTGCTCTTGGCCGTGCATCTATTCCTATTAAAAGGGAGCACAAGTTTTTAGGTGTCCCCGCACGTGGCACATTTAGTAATCTTGGTGACGGTGAGTGGCGACACCGCGTACCCCGAGCCCCCCATACTTAAGCTCTCACCGACCGTGGCTAGAAGTTGAAAGGTGAAGGGTTAGAAGCCGTGAACGCTCGCCGTCGGAGCCTTGGTCAAGCTCCGGCCGATGGGCTCCCTGCCTGTCTACCAGGCAGGGAGCTCCGGGACCTCTTTGACTACCAGGGTAAGGTCAAAGGAGAAAGTACCCCCGTCTCCCTGCTTTTCAATGTATCATATGGCATTTTCCAAACCCCCCCCCCCCAGACGTGATCGGCCCCCGAAAAGGGGCCGCACCGAAGTTTCCTTTCCACCACTTCCAGACTTGAGTCCTCCGAAACCGAACAACTATCCTCGCTTCATCGTGATGGAATCTGTAGACCAGTCCAAACCTCTTGCTTCACAGTCCGTATTTCTCATTTCAAAGTTTCTTGACGGTATTGTTGGAGGGTCGTATAAGGTCAAAAAACATCGAACCGGTGAAATTCTTGTCGAGGTCAGTAGCCAGGATCAGGCCAAAAAACTTCTTGCGCAAACCAGCATCGCCGATCTGCCAATCCGAGTCACGCCCCACCGCAGCCTAAACAGCTCCCATGGCGTGATTTCTGACTATGACCTACTGAATGAAACTGAAGCCGACTTGCTGGAGGGCCTTCGCGGCCAGGGCGTAACAGCGGTCAGGCGAATAACTATACGAAGAGATGATAAACACATACCAACAAAGCACCTCATCCTAACCTTTGACAGGTCGAGCCTTCCGGAATACATCAATGCAGGTTTCGTGCGATGTCTAGTCCTGCCTTACATCCCGAACCCGCGGCGCTGTTTCAAGTGCCAACGGTTCGGGCACGGCACGAACTCCTGTCGCGGCCGACTTACCTGCGCGAAATGCGCCCAGCACGACCACGCGTCCGAAAATTGTAACGTGCAACAACCTCTTTGCACAAACTGCCAGGGTCCACACGCGGCCTACTCCAGGAAATGAGAAAAATTCCAACTTGAAAAGGAAATCATAAACATCAAGGTAACCAAAAACATCACCTTCGCAGAGGCGCGGCGCGGAAGAGGTTCGCCTCCTTCCCTCTGGGCAGGTACGCCGACGCAGCTCGCCGGGGGGCGGAGCGGCGTCTTGTTTCGGCGTGGACCCAGTACCGCGAGTCGGACTTGGTCCCGCACCGCCCCCCCCTGGGTTGCCTCTTGCAGCCCAACCCGCCTCAGCACCGCTAGCTGGGCCAGCAGCGGCTGTGGTGGCATCCACGTCCGTTGGGGATGCTGCACCCTCTTTTTCGTCCTCTCCACCTGCCCAAAGCACACGCGAGAGCCCGGAGGAGATGGAGACGGAGGAAACCGCAGCAGTTCTCACCTCCGCCGCACCGCCTGTCCCACCCGGGGCGCCCCTGACGCCCTTGGCGGTCGCGGCCAAAACGAAGGGCACCACAAAGGGTGCCAAGTCCGGGGGGTCCGGTACTATGCTTTTATACTATGCTTTATGGTATTGTCTAAACCCCCCCCCAACCGTGATGGCCCCCTAAAAGGGGCCGCACCGAAGTATCGTTTCCCCCGTTGCCATCTTTAACATTTCCTGAACCAGATCATTACTCCCGATTTCTTGTCAAGGAGTCCCTCAATCCAACCCACCCTCTTGCATCTCAGTCAGTCTTCTTGATCGCCAAGTATCTTGAAGCCATAGTAGGAAAATGATATAAGTGCAAAAAACAAAGGTCTGGTGAACTCCTCATCGAAATAAATGACAAGCAGCACTCCACGAAGCTTCTACCTCAGACTAGACTGGCTGATCTAGACATCAGGGTCACACCCCATCGGAGCCTCAACAGCTCCCAGGGTGTGATATCCGAGACAGATCTCTTGAACGAAACGGATGCGGATCTTCTTGCCGGCTTGAAGGATCAGGGCGTCACTGCCGTGAGACGCATTACTATCCGTAGAGACGACAAGGAGATTCCCACTAAGCACATTATCTTGACTTTTGACCGCGCAGTTCTTCCACAACACATACATGCAGGTTTTATCCGTTGCTCCATCCGTCCGTACATCCCGAACCCGCGGCGCTGTTTTAAGTGCCAGCGGTTCGGGCATGGTACAAACTCTTGCCGTGGCCGAACGACGTGTGCGAAATGCGCGGCGCATGATCATCCAACCGACAATTGTCCATCCGATACCCTGTCTTGTGTGAACTGCGGCGGGCCGCATGCAGCTTACTACCGCCAGTGTGAAAAGTTCCAACTCGAAAAAAAGATAATCAACATCAAGGTAACTGAGAACATCACCTTCCCAGAGGCACGGAAGAGGTTCGCCTCTTTCCCCCTGGAGAGGTACGCCGACGCAGCTCGCCGGGGGGCGGAGCGGCGTCTCGTTTCCACAGGGACCCAGTTCAGCGAGTCTGATCTGGTCCCTCCTGCGCCCCCCCCCTGAGTTGCCTCTGGCAGCCCAACCCGCCACCACGCCGCTTGCTGAGGCAGCAGCGGTTGTGGTGGCAACCTCTTCCGTCGGGACCGGTGCCGCTCCCGTCCTTGCCTCTCCGTCCTCCATTGCGTTGGAGAGTGCCATGGACACCACGGGCCCCGCACCGGCTCCCACCGCCACCGCACCGCCCGTGCCACCTCTGGCGCCCCGTACGCCCTCAGCGGTGGCGGCTCAAACGAAGGGCTCCCGAGGGTGGGCAAAGTGCGGGGGGCCCGGTCCGTCGGGCACCCCTCGGACATCCGACGACGAGATGGATGTCGGGCCGTTCCTGCCTGCAACGCAACGCAAGGAACGCGTCCCGACGCCAAAGCCTCCCGACAAGCCAAAAAAGGCGAGAGTCACAGCCCCGAAAGACGACACATAAACAAACACACACACTCCAGTAGCTCTCACACTAAATAATGGGAAGAGAAAACAATTCAATGGAACTGTAGAGGCCTTGACGATGTATACGAAATACTGCATGCTAATCAGCCAAGTGTAATGTGTGTTCAGGAAACACATTTGAATTCCAAGCACACAAATTTCTTGAATAGTTACACGGTCTTCAGAAAGGACAGGGATGGCTGCACACACTCTTCTGGCGGTGTGGCCATAATCGTCCGGAAATCCTTAGCCTGCCACCCTGTCACTCTGAACACCGTCCTTGAGGCTGTAGCAATTCGAACAATAATATTTAATAGATTGATAACGGTATGCTCCATATACATTCCTCCTGATGTTACACTTTCGAGCTCCGACGTCGAGGCGCTGGTTGACCAGCTGTCCGAACCGTACATTCTAACAGGCGACCTTAATGCTCACAATTCTCTTTGGGGCTCTTCTCGTACGGATGCCCGGGGTCGCCTGATAGAGAGGTTTCTTACATCCTCTGGAGCATGCCTTTTCAACAACAAACAGCCTACATACCATAACATAGGACACAACACATACTCATGTCTTGACGTGGCTATTGGCTCCGCAGTTCTCTTTCCTCTTCTCGAGTGGGGTGTGGGAACTGACCCATATGGCAGTGACCACTTCCCCACCTCACTTACATACATAGGTAATGGCCAATGCAGTCCATCTTCCCATAGTAGGTTCAATGAAACACGAGCTAACTGGAATACATTTACAAAGACATCCAAACTACACCACACATCCATACGACACCTACACGTTGAAGAATCTACCCAACTCCTCACGGCGCACATCCTCGACGCCGCCGAAAAGTCCATTCCCCACGCCTCTGGTGCCCCGCGCAACCAGCGGAGGCCGTGGTGGAATGAGGACTGTAGGCGGGCGCGAGAGGCCCAGAACAAGGCGTGGGGTATCCTTCGTCGGTACCCCACGTCGGAAACCTCCTCTTGTTCAAACATGCCAAGGCGTTAGGAAAACGTGTGCGCCGTGAGGCAAAACGAGAGAGTTGGCGTACATTCATAACATCAATAAACTCCTACACAGACACAAGGAAAGTATGGACACGAATACGCAAACTCAAGGGACAACAAACACACAGCCTGCCTCTGGTCAGCACTACAGGGGACACACTCGAAGACCAGGCTGACACACTCGCACAACACTTCCAACACGTGTCCCGTTCAGCACACTACACAAACACTTTCCTGAAACATAAAGCCTGTTGTGAAAAGAAGTCCCTACGCGACCACAACAAATCACAGACTTCTTACAACTCCCTGTTTTCACTACATGAGCTGAGGGCTGCTCTAAGCACGTGTAAACCCTCAGCTACAGGCCCAGACAACATTACATATACAATGATACAGCACTTACACGCAGACACTCTTGTAACACTCCTTCACCTTTACAACAAGATATTTCTTTCGGGGCACATTCCAAAGTCTTGGAGGGAGGCCATAGTTGTAGCATTCTTGAAAGAAGGGAAGGACCCTTCCTCTCCCGCTAGCTATCGACCCATTGCCCTGACCAGCTGCCTGTGCAAGCTTCTCGAGAAGATGATAAAGCGGAGGCTCGTGTACTTTTTGGAGTAGAACGGCCTTCTCGAGAGCTGCCAGGCAGGCTTCAGGGCGGGGCGATCGACGAATGATCAACTTGCGGCACTAGAGACATATATTAAGGATGCCTTCATTCACAAACAGTTCTGTTTAACTGTGTTTTTCGACCTTGAAAAGGCCTATGACACCGCTTGGCGTTATGGGATCCTTACTGACCTGAAGTCATTCGGTGTTTCTGGTAATATGTTTAACACCCTTGCTAGCTATTTGTCGGAGAGAACCTTTCGCGTCAGAGGTGGTTCTGCTCTGTCAAAGGTACACGTGCAAGAAAATGGCGTGCTGCAAGGCGGAGTTCTAAGCTGCACTCTCCTTATAGTAAAAATGAACTCCCTTGGGAAGGCACTGCCGCCTACAATTTTTTACTCCATGTATGTAGATGACGTGCAGATATCTTTTAAATCATGTAATATGTCCATCTGCGAACGTCAAGTCCAGCTCGGCGTCAAGAAGCTTGCCGGCTGGGCAGACAAGAATGGTTTTAAAATTAATCCCGGAAAGAGCTCTTGTGTTGTATTCTCCAGGAAGCGTGGGGTCCACCCGGACCCAGACATAACTCTTGCGATGTGCCAATTCCTGTGAACAAGGAGCACAAGTTTTTAGGCATTTTATTCGATGAAAAACTTACATTCATTCCTCATGTCAAACAGCTCAAATGTAAATGCCCAAAGGCAATGAATATTCTTAAGGTTCTCTCACATCAATCTTATGGGGCCGACAAACAACTCCTGCTGCGCCTGTACACAGCGTTGGTGGGGTCCCGGCTCGACTACGGCAGTGTCGTGTATGGGTCGGCGACAAAGACCGCACTGAGAATGCTCGACCCAGTGCTGCATCTTGGCCTTCGCCCCTCATGCGGCGCTTTCTGCACTAGCCCTGTCGAAAGCCTTTATGTCGAGTGCGACAACTGGTGTCTAGGGCATCAGCGGGAGTATGTTGACCTGCTGTATGCATCTAAGATTGTGTCCCTTACCAACCATCCTTTTAATCCCATCATGAACAATAGAACAAACTTGCAACTCTGTTTAAACAGGCCATCTATTTCCTTACCTTTCTCTCTCAGAGTTAGGGAGGAGGCTTCTGCACTCACGGTCCCTCTTTCAGACATGCACAAGACACCCATCCATAATTTAATTCCACCATGGCATCTACATCCTATATCATGCGACCTATCATTCACATTAGTAGAAAAAAATAGGGTACCCAGGAGTGCAATTCTGCAGCACTTCCTGTTCCTGCAGGACAAGTACAGGTGCGCAGAATTCTATAGCGACGCGTCGAAAACTGGTTTTACAATATCTTGTGCAGCGCACGGACCAAATTTTACCGTAACTAAGACAATGAATTTTCATAGCAGTATTTACACGGCAGAAGCCTATGGCATTTTACTCGTTTCAAACCACATCCTCGAACATAAGATTCCAAAGTCCATCGTCTACACAGATTCTCTAAGCGTTGTGCAGGCATTGTCATCAGGAAGGTCGTCAAAAAACTATGTAATCAATGCTCTTTTCAAGGTACTAATGACTGCATATGCCTCAAATCTTCAAATAACTATATGCTGGGTACCAGGTCACTGTGGGATCCCTGGCAATGAGACTGCTGATCAAATGGCTGGTGCTGCTGCTCTCATGACCACAGTTGACATAACAACAGTACCTTACACCGACCTAAAGACACACATCAGACGACAGCTTCGTAACACATGGCAACTACACTCGAGTCAACAAACAGACAACAAACTACACGTAACAAAACCACAACTGGGACGCTACATAACTGACTCACGCAACAGATACACTGAAGTTGCCCTGGCTAGGCTGCGGATAGGTCACACACATGCGACGCACTCCCACCTGCTCACTGGAACTTCGGGACCCACGTGTAGCAGGTGTGGAAAGGGCCTATCCGTAGTCCACATACTAATCACATGCAGAGCACTTGACACAATACGACACAAACATTTCCCTGAATTATACAGACGACACATTCCTTTGCACCCATCATATTTTTAGCCGACGAACCAATGTTTTCTAGTCAGCGTGTTTTTAAGTTTTTACCTGAGGTGAACTTTCTGCAGCTCTTGTCATATCATTGTAATGATCCTGGCCCTATACACCAGCCATCTCCATTGTCTTGTTTTGCATCACTTTATTGTCTTTTAGTCACATGTTCTAGTATTTATGGTCTCATCACAATTCAGTAACTTCATTTTGGCGCTCTTTGCCCATAGTCGGCCTTGCGCCAATAAAACCGAACTATCATCATCATCATTCTCTTACAGAGTTAGAGAGGAAGCGTCAGAGCTTTCTGTCTCCTTTGTAGACACCATACAAAGTTCTCAAACAGATTTTATAGCACCATGGCATCTCCGCCCTGTCTTATGCGACACATCTTTCACACATGTAGATAAAAACCGAGCTCCCACATGTGCAATTCTGCAGCACTTCTTGTATTTGCAGCAGAAGTATCAATTTTCTGAATTTTATACGGACGCCTCTAAAACTGCCAACTCTGTGTCCTGCGCGGCGCATGGGCCCGGCCTTAGTGTCACTAGAACTCTTAACAATAATACAAGTATCTTTACGGCAGAGGCTTATGGTGTACTTCTGGTTGTTAATCATATCCTTCAAAGCCACATCCCACAATCCATTATCTATACAGATTCCCTAAGTGTTGTGCGGGCACTGTCGTCAACAACGCGTTCGAAAAACCACGTTGTCAATCTGATCATCAATGGTATTATGTCGGTGTATGTACGCAAATTTGAACTGGTTCTTTACTGGGTCCCGGGCCACAGTGGTATAGCCGGGAACGAAGCAGCGGATCGAATGGCTGCTGCTGCTACACTCTTGAATACACTAGACATAACCACATTACCCTACACCGACGTGAAACCACACATCAGACAGCAACTTCGCAAAACATGGCAAACACACTGGAGTGAACAAACAGACAACAAGTTACACGTAATAAAACCTCACTTGGGACCGTACACCACCGACACACGCAATAGATACTCTGAAGTCGCCTTGACCAGATTACGGATAGGGCACACTCATGCAACACACTCGCACCTTCTCACTGGGTCTCCAAGACCTCTGTGCAGCAGGTGCGGAGAGGCCCTATCCGTGGTGCACATACTAATCACATGCAAGGCACTTCACACAAAACGACACAAACACTTCAGAGAAGTCTACAGATAACCCCGCACGGGGCACCTTGAGTATTCATGGTGACGGTGAGCAGCGACACCGCGGACCCCGAGCTCCCAACATAAGCCGTGTCCAACCGTGGCGACGTGTTTAAAGGTGAAGGGTAGAAGCCGTAAACGGTGGCCGTCGGAGCCCAGGTCAAGCTCCGGCGGATGGGCTCCCTGTCTGTCTACCAGGCAGGGAGCTCCGGGACCTCTCAGCCTATCAGGGTAAGGTTTGAGAAGAAAGTACCCCCGTCCCCTGCTTCTATTACATGCCATATGGTAAATCGTAAAACCCCCCCCAAACATGATCGGACCTTGAAAAGGGTCCGCACCGAAGAATCTTTTCCACCTCTTCCTGCCATCAACTCACCGAAACCTGACAACTACGCACGTTTTTTGATAGTTGAATCGGTTGACATATCCAAGCCTCTTTCCTCACAATCTGTATTCCTTGTATCCAAGTTTCTTGAATCTATCGTAGGCAACACATACAATGCTACAAAACTAAGAACTGGCGAGGTCCTAGTTGAGGTTAACTCACAGAAGCAAGCCACAACTCTCATGAGCCAAACCCGCATGGCAGACCTGGATATCCGAGTCACACCCCACCGCAGCCTCAACAGCTCCCAGGGTGTGATATCTGAGCCAGACCTCCTAACCGAGACAGAGACCGATCTGCTCGAAGGCCTAAAAGATCAAGGCGTGACAGCAGTAAGGCGCATCGTCATCAGGAGAGAGAACAAAGAAATATCCACCAAACATCTGATTCTGACTTTCGACCGTTGCACACTGCCCGAGCATATCAACGCAGGTTTCATCCGTTGTTCTGTCTGGCCATACATCCCGAACCCGCGGCGCTGTTTCAAGTGCCAGAGGTTCGGGCATGGTACCAACTCCTGTCGTGGCAGAACAACATGTGCCAAATGTGGCCAGCATGATCATCTATCCGACAACTGCACTGCAACCAACCTTACCTGCCCGAATTGCCAGGGTCCACATGCAGCATACTCTCGCGCCTGTGAAAAGTTTCAACTAGAGAAGAAAATTATTAACATAAAGGTAACAGAAAACATCACCTTCCCCGAGGCGCGAAAGAGGTTCGCCTCTTTTCCCCTGGGGAGGTACGCCGACGCAGCTCGCCGGGGGGCGGAGCGGCGCCTGGTTTCGGCGGGGACCCAGTACCGCGAGTCGGACTTGGTCCCGCCCCCGCCCCCCCTGGGTTGCCTCTGGCAGCCCAACCCGCCACCACACCGCTTGCTGAGGCAGCAGCGGTTGTGGTGGCAACCTCTTCCGTGGGGATGCTGCTGCACCCACCGTTTCCCCCTCTCCACCGGCCCGAAGCACACGCGAGGGCCCGGACGAGATGGAGACGGAGGCAGTCGCAGTGACTGCCTGCCCCGCCTCACTGCCTTTGCCATCTGTGGTGCTCCCCACGCCTTCGGCACTGGCAGCGCAGGCAAATAACACCCGAAAGGGTACCACGTCAAGGGGGCCCAGCCCGCTGGGCACCCCCTTGCCTTCAGATGACGACATGGACGTCGAGCCCTTCCGGCTTTCATCGCAGCGGAAGGAACGGGCTGCGACGTCCAGGTCAGTAGAGAAGGCCAGAAAACCCCTCCCAAGAGTGCAAGCCCCGAAAGACCCTACATAAATAGTCACACTCCAGTAGCTCTGAACACATAATAATGGGAAGAGAAAATATTGTTCAATGGAACTGCAGAGGCCTTCTGAATAATCTTGACGACGCGTATGAGATTCTGCATGCCAATCAGCCAAGTATAATGTGTGTCCAGGAAACACATCTGAATTCCAAACACACAAATTTCTTGAATAGTTACCTGGTATACAGGAAAGACAGGGATGGCTGCACACACTCTTCTGGCGGTGTTGCCATAATCGCCCGCAAATCCTTAGCATACCACCCTGTCACCTTGAACACCGTCCTTGAGGCTGTAGCCGTTCGCTCAATAATATTTAATAGGTTGATAACGGTATGCTCCATATACAATCCTCCTGATGTTGCACTTTTGAGCTCCGACTTCGAGGCGATGGTTGACCAGCTGCCCGAACCGTACATTCTAACAGGCGACCTTAATGCTCACAATTCTCTTTAGGGCTCTTCTCGTACGGATGCCCGGGGTCGCCTGATAGAGAGGTTTCTTACATCCTCTGGAGAATGCCTTTTCAACAACAAACAGCCAACATAGGACACAACACATACTCATGTCTTGACTTGGCTATTGGCTCCGCAGTTCTCTTTCCTCTTCTCGAGTGGGGTGTGGGAACTGACCCATATGGCAGTGACCACTTCCCCACCTCACTTACATACATAGGTACTTACATACTCACTTACATACTCGCCGCCTTCTCTTCCATCTCTTCCATCGGGTTTGTAGTATCACGTGTACACCACGCAGTTATCAAGCCGCTATAACGCCGCTGAGTCGCCAGCGCACGACGCTGACGACGTAGTTTGAATGCGTTAAAGATATAAGGTGCGTTACTCACACTGATATCAGCGTGGCGTCCGTGGCTTAAAACCACGCCACGGACGCCACGCTGATATCAGTGTGGGATGTGTTGCAACGAACTCTTAAAAAGGACATAGACATTACCCCTTATACAATTCGGTTCTTGCCTTTTAGAGATGTTACTGGAGTGCCCTATGATATATTTGTTGTGATCGGATTGTATAGCTTGTGGAAGTGCCGCATGACGGACAGGCACGCGGAACCCCCTCGCCCAACGAAGTCCATTTTTCGGGAGCAAACTGCGTTGGTGCGGAGCATTTATGCGGCGCAAAGTGACCCACCAGAATGGCTGCATCTGTTGGACGCGTGCGTCTGCCTGCCAGAGTTTTAACGAACGGCTAATTTTAGCTGCTGTGATATGCATCTTCTTGGATGACTCATAACTTTTGTAGGCTGTATTAAGGGTAGTTTTCCATGCAGTAAAGAAAGAAAAAAAAGTGGCGTCCGTGGCTTAGTCGGTAGAGCGTCGCGCTGCGGCCGCAAAGTCCTCGGATCGAAACCTGGCGCCGGATGCTGTTTCTTTTTTAAATATAGAGGAGCACTGCGGACGCCGACGCCGCCGCCGCCGCCGGCGGCGGTGGATGGTTTGGGGTCGCTTATAAAGTGCATTCGCACTTAAAAGAATTTTTTGTACTGCTTGCTCTAAATATTGCCGCGAACCATGCATTGGGTTTTCTTTATTTGTGTTTTGCTTTTACCACCCGGCTGCGCCGGTCTGTGTTATCTCTGTGCGAAGGGAAGCGCGTGTTCCATTCTTTCTTTCTGGGCCGCATGTGTTATCTGTTCTGATAGGGAGAACATTCCGATCTAGCGTGAACAGCCCGGAATAATCTTCTTGGATCTACAATGTTCTCGATGCGAATCGACGGTTCGAGAACTACGCGCGCCGAAAGATAAAAAGCCTGCAGAGCAGACGCCGGGGCATTCGATTCTGCGACGTTCGCCGACGCACGTCACTTTGTTAACCGGTGCTTCGACGCCTCTGTATTCTTTTGAGTTGTTAGGGGAGCACAAGTTCGCTCCAATAAACTTGTTTCTTTTCCAAAACAACTGTGTCGTCCCTGGCTTCGTGACAATATTATTTTACAATGCAGATGGGACGGGAGTCGGAAAAAAACAGCTCGCAGGCAGCTTGACCATCACACCTAACCATTTAATTTGGTTTGGCATCGCAGCACTGCTGCCAATCGAAACTAAACACATAATTCGTAGTAATGAACTAAGAGACACTTTCGAATTAAAACTTTTCCCAAATACGCTCTGTAAATTTCAAATACGTATTACAGTATAAAAGAAAACCACTCACTTGATCAAGTAGGTGAGGGCAGCAAAAAAATGCTTGCATCGTCCCGACAGGCCAGCCTTGCAAGTGCATTCTCCCCGAAAAACGACACAAATAACAGTAATGATTTAGAGAAAATGGTAACTAATTTAGCAGACATGTCAGCATAAATTTAAAAACTGGTTTTCGAAAAAAAAACGAAGACGGCAGTTTCAATTCGGCAAATGGCGGCGGCTCGTACAAACGAGCCTACGTGGAAAACTCGCTCGTTGACGTTTGCGTTACAAACACAGCAGTCTGCGAAGGCACATTTCGCTAGTGAACGTTCGTATGTCGCACGTAGCGTAAACGTATTTCTATTTTCTAAGCATTGGCTTCGGGAGTTCGCTCACAAGCACCTTTTGAAAGCACTGCTACTACGCGAAATTTGCCGAGAGGCAGTACGCTCAGCGACTGCCAGCACGTCCACGCTACGTTCTCTGCGCCATTCGCGAAAATAATGAAAAACGAACAAGCACACAATGTAACGAACGTAGCGGCAATGTTTACATACCTTTACTGCTCGGTCCCGTTGTGAACGTCTACCTTGACGCGGTGAGGTGGTTGCCAGAGGTGCTAGTAAATGGGGAAAATGGGGTCTGTTGGGCTAAACGCGCATGCTTCCGACGGGGCTCCATCACCGTCTCGTCCGCCATTGCGGTATACCACCGCGCCACTATAGCGGCTGGAAAGAGCGGATTTGGTGACCTGAATGCACATAACTCACTCTGGGGATCTTCTCGAACCGATGGGCGGGGTCGCCTTTTGAAAGGTTTTAACATCCTATTTAGCAAGAAACAGCCTACATAGCACACAACTTACTCACACCTAGACTTAGCCATTGGCTCAGCAGTTCTCTTTCCATCCCTGGAATGGGAGTCACATGGAAGGCACTTGACAACACGACACAAACATCTCCCTAAATTATACAGACGACACATTCCTTTGCACCCATCATACTTTTTAGCCGACGAACCAATGTTTTCTAGTCAACGTGTTTTTAAATTTTTAGGTGAGGTACACTTTCTGCAGCTCTTATACCACGTGTAATCATCCTGGCCCAATACACTAGCCATCTCCATTGTCTTTTGTTTTCCATCACCTTTACTTTTAGTCACATGTTTTAGTATTTACGATCTGATCAAAATTCAGTAACTTCTTCTTTGGCGCTCTTTGCTCATAGTCAGCCTTGCGCCAATAAAACCTAAGCGTCATCATCATCATCGTGTAAACTGATCCTCGTGTCGGGCTACAATCCTAGTCTTATCAAAAAGTGGCCTACACTCACAATCCCTGCAGTCTCTGCAGTGTATGCCTAGATGTCCTTTAATCGTCTTATCTACATTATTCCTATGTTCTGTAAGCCGATCGTTTAAGCAACGACCTGACTTTCCGGCGTACTGCCTGCCACACGGTAGAGGAATGGAATAAACTGTGCCTTCTGAGCAATTCACGAACCGGTGGTGGTAGAAAGGATAATGAAGAATAAAATTAAACGCAGTATTATATATACAGACTCTCTCAGCGCAGTCACAGCAGTGCATTACAACCTCTAGTAGGAGAAATAATACGAAATTTGGTAACAGTCACAACACAAGGACAGGAAATTAAGTTGTGCTGGGTCCCTAGCCATGTGGGAATCAAAGGAAATGAGAGAGCCGACGTATGTGCCGCACAGGCGGGTAACGGAACAATAGAGACAGTACAGATTCCTCACAGCGACTGCATGAAATTTATACAGAGAAAACTGAGGGAAACTTGGCAGTCCTCATGGGATAAGGAAATCGACAACAAACTCCACCTAGTTAAACGCACGCTAAAGAGTGGGGATCAGCAGACATGAAGAACGCCTCAAAGAAGTGATTTTATGCCGTCTCCGCATTGGACACCCACATCTTACACATAACTTTCTTCTTATGAAACAAAACAAACCGAGATGTGAAGATTGTGACCAAGAACTTACAGTAAATCACATCTTTCCCTCGTGTACGAAATTTGAGGCCTTGAGGAAAAAACATTTTAGGCTGTTCTACAGCGAGCAAATTCTATTTCACCCCAGCCTACTTCTAGGAGAAAATGCTGTTGTCAAACTTTCCTCTGTGTTTATTTTTTAAAAGAAGCTACAGTTCTAAACAAGCTATAACGACCTAACGCAATCGGTAATTATCTACAAAAAACACGAAACCTTTTGCTTGGCGCGCCTTAGTTGCTTATGTGCCATAAAACACAACACACATACATGGTTCGCGGCAATATCGTATTCAGAAAGAATAGGGTTGGCTGCACATTCTTCGGGCGGTGTAGCCATAATAGCCCGGAAATCCCTAGCATGCCACAATATCACGCCAAAAAACTCAGAAATGGTGAAGCGCTAGTTGAAGTTAAAACCAAGCAGCAATCCACAATCCTCCTGAAACAAACCCGCATGGCAGATCTGGAGATCAGGGTCACACCCCACCGCAGCCTCAACAGTTGTCAAGGTGTGATCTCTGAGGCAGATTTCCTAACCGAGACAGAGACTGATCTGCTCGAAGGCCTAAAAGAACAAGGCGTGACAGCAGTAAGACGCATCGTCATCAGGAGAGAGAACAAAGAAATAGCCACCAAACATCTGATCCTGACTTTTGACCGCTGCACACTGCCCGAGCATGTCAACGCAGGTTTCATCCGTTGTTCTGTCCGGCCGTACATCCCGACATCCCGAACCCGAGGCGCTGTTTCAAGTGCCAGAGGTTCGGCCATGGTACCAACTCCTGTCGAGGCAGAACAACATGTGTCAAATGCGCCCAGCACGATCATCTCTCTGACAACTGCACTGCAACCAACTTCACCTGCCCAAAATGCCAGGGTCCACACGCAGTATACTCTCGCGCTTGTGAAAAGTTTCATCTTGAAAAAAAAATCATTAACCTTAAGATAACTGAAAACATCACCTTCCCAGAGGCGCGAAAGAGGTTCGCCTCGTTCCCTCTGGGCAGGTACGCCGACGCAGCTCGCCGGGGGGCGGAGCGGCGTCTGGTTTCGGCGGGGACCCAGTACCGAGAGTCGGACTTGGTCCCGCCCCCGCCCCCCCCCCTGGGTTGCCTATGGCAGCCCAACCCGCCTCCGCACCGCTCGCTCACCCAGCAGCGGCTGTGGTGGCAACAACGTCTGTTGGGGATGCCGCTGCATCCACTGCTTCCTCTCCACCGGCCCAAAGCACACGCAAGGGCACGGAGATGGAGACGGAGGCAGTCGCAGCGACCCCCTCCGCCGCCTCACTGCCTGTGCCACCTGTGGTGCTCCCCACGCCTTCGGCACTGGCCGCACAGGCAAAGAACACCCGAAAGGGTACCACGTCAAGGGGGCCCAGTCCGCTGGGCATCCGCTTGCCATCAGATGACGACATGGACGTTGAGCCCTTCCGGCTTTCATCGCAGCGGAAGGAACGGGCTGCGGCGTCCAGGTCAGTAGAGAAGGTCAGAAAACCCCTTCCAAGAGTGCAAGCCCCGAAAGACCCTACATAAATAATCACATTCCAGTAGCTCTAACACATCATAATGGGAAGAGAAAACATTGTTCAATGGAACTGCAGAGGCCTTCTGAATAATCTTGACGACGTGCATGAGATTCTGCATGCCAATCAGCCAAGTTTAATGTGTGTCCAGGAAACACATCTTAATTCCAAACACACAAATTTCTTGAATAGTTACCTGGTATACAGGAAAGACAGGGATGGCTGCACACACTCTTCTGGCGGTGTGGCCATAATTGCCCGCAAATCCTTAGCATGCCACCCTGTCACCTTGAACACTGTCCTTGAGGCTGTAGCAATTCGAACAATAATATTTAATAGGTTGATAACGGTATGCTCCATATACATTCCTCCTGATGTCTCACTTTCGAGCTCTGACTTCGAGGCGCTGGTTGACCAGCTGCCCGAACCGTACATCCTTACAGGCGACCTTAATGCTCATAACTCTCTTTGGGGCTCTTCTCGCACGGATGCCCGAGGTCGCCTGATAGAGAAGTTTTTAACATCCTCTGGAGCATGCCTTTTCAACAAGAAACAGCCTACATACCATAACACAGGTCACAACACATACTCACATCTTGACGTGGCTATTGGTTCTGCAATTCTCTTTCCATGTCTTGAATGGGGCGTGGGCACAGACCCATATGGTAGTGACCATTTCCCCACTTCATTAACGCATATAGGTACAGGCCCGAGCAGTCCATCTTCCCATGAAAGGTTTAATGAAGCAAGAGCTAAGTGGAATACATTTACAGAGACATCCAAACTACACCACACATCCATAGGACACCTACATGTTGAAGAAGCTACCCAACAGCTCACGGCGCACATCCTCGACGCCGCCGAAAGGTCCATTCCCCACGCCTCTGGTGCTCCGCGCAACCAGCGGATGCCGTGGTGGACTGAGAACTGTAGGCGGGCGCGAGAGGCCCAGAACAAGGCGTGGGGTATCCTTCGTCAGTACCCCACGTCGAGTAACCTCCTCTTGTTCAAACGGGCCAAGGCTTTCGGAAAACGTGTGCGCCCTGTGGCAAAAGGCGATAGTTGGCGTACATTCATAACTTCAATTAACTCCTAGACAGACACACGGAAAGTATGGACCCGAATACGCAAACTCAAGGGACATCAAACACACAGCCTGCCTCTGGTCAGTACAACAGGGGACACACTCGAAGACCAGGCTGACACACTCGTACAACACTTCCAACACGTGTCCAGTTCAGTGCACTACACGAACACTTTCCTTAAACATAAAGCCTCTTGTGAAAAGAAGTTCCTACACGACAACAACAAATCACAGACTTCTTACAACTCTCTGTTTTCACTACATGAGCTGAGGGCTGCTCTGAGGACGTGTAAACCCTCAGCTCCAGGCCCAGACAACATCACATATACAATGATACAACATCTACACACAGAGACACTTGAAGCACTTCTACATCTATACAATAAAATATGGCTTTCGGGGCACATTCCACACTCTTGGAGGGAGGCCATTGTAGTGGCTTTCTTGAAGGAGGGAAAGGACCCGTCGTCCCCCTCAAGTTACCGTCCACTAGCCCTGACGAGCTGCCTGTGCAAGCTCTTCGAGAAGATGATAAATCGCAGGCTTGTGTACTTCCTCGAGTACAACGGTCTTCTCGAGAGCTGCCAGGCAGGCTTCAGGGTGGGGCGATCCACGAATGATCAACTGGTTGCACTTGAATCATACATCAAGGATGCCTTCGTACATAAGCAGTACTGTTTAACTGTATTTTTCGACCTCGAGAAGGCCTACGACACCACTTGGCGTTATGGGATCCTTAGTGACCTCAGGTCATTCGGCGTTTCGGGTAATATGTTGAACACCCTTGTTAGTTATTTGTCAGAGAGAACGTTCAGAGTAAGAGTTGGTTGTGCACTTTCAAAGGTTCACGTCCAAGAAAATTGCGTGCCACAAGGTGGCGTGTTGAGTTGCACTCTCTTCATAGTAAAGATGAACTCTATTGGAAAGGCACTGCCACCAACAATCTTTTATTCTGTGTATGTAGACGACGTGCAAATATCTTTCAAATCATGTAATATGTCAATATGCGAACGTCAAGTCCAGCTTGGTGTCAAGAAGCTTGCCGGCTGGGCAGACAAGAATGGGTTTAAATTGAATCCTGCAAAAAGCTCCTGCGTTGTGTTCTCCAGGAAGCGCGGGATCCATCCGGACCCAGACATTACTCTTAATGGTGTGTCGCTTCCTGTGAACAAGGAGCACAAGTTCTTAGGTGTGGTGTTTGATCACAAACTCACATTCATTCCCCACATCAAGGAACTTAAAAATAAATGTCTCAAAACAATGAATATACTTAAGGTTCTCTCCCACCAATCCTATGGTTCCGACAAAGAACTCTTGCTTCGCTTGTATACTGCTTTGGTTGGGTCTCGTTTGGACTATGGCAGTGTGGTGTATGGGTCGGCGACTAGACAGCCTTGCGAATTCTTGACCCAGTTCTACACCTGGGCCTTCGTCTTTCGTCGGGTGCTTTTCGCACTAGCCCTGCTGAGAGTCTATGTTGAGTGTAATAAGTGGAGCCTTGAGAACCAACGAACATAACCTGGACTTGCTTTATGCTTTTAAAATTTAATCGCTGAATAATCATCCTTTTTATCCTGTCTTTAACGACACATCCACATCTCTGCTCTTTGTAAATCGCCCATCCGTTCCTCTGCCCTTTTCACTTAGAGTGAAAGAGCGAGCATCGGATCTCAGTGCTTCGTTTTTAGATGTGTACAGGTCATTCTTTTCAAACAGTTTACCGCCTTGGCAAGTTCGTCCTGTGTCGTGCGACCTTTCTTTTATGAAACTTGACAAAAATCGGGTACCGCGAGCTGCAATACTGCAGCACTTTCTGTCTCTGCAGTTTAAATACCCACTTGCAGAATTTTATAGTGACGCGTCTAAAACCTCCACCATGGTCTCCTGCGCTGCTCATGGTCCGGATTTCAGTGCAGCCAGAACCATGACCGTCCACACAACAATTTTTTCAGCAGAAGCATATGGAATTTTACTGATTGTACGACACATACTTGAAAATCATAATCCAAAGTCTATCATCTACACAGATTCCTTGAGTGTTGTTCGCGCACTGTCCTTACATACACCCCCCAAAAACCACATAGTTAATCTTGTATTTAACACTATCATGTCTGTGTATGTGAAGAAGCATCAGCTGCTCCTCTGCTGGGTCCCAGGACACGCTGGGATCGCTGGAAACGAGTTGGCAGACGAGAGGGCAGCTGCTGCTGCACTCAGGAACACTGTAGACATAACAACCGTACCATATACAGACCTCAAGCCACACATAAGACAACACTTGCGTAGAACATGGCAAACACACTGGAGTGAACAGACAGACAACAAGTTACACGCTATAAAACCACGCTTGGGACCATACACCACTGACACACGCAACAGACACACAGAAGTCGCCTTGGGTAGGCTGCGGATAGGGCACACCCATGCAACTCACTAGTATCTGCTGACGGGATCTTCTAGACCTCAGTGCGGCAGGTGCGGAGAGGCCCTATCCGTAGTGCACATACTAATCACATGCAAGGCACTTCACACAACACGACACAAACACTTCAGAGAACTCTACAGACAACATATTCCCCTACATCCATCGTTTTTCCTAGGTGATGATGCCATTGTTTCCGTGAAACGTGTGTTTGAGTATTTGTCCGACGTCAAGTTTTTAAACCTCATTTCCTATCACGCATCATGAAATCTGACCCTATACACCAGCCATGCTCATTGTTGTTTTGTGACTTTACTTTTGTTTTTGCTGATTTTACTTAGTGTTTAAGGTATCACCTCTCATATATGTATATTGTTTTGGCGCTCTTTGCCCCAGTTGGCCTTGCGCCATAAACATCAACGATCATCATCATGGTCGACCAGTGCCTCGAAGTCAGAGCTCGAAAGTGCATGATCAGGAGGAATGTATATGGAGCACACCGTTATCAATCTATTGAATATTATTGTGCGAATTGCTACAGCCTCAAGGACAGTGTTCAAAGTGACAGGGTGGCATGCTAAGGATTTCCGGGCGATTATGGCCACACCCCCGGAAGAGTGTGTGCAGCCAACCCTGTCCTTTTTGAATAGCATGTACCTACTTAAGAAATTTGTCTGTTTGGAATTGAGGTGTGTCTCTTGGAGACACATGAGACTTGGCTGATTGGAATGCAGGATATCATACACATCATCAAGATTTTTAAGGAGGCCTCTGCAGTTCCATTGAATGATGTTTTCTGGTCCCATTATTTACGTTTAAGAATGAATGGAGTGTGTGCGCGTGTTCATATGTCGTCTTTCGGGGCTGTTACTCTGGGATTAGGCTTTTTAGGCCTGTCTGTAGGCTTGGAAGTCGACGGCCGCTCCTTGCGCTGCGTTGCAGGCAGGAACGGCCCGACATCCATCTCGTCGTCGGATGTCCGAGGGGTGCCCGACGGACCGGGCCCCCCGGACTTGGCCCCCCCTCGGGAGCCCTTCGTTTGAGTCGCCACCGCCGAGGGCGTCCGGGGCACCAGAGGTGGCACGGGCGCTGCGGTGGCGGTGGGAGCCGGTGCGGGGCCCGTGGTGTCCATCACCTCGGTACCCTCCAACGCACTGGAGGACGGGGAGACAGAGGCGGGAGCGGCACCGGTCCCGACAGAAGTGGTTTGCACCACAACCGCTGCTGCCTCAGCAAGCGGCGTGGTGCCGGGTTGGGCTGCGTGAGGCAACCCAGCGGGGGCCGGGACCAGGTCAGACTCGCTGAACTGGGTCCCTGTGGACACTAGACGCCGCTCCGCCCCCCGGCGAGCTGCGTCGGCGTACCTCCCCAGAGGGAAAGAGGCGAACCTCTTTCTCTCCTCTGGAAAGGTGATGTTCTCAGTGACCTTAATGTTGATGATCTTTTTTTCGAGTTGGAATTTTTCGCACTTGCGGGAGTATGCCGCATGCGGCCCCCCGCAGTTTACACAAGTGAGAGTTTCAGATGGGCAGTTCTCGCTGGGATGATCGTGCGCCGTGCATTTTGCACACGTCGTTCGGCCACGGCAAGAGTTCGTACCGTGCCCGAACCACTGGCACTTAAAACAGCGCCGCGGGTTCGGGATGTAGGGACGTATTGAGCACCGGATAAAACCTTCATTGATGTGCTGTGGGAGAACTGCGCGGTCAAAGGTCAAGATAATGTGCTTGGGGGGAATCTCCCTGTCGTCTCTGCGGATAGTGATGCGTCTCACGGCAGTGACGCCCTGATCCTTCAAGCCGGCAAGGAGATCCGCATCCGTTTCGTACAGGAGGTCTGTCTCGGATATCACACCCTGCGAGCTGTTGAGGCTCCGATGGGGTGTGACTCTGATGTCGAGATCAGCCAGTCCAGTCTGAGCTAGAAGCTTTGCAGACTGCTGCTTGTCATTTATTTCAATTAGGAGTTCACCAGAGCTTTGTTTTTTGCACTTATACGATTTTCCTACTATGGCTTCAAGATACTTGGCGATCAAGAAGACTGAGATGCAAGAGGGTGTGTTGGATTGAGAGATTCCATGACAAGAAATCGAGAAAAATTATCCCGTTCAGGAAAGGTTAACGAAGGCAATGGAGGAAAGGATACTTCGGTGCGGCCCCTTTTCAGGGACCGATCACGGTTGGGGGGGGTTTTAGACAACACCATAAAGCATAGTATAAAAGCAGGGAGGCGGGGGTACTTTCTCCTTTGACCTTACCCCGGTAGTCAAAGAGGTCCCGGAGCTCCCTGCCTGGTAGACAGGCAGGGAGCCCATCGGCCGGAGCTTGACCAAGGCTCCGACGGCCACCGTTAGAGGTTTCTACCCTTCACCTTAAAAACACATCACCACGGTAGGTCACAGCTTATGTTGGGGGGCTCGGGGTCCGCGGTATGTCCAGTACCGTCACCATGAATACTCAAGGTGCCCCGTGCGGGGTCAAACGAAAAGAAATAATTGCTCGTATACAATGATCGCTCGTTTCCATATGCGGTGCACCTCATGCCCCAAATTTAGCTTCGGCACGTGAAACACATATTTGAACCTTCAAAATTAAAAAGATTATAGTCGTGTGGCGAAAAGGGTGTTTACCGACTGCAACACACTTGGCTTTCTGTAGGCTGGTGAAACGGTGTGAAATGAGTGTTGAGTTGCAAAAAAAGAACAGCGGAGCTGGGGGTCGACCTAGTTTCTTCCGGTGTTGCTAAGCTTTGTTATGTTTGCTAAGATTTGCAATGTTCTTGCTAAGCTAGGATGACCGCTGAGGGGTGAGGCCAAGTTTAACCGGATTTTACAAGTCTGTTTCAGTGTGTCTACCCCCCCAACCCCCCACTGCCAGGGGATCTAAGGGGGAAATAAGCTAGGTCTACCCCCAGCTATGCTGTTTCTCCAGCCTTGCACCACTATTGCAAGCTGTGCCAATTTTTTTGCCTTTTAGAATCCAAGAAAATACTAGTACCTTTGAAATGGTATAGTAAGAGGAGCGCCTACGCATACGCCTCTTGTGCTCACACTCTAAAAAGCTCGAAAGCCGACTTCACTGTTATAATACCCTATCTACGGTGGTGCACCCTTTAAATGTGCTGCAGTTCTTTTTCTTTGTATTTTTTGCTAATGCCAGCGAAACTAGCTCAAGCCTAAACAGCTGCACAGGTAATAAATTATGCCAAGTCATAATGCTTTGAAGATCGTGAGGTACAAAACACCTCCCGCTTGTAGAAAATGTTCAGTGCACCCGTGTAAACAGGCCCAAATGCCTCCAAAGTCTGACGCCTCTTCACCGTTTTTCTAATTGGCGGTCTGGTCTTAAACCCTTTTTCTTACAACCAATTTGTAGCTTTACACCCTTCTGGAAAAAAGGGTGTTGAAATAATGAGCACCCTTTTTTAAGGGTGTTGAGGCTGCGGGAAATATTTGTTTCATATTTAATAAAATTTTATAAGTTATGGAGCACAAAAACTACCTCGGGATTAAAAAGGTTTTGCAAATCCGCGTGTTGATTTGTATATTCTCATAGTAAAATCCATACTTTCAAAATTAGCGCCAAAATATTTGTTTTTTGCGACAAGCCCACCGACTCGATCGGGGGGGGGGTTTCTCTGCTGGATATAAATGCAAGAACAGCACAGCTATTACTAAGTAAGTATGCACTCACTGTGCAGCTTGCATCCCGTTGGTTTTCTTGCTCAATTCATTTGTGTTCCAACTGTAACTTGTGCGTATTGACTGTGTTGAATGCTGCGCGCTCCGCCGATTCACATTCCCACAGCACATGCCATCACCTTAAAAACAGGGTGTGAGGCTCAGCACCCTTTTTTAGGGTGTTGAGCATCCTCAACAGCCTTTGTAAAGGATGGTGAGCTCAACACCTTTTTTTCATCTGTAAACCTTTTTTTTGCCTAAACACCTTTGAAGGGTGTTAGCCATGGGACAAGATTTTTACACCCTTTTCGGCCAAAAAGGGTGTAAAGAAGTTTAGTGTGTGGTAGCCGCCCTGGGAGTTGAAGGACAGAGACGCTGCATGTGTACAAGATTTCAGCGCACGTTAAAGAGCCCCAGGTGGTCAAAATTATTCCGGAACCCTCCACTACGGCGCGCCTCATAGCCTGTGTTGCGTCGGCGCGTTAAACCTCCACAATCAATCACATCAGAGACGCTGCAAAACACCTTGTTTCGTAGGAGCCTTTTAGCGAATAATTTATACGCTTTCCCCCACAAACTTTGCCACCACAGAGTTGTAATGCTCAGCGGCGTTGTTGTCAACGTCTTGTATCAGGCTCGTGGCATTTCCTGCAACTCGGTTCATGGCAACCACACCGTCAAACACACCGGTGCGAACCAATCTGGCACCAAATTCTCTTCTCCGTGCTTACTCCCCGAGCAGGAGTGCGCGGCACACTTGCGATGATCACTAAACACGTGGTTTGGGCCATTTTTGATGTTTTCGCGATTAGGTGATCTGTTTTCTCGCGCTACGAATTGTTCTCCGCGGCTCTCACCTTGATGGCTGTGGCTACTCCGTTTCTGAGACGAACAGAAGCTTGTTCGATGGAGTTCTTGACATGTTGAGGCAAATTTTGCGGGCGTTTTCTTTGTGCAGTGTCGCGAATTTTACCCGAATAGTTGCGGAGGATGTGATTACGGCACTCAGTTTTTCGACTCTGATTTCTTATACGGGGCTGCTGCAATAATCGCTTTGTATGTGCTTGAATCTCCATCCGCAATCAACCGCATGTACTTCACACCGTGGATCTCGACGCTTTTTCTGAATACTTCTGCAAGTATACTTTGCTCCATGCTTGTAGAACTTCCCTGCCAGTTTATGTAGAACTCCCTGCCAGTTTTTGTGGCACTTATGCTCCTTGGGGTCCTCTCCTGGCGGTGCTCGAACACACGTCGGGCAAAACTTGTTTCTGACGCCGATATGGAGAACTTTTCCGGTCCTGTGGCCGATGATGGCTGCCTGAAAAAATATCACGATATATATCAGTGAATTGGCACTCACGAAAACGTAGGTCAATAAGAAACAAAAAATTAAACCCATTCCACTCAATGTGATAGCTGTCCGAATTACGGAGCAGTGATTCGCCGTAATGGGCTGTAGCGCCGTTATCCGCGCATTGCTACCACCCAATGCAATGCAAATTTCCCGCCTTCGCAGTGCTCGCGCACCCGCTGTCCAAAACTGCGCCAGGGGGGGGGTCTGTTCTTATTTTTGCTCGCTTTTCTCACGTTCCGGCGCTGCACTGCCATTTTTTTCGCTTACTATCGTCAAAAATAACCCAACGAGCGTTCCTAACTAAATGAACGCTGGCGCTGCAGGTTATATACACAGATTTTGCATCAAATGTACCTGCACTTTTCTTTGCGCTAACACAAACAAGAGATGTGGGGCAAGTGCCAGTGGTTCATGATTTTCTAATGCTTGTGACTACATAAACCGCTTGTCTTCCGAAGCCTCAAGGTCCCCGCACGGGGCACCTTGAGTAATCTTGGTGACGGTACTGGCGATACCGCGGACCCCGAGCCCCGCAACATAAGCTCTGACCTACCGTGGTGATGTGTTTTTAAGGTGAAGGGTAGAAACCTCTAACCGTTACCGTCGGAGCCTTGGTCAAGCTCCGGCCGATGGGCTCCCTGCCTGTCTACCAGGCAGGGAGCTCCGGGACCTCTTTGACTACCAGGGTAAGGTCAAAGAAGAAAGTACTCCCGTCTCCCTGCTTTTTCCTATGCCATATGGATAATTCAACCCCCCCCAGACGAGATTGGCCCCCGAAAAGGGGCCGCACCGAAGTTTCCTTTCCATCCCTTCCGACAATCCACATTCCGAAACCTGACAACTATCCTTGATTCTTGGTTATCGAGGCAGTTGACAAAACAAACCCTGTTTCTTCCATGTCCGCATTCTTGATCACTAAGTTCCTTAAAGGCATCCTCGGAAAATCGTTCGATGCTAAGAAACTCCGTACGGGTGAAGTCCTAGTCAATGTCAAGACGCAGCAACAAGCCACTAACCTCCTGTCGCAAACCTGCATGGCAGATCTGGCCATCAGAGTCACTCCCCATCGTAGCCTCAACAGCTCTCAGGGTGTGATTTCGGAGACCGATTTGTTGAATGAGACCGAAGCTGATCTGTTGGAAGGCCTGAAAGATCAAGGTGTAACTGCAGTGAGGCGTATCACCATCAGACGAGACAAGCAGGAAATCCCCACAAAGCATATAATCTTGACTTTCAACCGCTCCACACTTCCTGAATCCATTAAAGCAGGCTTCATCTCGTGCTCCGTCCGAGCGTACATCCCGAATCCGCGTCGCTGCTACAAGTGCCAGCGGTTCGGGCACGGTACTAACTCGTGCCGGGTCCAGCCGACCTGCGCTAAATGTGCCCAACACCATCTCACTGAGGACTGTTCATCCAATCAATTGCTCTGTGCCAATTGCCAAGGACCTCACGCTGCATATTCGCGAACCTGCGAGCGGTTCAAGCTTGAGAAAAAAATAATAAACATCAAGGTCACGGAAAAAATCACCTTCCCAGAGGCGCGAAAGAGGTTCGCCTCTTTCCCCCTGGGGAGGTACGCCGACGCAGCTCGCCGGGGGGCGGAGCGGCGTCTGGTTTCGGCGGGGACCCAGTACCGCGAGTCGGACTTGGTCCCGGCTCCGTCCCCCCCGTGGTTGCCTCTGGCAGCCCAACCCGCCTCCGCACCGCTCGCTGAGCCAGCAGCGGTTGTGGTGGCAACCTCTTCCGTCGGGACCGGTGCCGCTCCCGTCCCTGCCTCCCCATCGTCCAGTGCGTTGGAGTGTGCCATGGACTCCACGGGCCCCGCAGCGGCTCCCATCGCCACCGCACCGCCCGTGCCACTTCTAGTGCCTCCGATACCTGCGGCGGTTGCGGGTCAAATGAAGGGCCCTCGAAGGGGGGCCAAGTCCGGGGGGCCCGGTTCGACGGGCACACCCAGGACATCGGACAACGAGATGGACGTCGTGCCATCCTTGCCTGCAACTCAGCGCAAGGATCGGCCTCCGACGTTCAAGCCTACAGAAAGGCCTAGAAAGCCCAATCCAAGAGTCACAGCCCCGAAAGACGATACATAAACATATACACTCCAGTAGCTGTCACACTAAATAACGGGAAGAGAAAATATTGTTCAATGGAACTGCAGAGGCCTTCTGAGTAATCTTGACGACGTGTATGAGATTCTGCATACCAGTCAGCCAAGTGTAATGTGTGTTCAGGAAACACAGTTGAATTCTAAACACACAAATGTCTTGAATAGTTACCTCGTATACAGGAAAGACGGGGATGGCTGCACACACTCTTCTGGCGGTGTGGCCATAATCGCCCGAAAATCCTTAGCATGCCACCCTGTCACCTTGAATACCGTCCTTGAGGCTGTAGCAATACGCTTAATATTATTTAATAGGTTGATAACGGTATGCTCCATATACATTCCTCCTGATGTTACACTTTTGAGCTCTGACTTCGAGGCGCTGGCTGACCAGCTGCCCGAACCGTACATTCTAACAGGCTACCTTAATGCTCACAATTTTCTTTGGGGCTCTTCTCCTGCGGATGCCCGGGTTCGCCTGATAGAGAGGTTTCTTACATCCTCTGGAGCATGCCTTCTCAATAATAAACAGCCTACATATCATAACATAGGACACAACACATACTCATGTCTTGACTTGGCTATTGGCTCCGCAGTTCTCTTTCCTCTTCTCGAGTGGGGTGTGGGAACTGACCCATATGGCAGTGACCACTTCCCCACCTCACTTACATATATAGGTAAAGGCCCAAGCAGTTCATCTTCCCATAATAAGTTCAATGAAGCACGAGCTAACTGGAATACATTTACAGAGACATCCAAACTACACACACATCCATAGGACACCTACACGTTGAAGAAGCTACCCAACTCCTCACGGCGCACATCCTCGACGCCACCGAAAAGTCCATTCCCCACGCCTCTGGTGCCCCGCGCAACCAGCGGAGGCCGTGGTGGAATGAGGACTGTAGGCGGGCGCGAGAGGCCCAGAACAAGGCGTGGGGTATCCTTCGTCGGTACCCCACGTCGGGAAACCTCCTCTTGTCCAAACGGGCCAAGGCATTGGGAAAACGTGTGAGCCGTGAGGCAAAACGAGAGAGTTGGCGTACATTCATAACATCAATAAACTCCTACACAGACACACAGAAAGTATGGACACGAATACGCAAACTCAAGGGACAACAAACAGACAGCCAGCCTCTGGTCAGCACTACAGGGGACACACTCGAAGACCAAGCTGACACACTCGCACAACACTTCCAACACGTGTCCAGTTCAGCACACTACACGAACACTTTCTTGAAACATAAAGCCTCTTGTGAAAAGAAGTCCCTAGACGACAACAACAAATCACAGACTTCTTACAACTCCATGTTTTCACTACATGAGCTGAGGGCTGCTTTGAGCACGTGTAAACCCTCAGCTCCAGGCCCAGACAACATCACATACACAATGATACAACACCTGCACGCAGACAGTCTTCTAACACTCTTACACCTATATAACAAGATATGGCTTTCGGGGCACATTCCAAACTCTTGGAAGGAGGCTATAGTTGTAGCTTTCCTGTAGGAGGGAAAGGACCCGTCATCCCCCTCAAGTTATCGTCCTATTGCCCTGACGAGCTGCCTGTGTAAGCTTCTCGAGAATTTCCATGAGTGAAACTTAAGCGCAAAATGTTTTCACAGGGACGAGAAAGGGAACGACACAGGCGCTTCCCTTTCTCGTCCCTGTGAAACAATTTTGCGCTTAAGTTTCACTCATGGAAATTGCGAACCAACTAGCTCGTCTCTCCATTTTGCTTCTCGAGAAGATGATAAATCGCAGGCTCGTGTACTTCCTTGAGTACAACGGTCTTCTCGAGAGCTGCCAGGCAGGCTTCAGGGCGGGGCGATCAACGAACGATCAACTCGTAGCTCTTGAAACATATATAAAGGATGCCTTTGTGCATAAACAATTTTGTCTTACGGTGTTTTTTGACATAGAGAAAGCCTATGACACCGCTTGGCGGTACGGTATCCTCAGTGACCAAAGTCAATCGGTTTTGCGGGCAAGATGTTGAACATCCTTTGTAGTTATATGTCGGAGAGAACCTTTCGCGCCAGAGGTGGTTGTGCGCTGTCAAATGTTCACGTGCAAGAAAATGGCGTGCCGCAAGGTGGAGTGTTGAGCTGCACCCTCTTCATAGTAAAAATGAACTCTCCCCGCACAGGGCACCTTGAGTAATCTTGGTGACGGTGTTGGCGACACCGCGGACCCCGAGCCCCCACACTCTTGCTGTAATCTACCGTGGCTACGAGTTGTAAGGTGAAGGGCAGAAACCACAAACGGTGGCCGTCGTAGCCTAGGTCAAGCTCCGGCGGATGGGCTCTCTGTCTGTTTACCAGGCAGGGAGCTCCGGGACCTCTCTCGGCATCAGGGTAAACCAAACGAAGGAAGTACCCCCGTCCCCTGCTTTTTTCAATATCGCATGGCTTTTTCTTTATCCCCCAATCCAATGATCGGCCCCCTAAAAGGGGCCGCACCGAAGTACTAGCTAAAGGTAAACCAGAACATTTCCAGAAATTTCTTGTCATTCACTCTGCAGAAACCACTCCTGTTGCAAAGAAGTCTGTCATTCTGTTGGCAAAGTGCATTGAGTCTGTTGTTGGTTCAGACTATGATGCTAAGAAACTCGCCTCAGGTGATGTACTGGTCGAAGTAAAAAGGAAAAATCAGAGTGAGAACCTACTGAAACAGACGACATTGGCCAACTTGAGAACCTACTGAAACAGACGACGTTGGCCAACTTGACTGTCACTGTGACACCACACCGGACCCTCAACTCCTCGCAAGGAGTCATATCAGAGAAAGAACTAGAGTCTGAGACGGAAGCAGATCTTCTTGAGGCGCTCCAACCTCAACATGTAACTGCAGTAAAACGAATCGTAATTCGGAGAGCAAACCAAGAAATTCCGACAAAGCATCTAATCCTAACGTTTGATCGCACAACGCCTCCAGAAAAGGTCAAATGGGTTTTCTTAGCTGCAACGTATGACCGTATGTCCCGAATCCGAGGCGCTGCTTTAAGTGCCAACGATAGGGCCATGGAACCCAATCATGCAGAGGGAAGTTGACATGTGCCAACTGTGCTGAGACAGGTCACTCCTCAGAAGCTTGTGAAAGCACCACTCAGAAGTGCCCGAATTGCAGCAGACTGCACGCTGCTTATTCGCGTGCGTGTACACAATTCAAGGCCGAAAAGGAAATAAGCCACATAAAAGTAAATGAAAACATCACCTATCCAGAAGCGCACCAAAAGCACAAGCTGCTTTCGGCCACATCGTACGCAGACGCCGCCCCCCGGGGGTTGGGGCGGCGTTTGGTCGCACGGCAACACAGTGCAGCCTTCTTGCTGACGTGTTGCTGTCCCAACCCCCAGCTGAGCAGCCACCTGCTGCCTCTACAACACCTGTAGAGGCTGCGGGGGCCCCGTCTCTTGCCGGACTGCCTTCGGTAGTCCAGAGTAGTCAGGAATCGCCCAGTGTGGCGACTCCAGCGAATGTGGCGAGTGCGATCGCCGCTGGGAGCTCTGCCGCTCTCACTGTATCCTCTCCACAGGCCCTAGGGACACCTGAGGGCACGGAGCAGATGGACATGGTGGGGCCCACAGAAGTGCCCATCCTAGCCCCGCCGCCTGCCCCGCCCGCGGCGCTTGCGGCTGGAACCAAAGGCACCCGTAAGGGTGCCAAGTCCAGGGGGCCCGGTCCTCCGGACACCCCCCGAACATCTGATGAGGAAATGGACGTCGGACCGTTCCTGTCTGCATCGCTCCGCAAGGAACGGGCTGCGGCGTCCAAACCAATAGAAAAGCCAAATAAACCTGCTCCAAGAATACAAGCCCCGATAGACAAAACATGAACCCACACACATATTCCAGTAGCTCTTTAAGGTACATAATGGGAACAGAAAATATCATCCAGTGGAACTGTAGAGGCCTCCTTAACAATCTTGATGATTTCTACGAAATATTGCATTCGAATCAGCCAAGTGTGATGTGTCTACAAGAAACACATTTTAACTCCAAACACACAAACGTCTTGAATAGTTACATGATATTTAGAAAGGACAGGGCTGGTGGTGGTACATCTGCAGGTGGTGTAGCCATCATTGCCCGAAAATCATTGGCATGCCTCCCTATCCAATTATAGACTGTCCTTGAGGCTATTGCCATTAGAACCATAATTTTCAATAGGATAATAACAGTGTGCTCCATCTACATCCCTCCTGATTTCCAGCTTTCAAGCTCCGATTTCGAGGGCCTTGTAGATCAGCTACCAGAAACTTTCATTCTTATAGGTGACCTCAATGCACACAACACTCTTTGGGGCTCTCACCGCACATGTGCCCGAGGTCGCCTAATCGAAAAATTTCTAATATCTTCAGGAGCATGCCTACTTAAGAAAAACAAGCCTACATACCATAATATAGCACACAACACTTATTCACACCTCGACTTGGCCATTGGCTCTGCAGTACTCTTTCCATCACTTGAGTGGGATGTTGGCACTAACCCATATGGTAGTGACCACTTCCCTACCTCACTAACATACATAGATAAAGGCCCTAGTAGTTCCCCTTCCCATTGCAAGTTTATAGAAGCAAGAGCAAACTGGAACACATTCACAGAGACATCTCAACTACACTATACAGACATAACACACTTACCTGTAGAGAAGGCAACCCAGCTCGTCACGGAGCACATTCTCGCCGCCGCCAAAAAGTCAATACCCCAGGCCTCTGGGGCCCCCCGCAACCCGAGAAGGCCCTGGTGGAATGACGACTGCAAGCGTGCGCGGGAGGCCCAGAACAAGGCGTGGGGCATCCTCCATAGACACCCCACAAGTTTTAACCTTATTTCTTTCAAAACAGCGAAGGCATTACGTAAGCGTGTGCGCCGTGAGGCAAAAAGGGAGAGCTGGCGCGCCTTTCTCACATCCATAAATTCATACACGGACACCCACAAGGTATGGACCCGAATACGTAAACTAAAAGGACAACACACACATAGCCTGCCCCTGGTTAGCACGACAGGGGACACTCTGGAAGATCAGGCTAATACACTTGCACAACACTTCCAACACGTGTCTAGTTCTGCGCACTATGCAAACACTTTTATGCAACACAAAACATCTGCCGAAAAGAAGCCTATACGCGACAAGTACAAGTCAAAGTCTGGATACAACTGTGAATTTACACTCCATGAGCTGAAGATTGCTCTTGCCACTTGTAAACCTTCTGCTCCAGGTGCAGACAACATTACATACACCAGGATTCAACTCCTACACGAAGACACCCTTGAGACACTCCTGCACCTATACAACCAAATATGGCTATCGGGGCACCTTCCAAGGCTTTGGAGGGAGGCCATAGTTGTGGCTTTTCTGAAAGAAGGGAAGGACCCTTCTTCTCCCGCAAGCTATAGACCTATTGCCCTGACAAGCTGCCTGTGCAAGCTCTTCGAGAAGATCATTAACAGGAGGCTCATGTTCTTTCTTGAGTACAATGGTCTTCTCGAGAGCTGCCAGGCAGGCTTCCGGGCAGGGCGATCCACAAACGATCAATTAGTTGCACTGGAATCTTACATTAAGGATGCCTTTATACACAAACAGTACTGCATGACCGTATTTTTTGATATCGAGAAAGCTTATGATACGGCATGGCGTTATGGCATTCTTGCAGACCTAAAATCCTATGGTGTAACAGGTAACATGCTCAACACTTTTTCCAGTTACCTGTCTGAACGAACATTTCGTGTCAGAGTCGGTACGGCACTCTCAAACGTTCACGTGCAGGAGAATGGCGTGCCTCAAGGTGGCGTATTGAGCTGCACCTTGTTTATAGTAAAGATGAACTCTCTCCGATAGGCACTGCCGCCAACCATATCCTGCTTGATGTATGTAGATGACGTTCAAATATCTTTCAAATCATGTAACATATCCTTTGTGAACGTCAGGTCCAGCTTGGGGTAAACAAACTTTGCCGCTGGGCAGATGAAAATGGATTTAAACTTAATTCTTCTAAAAGTACCTGCGTTGTATTCTCAAAAAGGCGGGGCATCCTGCCCGATCCCGACATAAAACTCTTTGGTGACTCGATTCCAGTAAAAAGAGAACACAAGTTTTTGGGTGTGGTGTTTGACGAGAAACTCACATTCATCCCTCACATCAGACAACTAAAACATAAATGCCTCAAAGCAATAAACATACTTAAGGTCCTTTCACACCACTCCTATGGCGCGGACAAGCAACTCCTCTTACGTGTCTTCACAAGCTTGGTGGGGTCCCGCTTGGACTATGGGAGCGTGGTTTATGGGGCGGCAACAAAAACAGCGCTGAAAATGCTAGACCCAGTGCTTCACTTGGGGCTTCGCCTCGCGTCGGGCGCTTTCCGTACAAGCCCCGTACAAAGCCTATACGTCGAGTGCGACAAATGGTCCCTAGATCATCAGCGAACATACATAGATCTTCTGTACGCTTTTAAAATATCGTCAATAACCCACCATCCTTTCAAACCATTTATTTGTGATACACCCATGTCCCAACTTCTTAATCGTCCATCTATCTCTGCTCCGTTCTCACATAGGGTGAGACAGGAAGTGTCAGAATTATCTGTCACCTTTTCAGACACCTACGAATCAACCCTTTCCAACTTTTTACCACCATGGCAGCTGCGCCCCGTGTCGTGCGATTTGTCCTTTTGTAGCGATTGATAAAAAACGAGTACCCACAGCTGCAATTCTTCAGCACTTCTTGTTCCTTCAAGATAAATACAAGTGTGCAGAATTTTTTAGCTACGCGTAAAAAACAGCCCGTATCGTGTCGTGTGCTGCGCACGGACCTGATTTTAGGGTAGCTAACACTTTAAACTTGAAAAGCAGCATTTTTACGGCTGAAGCCTATGGGATATTTCTGGTTTTAAACCACATAGTTCATCATAAAATTCCCAAGTCCATCATTTTCACAGATTCCTTGAGTGTAGTACGAGCATTGTCATCTGAGCAGTTCTGTGAAAACCATGTTATTCATCTAGTTTACAAAACCATTATGTCACCTTATGCATTAAGTCTTGAAGTAACCGTATGCTGGGTGCCAGGTCACTCGGGGATCGCCGAAAACGAGACAGCAGATCAAATGGCCGCTGCTGCTGCACTTGCAAACACGGTGGACATAACAACAATACCGTACACTGACCTTAAGTCACACATCAGACAACACCTTCGCAATACATGGCAAGCACACTGGAATGAACAGGCAGACAACAAGCTACACGTTATAAAGACACTCTTGGGAGCATACACCACTGACATACACAACAGGCACAATGAAGGTACCTTGGCTCGATTACGGATAGGCCACACGCATGCAACGCACTCATACCTGCTCACGGGATCTCCAAGGCCCTTGTGTAGCAGGTGTGGAGACGGCCTATCCGTGACCCATGTGCTACTTCAATGCAAAGCACTCCACACAACACGACAGAAACACTTCGCCAACCTCTACAGACAACACATTCCACTACACCCAGCATTGTTTTTAGGGGATGACCCCATGGTTCCTGTACAACGCACGTTTAAGTTTCTTAGTGACATCAAGTTTTTACACCTGCTTTCCTATCACGCGTAGTTGCTTTTAAACCCGATCTCATGACACGCACCATCACAACCTGGCCTTTTACACCAGCCATCCTCATTGTCTTTTACTGAATTCACTTTGGTTTTTGTTGAACGGTTTTAGCGTTTACGGTTACATCCTTCATACCTAACCACCGTTTTGGCGCTCTTTGCCCTCGTTGGCCTTGCGCCATAAAACACCAACCATCATCATCATCAAAAATGAACTCTCTTGGAAAGGCACTGCCACCTACAATCTCTTATTCTATGTATGTAGATGACATGCAGATATCCTTTAAATCGTGTAACCTGTCCATCTGCGAACGTCAAGTCCAGCACGGCGTCAAGAAACTTGCCGGCTGGGCTGACAAGAATGGCTTTAATCTTAATCCCGCGAAGAGCTCTTGTGTTCTGTTCTCCAGGAGGCGTGGCATCCACCCGGACCCAGACATCACTCTTGCGAATGTGCCAATTCCTGTGAACAAGGAGCACAAGTTTTTAGGTATTTTATTCGACGAAAAACTTACATTCATCCCACATATCAGACAGCTCAAACGCAAATGCTTAAAAACAATGACTATTCTTAAGGTCCTCTCACATCAATCTTATGTGGCCGACAAACAACTCCTGCTGCGCCTGTACACAGCGTTGGTGGGGTCTCGGCTCGACTACGGCAGTGTCGTGTATGGGTCGGCTACAAAAACAGCACTGAAAATGCTCGACCCAGTGCTGCATCTTGGCCTCCGCCTCTCATGTGGCGCATTCCGCACTAGCCCCGTTGAAAGTCTTTATGTCGAGTTCGACAAATGGTGCCTAGGGCATCAGCGGGATTATGTTGACCTGTTGTTTGCATCCAAGATCGTGTCTCTGACCAACCATCCTTTTAATCCCATCATGAACGATACATCAAATTTACTTTTTAAACAGGCCATCTATTCCCTTACCGTTCTCTCTCAGAGTTAGGGAGGAGGCTTCTGCACTCAATGTCCCCCTTTAAGACACGCACAAGACACCCATTCATAATTACATCGCACCAGGGCATCTTCGTCCTCTAACATGCGACCTGTCATTCACTCGTGTAGAAAAAAATAGGGTACCCAGGCATGCAATTCTGCAGCACTTCCTGTTGCTGCAGGACAAGTACAGGTACGCATAATTCTATAGCGACGCGTCCAAAACTAATTCTACTGTCTCTTGTGCAGCGCACAGACCAAATTTTAGAGTTATCAAAACAATGAATTTTCACAGCAGTGTTTACACGGCAGAAGCGTTTGGCATTTTACTCGTGTCAAATCACATCCTCGAACATAAGATTCCAAAGTCCATCGTCTACACAGATTCTCTAAGCGTTGTGCAGGCATTGTCATCAGGAAGGTCGTCAAAAAACTATGTAATCAATGTTCTTTTAAAGGTCATAATGACTGCATATGCTTCAGATTTAGAAATAACCATATGCTGGGTACCAGGTCACTGTGGGATCCCTGACAATGACACCGCTGATGAAATGGCTAGTGCTGCTGCTCTCATGACCACAGTTGACATAACAACAGTACCTTACATCGACCTAAAGACACACATCAGACGACAGCTTCGTAACACATGGCAACTACACTGGAGTCAACAAACAGACAACAAACTACACGTAATAAAACCACAACTGGGACGCTACATAACTGACTCACACCACAGATACACTGAAGTCGCCCTGGCTAGGCTGCGGATAGGCCACACACATGCGAAGCACTCCCACTTGCTCACTGGAACTTCGGGACCCACGTGTAGCAGGTGTGGAAAGGGCCTATCCGTAGTCCACATACTAATCACATGCAGAGCGCTTGTCACAACACGACACAAACATTTCCTTGAATTATACAGACGACGCATTCCTTTGCACCCATCATATTTTTTAGCCGACAAACCAATGTTTTCTAGTCAGCGTGTTTTTAAGTTTTTAGCTGAGGTGAACTTTCTGCAGCTCTTGTCATATCAGGTGTAATCATCCTGGCCCTATACACCAGCCATCTCCATTGTCTTGTTTTGCATCCCTTTATTGTCTTTTAGTCACATGTTCTAGTATTTACGGTCTCATCACAATTCAGTAACTTTTTTTTGGCGCTCTTTGCCCATAGTCGGCCTTGCGCCAATAATACCCAACTATAATCGAGAGCTGCCGGGCAGGCTTAAGGGTGCGGCGATCGACCAACGATCAACTGTTAGCTCTTGACTCGTACATCAAGGATGCCTTCGCGCATAAGCAGTATTGTTTAACTGTGTTTTTCGACCTTGAGAAGGCATACGACACCGATGGCGTTATAAGATCCTTAGTGACCTCAAGTCATTCGGTGTTTCGGGTAACATGTTGAACGCTCTTGTCAGTTACTTGTCAGACAGAACGTTCCGAGTAAGAGTCGGTGGTGCACTCTCAAATATTCACGTGCAAGAAAATGGCGTGCCACAAGGTGGCGTGTTGAGCTTCACTCTCTTCATAGTAAAAATGAACTCTCTTGGTAAGGCACTGCCACCTACAATCTCTTATTCCATGTATGTAGATGACGTCCAGATATCCTATAAATCATGCAATATAATCAGCGAACGTCAAGTCCAGCTTGGTGTAAAGAAACTTGCCGGCTGGGCAGACAAGAATGGTTTTAAATTGAATCCTGTAAAAAGCTCCTGCATTATATTCTCCAGGAAGCGCGGGGTACATCCGGACCCAGACATTCATCTTAATGGCGTGTCGCTTCCTGTGAACAAGGAGCACAAGTTCTTAGGTGTTGTGTTTGACCACAAACTCACATTCATTCCCCACATCAAGGAACTTAAAAATAAATGTCTCAAAACAATGACTAAATATACTTAAGGTTCCCTCCCACCAATCCTACGGTTCCGACAGAGAACTCCTGCTTCGCTTGTATACTGCTTTGGTTGGGTCTCGTTTAGACTATGGCAGTGTGGTGTATGGGTCGGCGACTAAGACAGCCTTGCGAATTCTGGACCCAGTGCTACACTTGGGCCCTCGTCTTGCTTCGGGTGCTTTTCGCACTAGCCCTGCCGAGAGTCTTTATGTCGAGTGTGATAAGTGGAGCCTTGAGAACCAACGAACGTACATGGACTTGCTTTATGCTTTTAAAATTTCGTCGCTGAATAATCATCCTTTTTATCCGGTTTTTAACGATACATCAACATCTCTGCTCTTTGTAAATCGCCCATCCGTTCCTCTGCCCTTTTCACTTAGAGTGAGAGAGCGAGCCTCGGATCTCAGTGCTTTGTTTTTAGGTGTGTACACGTCATCCTTGTCTAACAGTTTACCGCCTTGGCAAGTTCGCCCTGTGTGGTGCGACCTTTCTTTTATGAGACTTGACAAAAATCGTGTACCACGAGCTGCAATACTGCAGCACATTCTGTCTTTGCAGTTTAAATACACATGTGCAGAATTTTATAGTGACGCTTCTAATACCTCCACTATGGTGTCGTGCGCTGCTCACGGTCCAAATTTCAATGCAGCCAGAACCATGAGCGTGCACACAACAATTTTTTCAGCAGAAGCGTATGGAATTTTACTGATTGTGCGACACATTCTTAAAAATCAAATTCCCAATTCCATCATCTATACAGATTCTTTGAGTGTTGTTCGCGCACTGTCATCGCACAAGCCCCCCAAAAACCACATAGTTAATCTCGTATTGAACACTATCATGTCCGTGTATGCACAAAAGCATGAGCTGGTCCTCTGCTGGGTCCCAGGACACGCAGGGATCGCTGGGAATGAGTTCGCAGACGAGAGGGCCACTGCTGCTGCACTCAGGAACACTGTAAACATTACAACGATACCCTACAGAGACCTCAAGCCACACATAAGACAACACCTGCGAAGAACATGGCAAACACAGTGGGACGAACAGACAGACAACAAACTACATGTAATAGAGCCACTCTTGGGACGGTACACAGCTGACTCACACAACAGACACACGGAAGTCGCCTTGGGTAGGCTGCGGATAGGGCACACCCATGCGACGCACTCGTATCTGCTGACGGGATCTTCTAGACCCCAGTGCAGCAGGTGCGGAGAGGCCCTATCCGTAGTGCACATCCTAATCTCATGCAAGGCACTTCACACAACACGACACAAACACTTCAGAGAACTCTGCAGACAACATATTCCCCTACATCCATCATTGTTTCTAGGTGACGATGCCATGGTTTCCATGAAACGTGTGTTTGAGTATTTTTCAGGGGTCAAGTTTTTAAACCTCATTTCCTATCACGCTTCATCAAATCTGGCCCTATACACCAGCCCTCACCATTTTCTTTAATTGATTTTACTATGTTCGGTTTACACTTTTTTATACCTACCTTTGCATGGTAATCACTTCTCTTCAATAAATAATGTCTTCTCTGGCGCTCTTTGCCCTCGTTGGCCTTGCGCCAATAAACACTAACCATCATCATCATCATCGAAGCCTCAAGGTTACGCCGCGACAACAGCCGCTCCGACGGTACGCCGTGTGGCTCTAATTGGGTCCAGCGAGCCAGCTACGACGACAAGGCTAGCCCCTAAATTGGTCAGCACTTAAAGGGACACTGAAGTGAATTTGTCAAGCTCCCGTTTTTGCTTGCACTGGGTAGACTGGCTCAAATTAGCACACTTTTCATCGTTTATCCGGTTGACAAATCGGTAATTATTTTACAAAGCGCGAAAGAAGAAAAACTACCATGCGCGGTTTGCGGCGGCCGCACCAACTAAGGCTGTGACGTTGAGAGGAGGGGCGCCGTGATTGGACGATGCCCAAGGTTAGCAATCACACAAGTTTCGGTTTCAGTTTCGGTTCTGTAAAACATAACCAATGGCTTTGTTGGATGGGCATTCTCAATATCTCAGTAATCATCGTACCGCGCTTCTGCCATGTTGTCGGCTGTAAAATGCACAAGATAAGCCTCCCAGGACGGCTTGTAGTCGTAGTATTCACTAGCCGAGACCTACGCAGTGCATGAACGCCCTCCGCGTACCCGCAGACGCCCAAATGTCATGCGCTTTTCCCCCATATTTGGAGCTTGCCTCCCTCATGCCTGTATCGTAAAAAGCGTGTTCGCACCAGTCCAAGGGTTTGTTCATTCTGGCGTGTGCCGACTGCCTGCAAGCAGTCGGTGCTTATGGCAACAGCACGCCAACGAGAACTCGCTAGCGCGCCAGTGCCAGCCTGCGCGCGTTTTGTGAACTAGTTCGTGTAGCCATGAACGTTGCGGCCCCAAAAAAGGTGAACTCAATATAGAAAACACCGGCGGAAAACAAAAAAGTTAACTTACAAAAAAAAAGCACGTACCCGCGAGGATTCGAACTCGTGGCTCGCAAAATATTTGGTGTGCATTCCTAGCGCCCCAGACTGCTAGGCCACGGAGCGGGAAGCAAATGTCTTGCTAATATAAGGTATATATTGTACAACCGGTTTCACTTTTATTTAGTTTTGGCATTTCAAGCCGCTTAGGTGACTATTTGTTGTACTGCGATCGTGCAGTACGCGTCGCCCGAGTTTCCACAGTAGCTCACGCCTAGCAATTGCATTTCGTAGACGGAAAAGCGTTCGCAGATGCGTAGTCGTGCTGCTGACCGCTGTGCTTGTTCGCCCAGCGCAAAAAAGTGCTTCCCGCGCCCTAGTTTAACGCTGTACGGTAAAAATATCAGTTGATTTTATTTGCTTAGTACCTATATTGACTTCGCTGACTCTTCTCCCGCCTTCAAGAGGCCTTATATTTTCCTACTGGCGTACCAGTCAGCGAAGCGTCGCATGTGCAGCGCTTGTGTGAAGCGACCTTGACTTGGAGCTAGATACAGTGTACAAACAAACCAAGTAAAGAAAGGCACATTCTTCCACAAACGTCTCCTGGCTTCGTTTCAACTAAGCGAACGAATTGCAACCAAGCAATTTTTTTTAACCTCCTTGATTGCTGCTGATGATGATGATAGTTGGGTTTTATTGGCGCAAGGCCGACTATGGGCAAAGAGCGCCAAAGAAGAAGTTACTGGATTATGATGAGACCGTAAGTACTAAAACATGTGACTAAAAGTAAAGGTGATGCAAAACAAAAGACAATGGAGATGGCTGGTGTATAGGGCCAGGGTGATTACACATGATATGACAAGAGCTGCAGAAAATTTACCTCAGCTAAAAACTTAAAAACACGTTGACTAGAAAACATTGGTTCGTCGGCTAAAAAGTATGATGGGTGCAAAGGAATATGTCGTCTGTATAATTCAGGAAAATGTTTGTGTCGTGTTGTGTCAAGTGCCTTGCATGTGATTAGTATGTGGACTACGGATAGGCCCTTTCCACACCTGCTACACGTGGGTCCCGAAGTTCCAGTGAGCAGGTGGGAGTGCGTAACATGTGTGTGGCCTATCCGCAGCCTAGCCAGGGCGACTTCAGTGTATCTGTTGTGTGTGTCAGTTATGTAGCGTCCCAGTTGTGGTTTTATTACGTGTAGTTTGTTGTCTGTTTGTTGACTCCAGTGTAATTGCCATGTGTTACGAAGCTGTCGTCTGATGTGTGTCTTTAGGTCGGTGTAAGGTACTGTTGTTATGTCAACTGTGGTCATGAGAGCAGCAGCACCAGCCATTTGATCAGCAGTCTCATTGCCAGGGATCCCACAGTGACCTGGTACCCAGCATATAGTTATTTGAAGATTTGAGGCATATGCAGTCATTAGTACCTTGAAAAGAGCATTGATCACATAGTTTTTAGATGACTTTCCGGATGACAGTGCCTGTACAACGCTTAGAGAATCTGTGTAGATGATGGACTTTGGAATTTTATGTTCGAGGATGTGGTTTGAAACGAGTAAAATGCCATAGGCTTCTGCCGTGTAAATACTGCTATGAAAATTCATTGTTGTAGTTACGGTAAAATTTGGTCCGTGCGCTGCACAAGATACAGTAAAACCAGTTTTCGACGCGTCGCTATAGAATTCTGCGCACCTGTACTTGTCCTGCAGGAACAGGAAGTGCTGCAGAATTGCACTTCTGGGTGCCCTATTTTTTTCTACTAATGTGAATGATAAGTCGCATGATATAGGATGTAGATGCCATGGTGGAATTAAATTATAGATGGGTGTCTTGTGCGTGTCTGAAAGAGGGACCGTGAGTGCAGAAGCCTCCTCCCTAACTCTGAGAGAGAAAGGTAAGGAAATGGATGGCCTGTTTAAAAAGAGTTGCAAGTTTGATGTATTGTTCATGATAGGATTAAAAGGATGGTTGGTAAGGGATACAATCTTAGATGCATATAGCAGATCAACATACTCCCGCTGATGCCCTAGAGACCACTTGTCGCACTCGACATAAAGGCTTTCGACAGGGCTAGTGCGGAAAGCGCCGCATGAGAGGCGAAGGCCAAGATGCAGCACTGGGTCGAGCATTCTCAGTGCGGTCTTTGTCGCCGACCCATACACGACGCTGCCGTAGTCGAGCCGAGACCCCACCAACGCCGTGTACAGGCGCAGCAGGAGTTGTTTGTCGGCCCCATAAGATTGATGTGAGAGGACCTTAAGAATATTCATTGTTTTTAAGCATTTGCATTTGAGCTGTCTGATATGTGGGATGAATGTCAGTTTTTCGTCGAATAAAATACCTAAAAACTTGTGCTCCTTGTTCACAGGAATTGGCACATTCGCAAGAGTGATGTCTGGGTCCGGGTGGACCCCACGCTTCCTGGAGAATACCACACAAGAGCTCTTTCCAGGATTAATTTTAAAACCATTCTTGTCTGCCCAGCTGGCAAGTTTTTTAACACCAAGCTGGACCTGACGTTCACAGATTGACATATTACAAGATTTAAAAGATATCTGTACGTCGTCTACATACATAGAGTAAGAAATGGTAGGTGGCAATGCCTTCCCAAGAGAGTTCATTTTAATTATAAAAAGAGTACAGCTTAAAACTCCACCTTGGGGCACGCCGTTTTCTTGCACATGAATCCTTGACAGTGCGCTACCAACTCTCACGCGAAACGTTCTGTGGGCCAGATAACTAGCCAGAGTGTTGAGCATATGGCCCGAAACACCGAAAGTCTTCAGGTCACTGAGGATCCCGTAGCGCCAAGCGGTGTCGTAGGCCTTCTCGAGGTCGAAAAACACAGTCACGACATACTGTTTATGCACGAAGGCATCCTTAATGTAAGATTCAAGAGCTACGAGTTGATCATTCGTGGATCGCCCCGCCCTGAAGCCTGCCTGGCAGCTCTCGAGAAGACCGTTGTACTCAAGGAAGTACACGAGCCTGCGGTTTATCATCTTCTCGAAGAGCTTGCACAGGCAGCTCGTCAAGGCAATAGGACAGTAACTTGAGGGGGACGACGGGTCCTTTCCCTCCTTCAGGAAAGCTACAACTATAGCCTCCTTCCAAGAGTTTGGAATGTGCCCCGAAAGCCAAATCTTGTTATAGAGGTGTAAGAGTGTTAGAAGAGTGTCTGCGTGCAGGTGTTGTATCATTGTGTATGTGATGTTGTCTGGGCCTGGAGCTGAGGGTTTACACGTGCTCAGAGCAGCCCTCAGCTCATGTAGTGAAAACAGAGAGTTGTACGAAGTCTGTGATTTGTTGTTGTCGCGTAGGGACTTCTTTTCACAACAGGCTTTATGTTTCAGGAAAGTGTTCGTGTAGTGTGCTGAACTGGACACGTGCTGGAAGTGTTGTGCGAGTGTGTCAGCCTGGTCTTCCAGAGTGTCCCCTGTTGTGCTAACCAGGGGCAGGCTGTGTGTCTTTTGTCCTTTTAGCTTGCGTATACGTGTCCATACTTTCCGTGTGTCTGTGTAGGAGTTAATTGATGTTATGAATGTACGCCAACTATCGCGTTTTGCCTCACGGCGCACACGTTTTCCGAACGCCTTGGCCCGTTTGAACAAGAGGAGGTTTGCCGACGTGGGGTACCGACGAAGGATACCCCACGCCTTGTTCTGGGCCTCTCGCGCCCGCCTACAGTCCTCATTCCACCACGGCCTCCGCTGGTTGCGCGGGGCACCAGAGGCGTGGGGAATGGACTTTTCGGCGGCGTTGAGGATGTGCGCCGTGAGGAGTTGGGTAGCTTCTTCGACGTGTAGGTGTCCTATGAATGTGTGGTGTAGTTTGGATGTCTCTGTAAATGTATTCCAGTTAGCTCGTGCTTCATTGAACCTATTATGGGAAGATGGACTGCATGGGCCTTTACCTATGTATGTGAGTGAGGTGGGGAAGTGGTCACTACCGTATGGGTCAGTGCCCACACCCCACTCGAGGAGAGGAAAGAGAACTGCGGAGCCAATCGCCAAGTCAAGACATGAGTATGTGTTGTGTCCTATGTTATGGTATGTAGGCTGTTTATTGTTGAAAAGGCATGCTCCTGAAGATGTAAGAAATTTCTCTATCAGGCGACCTCGGGCATCCGTTCTGGAGGAGCCCCAAAGAGAGTTGTGAGCATTAAGGTCGCCTGTAAGAATGTATGGTTCGGGCAGCTGGTCAACCAGTGCCTCGAAGTCAGAGCTTGAAAGTGCAACATCAGGAGGAATGTATATGGAGCATACCGTTATCAACCTATTAAATATTATTGTTCGAATTGCCACAGCCTCAAGGACAGTGTTCAGAGCGACAGGGTGGCATGCTAAGGATTTCCGAGCAATTATGGCCACACCCCCAGAAGAGTGCGTGCAGCCATCCCTGTCCTTTCTGTATATCAAGTAACTGTTCAAGAAATTTGTGTTCTTGGAATTCAGGTGTGTTTCCTGAACACACATTACACTTGGCTGATTGGCATGCAGAATCTCATACACGTCATCAAGATTTTTAAGAAGGCCTCTACAGTTCCATTGAATTATGTTTTCTCTTCCCATTATTTAGTGTTAGAGCTACTGGAGTGTGTGTGTTTGGTTATGTGTCGTCTTTCGGGGCTGTGACTGTCGCCTTTCTTGGCTTGTCGGGAGGCTTTGGCGTCGGGACGCGTTCCTTGCGGTGCACCGCAGGCAAGAACGGCCCGACGTCCATCTCATCGTCCGATGTCCTGGGTGTGCCCGTCGAACCGGGCCCCCCGGACTTGGACCCCCTTCGGGGGCCCTTCGTTTGACCCGCCACTGCCGGTGGTGTCGGAGGCACCAATAGTGGCACGGGCGGTGCGGTGGCGGTGGGAGCCGGTGCGGGGCTCGTGGTGTCCATGGCACACTCCAACGCACTGGACGATGGGGAGGCACGGACGGGAGCGGCACCGGTCCCGACGGAAGAGGTTGCCACCACAACCGCTGCTGGCTCAGCGAGCGGTGCGGAGGCGGGTCGGGCTGCCAGAGGCAGCCCAGGGGGGGGCGGGGGCGGGACCAAGTCCGACTCGCGGTACTGGGTCCCCGCCGAAACAAGACGCCGCTCCGCCCCCCGGCGAGCTGCGTCGGCGTACCTCCCCAGGGGGAAAGAGGCGAACCTCTTTCGCGCCTCTGGGAAGGTAATGTTCTCTGTTACTTTGACATTGATTATTTTCTTTTCTTGTTGGAATTTCTCGCAAGTGCGGGACCACGCTGCGTGGGGCCCCTGGCAGTTGGCACAGGTGAAACTCTGGGTGTTACAGTTTTCGGATGGGTGGTCATGTTGGCCGCATTTTGCACAGGTAAGGCGGCCGCGGCAGGAGTTTGTGCCATGCCCGAACCGTTGGCACTTGAAGCAGCGCCGTGGGTTCGGGATGTATGGGCGGACAGAACAATGTATCTAACCGGCATTTATGAATTCTGGAAGGGTGCATCGATCGAAGGTCAAGATAATGTGTCTAGTTGCTACCTGTTTATCATCTCGGCGTATTGATATGCGCTTTACAGCCGTGACGCCCTGATCCCTTAAGCCTTCCAAAAGGTCGGCCTCGGTCTCGGACATGAGATCTGCCTCAGAGATCACACCTTGACAGCTGTTGAGGCTGCGGTGGGGTGTGACCCTGATCTCCAGATCTGCCATGCGGGTTTGTTTCAGGAGGATTGTGGATTGCTGCTGAGTTTTAACTTCAACTAGCACTTCACCAGTTCTGAGCTTTTTGGCATCATATGTTTTGCCGATGATACCTTCAAGGTATTTAGAAACAAGAAATACAGATTGAGAGGAAAGCGGCTTCGATTTGTCTACAGATTCAATGATCAAAAAACGAGGGTAGTTATCTGGCTTTGGGAGCGAGATAGAAGGCAAAGAAGGAAAAGATACTTCGGTGCGGCCCCTTTTAGGGGGCCGATCACGTCTGGGGGGGGGTTTTGATTTATCCATATGGCATTGGAAAAAGCAGGGAGACGGGGGTACTTTCTTCTTTGACCGTACCCTGGTAGTCAAAGAGGTCCCGGAGCTCCCTGCCTGGTGAACAGACAGGGAGCCCATCCGCCGGAGCTTGACCTGGGCTCCGACGGCCACCGTTCGTGGTTTCTAACCCTCCACCTATAAACACATCGCCACGGTTGGATCCACCTTATGTTTGGGGGCTCGGGGTCCGCGGTATCGCCAGTACCGTCACCAAGATTGCTCTAGGTGCCCCGTGCGGGGAACCTCCTTGATTGCGACGACCCGCCGGCGGCCGGCGGACGAAACGCTGGGCCGACTGACTCTGTCGGCCGGGGAGCCGTGCAGTAGCGCAGCCGCGGCCCAGCCAATTGCCAGCTCATCCCCTCCTGACGTCACACGAAAACGCCACAGAAAATGGGCGAGCGTAAAGAGAGGAGGGCAGCGTTTTCGAATTAGTTTTTCTACTAAATAAAATCGCGTAAACGCGCCTAGAGTGGTCGAAACATGGCCTGGGGACTCCGGACTACAATTTGCGCTAGTAATCCCACAATGTTTACATATCACTTCAGTGTCCCTTTAATAAATCAGGAATGCAGGAGCGTTAATCGCATAGAATCATACGGCTCCAAGATCAGCCGAGGTGCAACTATGTGTGCAATGTCTGAGCGCTTGCACACAGGTTTATCTTGGTTTTGTTGACATTTTTGTCTGAATACTTCGTTAATTTTAATTGATGGGAAGCAAGAAATCTAAAAATCACACACCATTTTTACACCGCTGCTTCTGGTACGACCTAACGGCCGCAAAGTGTGAAGCGCGGCACTGTTTCACAAATATGCCCGCTGCAGAATCCAGCCATAATAACACATTGTGTTTACATGATGACACGAACTATTTGCCAGCGGCCATAACGGAGCCCATGCTGGCTGCCACCGTTCACATCTTCATCATCGATCGTTGGTAACACAGCGGTATGGCCTACTGCCCTCTTCGTCTTGTCGTGAGAACATAGTAATGCACGATTTAAATATTCGTCAAGTATTAACAACGGTACACGCCCCGCACGGGGCACCTTGAGCAATCTTGGTGACGTTACTGGCGATACCGCGGACCCCGAGCCCCCAAACATAAGCTGGATCCAACCGTGGCGATGTGTTTATAGGTGGAGGGTTAGAAACCACGAACGGTGGCCGTCGGAGCCCAGGTCAAGCTCCGGCGGATGGGCTCCCTGTCTGTTCACCAGGCAGGGAGCTCCGGGACCTCTTTGGCTACCAGGGTAAGGTCAAAGAAGAAAGTACCCCCGTCTCCCTGCTTTTATACTATGCTTTATGGTATTGTCTAAAACCCCCCCCCAACCGTGATCGGTCCCTGAAAAGGGGCCGCACCGAAGTATCCTTTCCTCCGTTGCCGTCGTTAACCTTTCCTGAACCGGACCATTTTTCTCGATTTCTTGTGATGGAATCCCTCAATCCAACCCACCCTCTTGCATCTCAGTCAGTCTTCTTGATCGCCAAGTATCTTGAAGCCATAGTAGGAAAATCGTATAAATGCAAAAAACAAAGGTCTGGTGAACTCTTAATTGAAATAAATGACAAGCAGCAGTCTGCGAAGCTTCTAGCTCAGACTAGACTGGCTGATCTTGACATCCGGGTCACACCCCATCGGAGCCTCAACAGCTCGCAGGGTGTGATATCCGAGACAGACCTCCTGAACGAAACCGATGCGGATCTCCTTGCCGGCTTGAAGGATCAGGGCGTCACTGCCGTGAGACGCATCACTATCCGTAGAGAGGACAAGGAGATTCCCACCAAGCACATCATCTTGACCTTTGACCTCGCAGTTCTCCCACAACATATATATGCAGGTTTTATCCGGTGCTCAATACGTCCGTACATCCCGAACCCGCGGCGCTGTTTTAAGTGCCAGTGGTTCGGGCACGGTACGAACTCTTGCCGTGGCCGAACGACGTGTGCGAAATGCGCGGCGCACGATCATCCTAGTGACAACTGCCAATCCGATACCCTCACTTGTGTAAACTGCGGGGGACGGCATGCAGCGTACTCCCGCAAGTGCGAAAAGTTCCAACTCGAGAAAAAGATAATCAACATTAAGGTAACCGAGAACATCACCTTCCCGGAGGCGAGAAAGAGGTTCGCCTCTTTCCCTCTGGGGAGGTACGCTGACGCGGCTCGCCGGGGGGCGGAGCGGCGTCTGGTATCCACAGGGACCCAGTTCAGCGAGTCTGACCTGGTCCCGCCCCCGCCCCCCGCTTGGTTGCCTCACGCAGCCCAACCCGGCACCACGCCGCTTGCTGAGGCAGCAGCGGTTGTAGTGCAAACCACTCCTGTCGGGACCGGTGCCGCTCCCGCCTCTGTCTACCCGTCCTCCAGTCCGTTGGAGGGTACCGAGGTGATGGACACCACGGGCCCCGCACCGGCTCTCACCGTCACCGCACCGCCCGTGCCACCTCTGGTGCCCCGGACGCCCTCGGCGGTGGCGGCTCAAACGAAGGGCTCCCGAGGGGGGGCCAAGTTCGGGGGTCCCGGTCCGTCGGGCACCCCTCGGACATCTGACGACGAGATGGATGTCAGGCCGTTCCTGCCTGCAACGCAGCGCAAGGAGTGGCCACCGACTTCCAAGCCTACAGACAGGCCTAAAAAGCCTAATCCCAGAGTAACAGCCCCAAAAGACGACACATGAACATATACACACACTCCATTCATTCTTAAACGTAAATAATGGGGACAGAAAACATCATTCAATGGAACTGCAGAGGCCTCCTTAAAAATCTTGATGATGTGTATGATATCCTGCATGCCAATCAGCCAAGTCTCATGTGTCTCCAAGAGACTCACCTCAATTCCAAACAGACAAATTTCTTAAATAGGTACATGGTATTCAGAAAGGACAGGGTTGGCTGCACACACTCTTCAGGAGGTGTGGCAATTGTCGCCCGGAAATCCTTAGCCTGCCACCCTGTCACCTTGAACACTGTCCTCGAGGCTGTAGCAATCCGTACGATAATATTTAATAGGTTGGTAACGGTATGCTCCATCTACATTCCTCCTGATCATGCACTTTCGAGCTCTAATTTCGAGGCGCTGGTCGACCAGCTGCCCGAAGCATACATACTAACAGGCGACCTTAATGCGCACAACTCTCTTTGGGGCTCCTCCAGAACGGATGCCCGAGGTCGCCTGATAGAGAAGTTTCTTACATCCTCCGGAGCATGCCTCTTCAACAAAAAACAGCCTACATACCATAACTTAGGACACAATACATACTCTCATCTTGACTTGGCGATTGGTTCCGCAGTTCTCTTTCCTTGTCTTGAGTGGGGTGTGGGCACAGACCCATATGGTAGTGACCATTTCCCCTCTTCATTAACGTATATAGGTATAGGCCCGAGCAGTCCATCTTCCCATAAAAGGTTTAATGAATCACAAGCAAACTGGAGCACATTCACACAAACATCTCAACTACACCACACATCCATAAAACACCTATACGTGGAGGAAGCCGCCGAACTCGTCACGGCTCACATCCTCGACGCTGCCGAAAAGTCCATTCCCCAGGCGTCCAGTGGGCCCCGCACCCCAAGGCGGCCCTGGTGGAACGAGGACTGCAGGCGGGCGCGAGAGGCCCAGAACAAGGCGTGGGGTGTCCTTCGCCGGTACCCCACGTCACATAACCTCATTTCTTTTAAACGGGCAAAGGCTTTTGGGAAGCGAGTGCGTCGTGAGGCGAAAAGGGAGAGTTGGCGCACCTTCCTCACTTCCATCAACTCATACACTGACACACACAAAGTCTGGACACGAATACGAAAACTAAAAGGACAACAGACACACAGCCTGCCCCTGGTTAGTACAACAGGGGACACACTGGAAGACCAGGCTAACACACTTGCACAACACTTCGAACACGTGTCCAGTTCAGCACACTACACCAACACTTTCATTAAACACAAAACATCATGTGAGAAGAAGTCCTTGCGAGACACTAATAAGTCGAACTCATCCTATAACACCCCCTTTTCACTTCATGAGCTGAAGGTCGCACTCGGTACTTGTAAACCTTCAGCTCCAGGTGCAGACAGGATTTCATACACAATGATACAACACTTACATGCAGACACACTTGGAACACTTCTTCACCTCTACAATAAAATATTTCTTTCGGGGCACTTCCCACGCTCTTGGAGGGAGGCCATAGTAGTGGTTTCCTAAAGGAAGGGAAGGACCGTTCCTCTCCCGCCAGTTATCGCCCCATTGCCCTGACAAGCTGCCGGTGTAAGCTCTTCGAGAAGATGATAAACAGGAGACTCGTGTACTTCTTAGAGTACAACAGTCTTCTCGAGAGCTGTCAGGCAGGCTTTAGGGCGGGGCGATCTACGAACGATCAACTCGTTGCGTTAGAGTCATATATTAAGGATGCTTACCTGCATAAGCAGTACTGTATGACACTATTCTTTGATCTTGAAAAGGCGTACGACACTGCTTGGCGGTACGGCATCCTCAGCGATTTGAAGTCCTTTGGTATGTCGGGTAACATGTGGAACACGCTTGCCAGTTACCTCTCTGAGAGAACGTTTCGCGTGCGATTTGGAACTGCACTCTCTAGAGTTCATGTGCAGGAAAACGGTGTTCCGCAAGGTGGAGTTTTGAGTTGCACGTTGTTTATTGTAAAAATGAACTCTCTTCGGAAGGCTCTGCCACCAACCATTTCCTGCTCAATCTATGTAGACGACGTGCAAATATCCTTTAAGTCTTGTAACCTGTCTATCTGCGAGCGCCAAGTCCAGCTTGGTGTTAACAAGCTAGCTGGCTGGGCAGATAGCAACGGTTTTAAATTTAATCCAGTGAAGTGTACTTGTGTTTTGTCTTCGAAAAGGCGCGGCATTCGGCCGGATCCAGACATCAAACTCAATGGTGTCTCAATTCCAGTCAGAAATGAACACAAGTTTTTAGGTGTAGTCCTTGACGAAAAGCTCTCGTTCATTCCACACATAAAACAACTTAAACATAAATGCTTAAAGGCCATGAATATACTCAAGGTTCTCTCCCACTCTTCATATGGGGCCGACAAACAACTTCTTTTACGTGTTTTTACCAGCCTGATAGGTTCACGATTAGACTACGGAAGCGTTGTTGATGGGTCAGCAAGTAAGACATCCCTCAAAATGCTGGACCCAGTGCTTCATCTGGGGCTCCGGTTGGCATGTGGCGCCTTCCGGACTAGCCCGGTCGAAAGCCTCTATGTGGAGTGTAATAAGTGGAACCTACAACGTCAGCGAGCATACACAGATCTTCTTTTTGCTTTTAAAATTTCATCTATGCCACACCATCCTTTTAAATCGGCTTTTTATGATACGTCTCAGACTGCACTACTCCTAAACCGACCATCGTTCTCTGCGCCCTTCTCTTACAGAGTTAGAGAGGAAGCGTCAGAGCTTTCTGTCTCCTTTTTAGACACCATACAAAGTTCTCAAACAGATTTTATAGCACAATGGCATCTCCGCCCTGTATCATGCGACACATCCTTCACACATGTAGATAAAAACCGAGCTCCCACATGTGCAATTCTGCAGCACTTCTTGTATTTGCAGCATAAGTATCAATTTTCTGAATTTTATACGGACGCCTCTAAAACTGCCACCTCTGTGTCCTGCGCGGCGCATGGGCCCGGCCTTAATGTCACTAAAACTCTTAACAGTAATACGAGTATCTTTACGGCAGAGGCTTATGGTGTACTTCTTGTTGTTAATCATATCCTTCAAAGTCACATCCCACAATCCATTATATATACAGACTCCCTCAGTGTCGTGCGGGCGTTGTCGTCAACAAAGTCTTGAAAAAATCACGTTGTAAATCTAATAGTCAAGGGTATTATGTCTGTGTATGTCCACAAATTTGAACTAGTCCTTTGCTGGGTCCCTGGCCACTGTGGTATAGCCGGGAACGAAGCAGCGGATCGAATGGCTGCTGCTGCTACACTGTCGAATGCAGTAGACATAACCACATTACCCTACACCGATGTGAAACCACACATCAGGCAACAACTTCGCAAAATATGGCAAACACACTGGAGTGAACAGACAGATAACAAGTTACACGTAATAAAACCACACTTGGGACCATACAACACCGACACACGTAATAGATACACTGAAGTCGCCTTGGCTAGATTACGGATAGGGCACACTCATGCAACGCACTCGCACCTTCTCACGGGGTCTCCAAGACCTCTGTGCAGCAGGTGCGGAGAGGCCCTATCCGTGATCCACATCCTCATACAATGTAAGGCACTCGACATTACACGACGAAAACACTTCCCACAACTACACACACGACATATTCCACCACACCCGTCATACTTCTTAGGAGATGAAGCCATGTTCTCTGTTCAGCGAACCTTAAGGTTCCTATCTGAAGTTCATTTCTTACAACTCATCTCTTATCACCCATAGTTTTACCCCTGGTCCTATACACCAGCCACCGTATTTATCTTGTAACCACTCACGTTCTTCACCCTGGCCCTTTACACCAGACGTGCTCATAGTATTTAACGGACTTTATCCGATTTCCCTCCTTATCAAATAACTTTGTATTTGGCGCTCTTTGCCCATGTCGGCCTTGCGCCATTAAACTTAAACCATCACCAACAACGGTACACGCCCTTTGCACTCCCAGAAATATAACACAACTGTCCGTTGGAAACGGAACCGTTTAACTTCTCGTCACGCGAAATGCGTTCGGAAAGTTTAATTTTACGCTCAACTTACCGAGGTGCCTATATTAGCCAAGGCGTTGTCCGCCTGAGCACGAGAATGTGAGATTCATGCCACCAAACGTGGCTTGTCAGGTGAACGCGACGCACAAAAATGACCGAGTATACGACATTTCTGCACGTAAAAATGCCCAGGTTGTCTAAACTAATACACAGCGCTCCACTACGGCACGCCTAATCAGTGAAGGCGTCAAACCCTAGAATTTGGATGGAGGTGTCATGTGAGCATGTCAAGGCGTGACGTATAAGTGCGAGAGGGGCGGAAAATTTAGTTTACGCCACTAGGTAATAGCTAATAAGGTAATGTGTGGCTTGCCATAACATCGGCGCAAGAATTGCCGTTTTTTGGCTTCATTACACCGTCAGATGCGGCCGCACACCAACCTAAGTGACTTAGGTTGTGCAGCGATAAGCACTAGACGATTATTCACGCCTTCGGATAGGAATCGGTGCTGTAAGTGTTTGACTAGCTTGGTAATGAAGCGTCACCGGATAGTCGGATAGATCCCACCGCAAGGGTACGAAGAAGTGCTGAAATTTTACAAATATCTTCTACAAATCCTTACTGAACAAAGCGAAATAGAATATACTGCTACAGCGGAAATTCTCTGAGGTTTATGCTACTACTTTTAATCTTTTGTAGAGGGGTGATAATTCTACCTTTACTAATCTAACGAATAACTGTCGCACCCAACGCAAATTTAACTACACCTTTTAGCAAGAAAACCAACAAGAAAGTTTGTTTTCGCTCATGTTACTTACCGCCCCTGATGAAGCATCGTACTTGTTTTTGTAGGAGCTTTTGCACCACGCTCCAGGTACAACGACAGTTATAGTGGGCAAACCGTTATTGTTGACGTCACCACTCTCCCTTGCCAGTCTTGCTTCTTCAGCACCTGCCTTCTTCAGTTCTTCCCAGGCGACTTTGTCGATCACTCCGGAGGGGTCCTCCTGCTCCTTACTGTACGTATGGGAGGACATGGCTGGGACGTTGAGAGACGCTAGCGATTCGCAGAGGTTTGAAAAGCCACACCCAATACTCATGATGCCGGATATTGTGGCAGTGTTGACATACATGCCATTCACTTGTTCGGGCCGTGGCGAATCAGTATCTATGGGAGCTTTCAGGCCGCACATCCTACACACAAAAGTCAGCGTACTCCGAAGGCCCTGCCTTTTTTCGGACACGCAGTTCATGTCCGCCAAGGTGCATCCGAAGGGATGGTGAGCGGCAATTTTCTACAGGTTACGCAGGAAGTGTCCGATGTCCACAATGCGGCGTCCTTCGAGCCGAAGGTCGTTGTCTGGCTGTGATGTCATGGTTGCCGAAGGAGTGCGTTGGCCACCGGCGGCAAGGGAGCTGCACTTTGTGGGAGCACGTGGAATTTCCCTCAGTGTTGCGCTAGCGTTGATGCGGGAATCACACGTCCATAAAACTTCTGAAGCAGTTCCGGCAGTGCATAACATGTCTTCTGTTTCTGGTCTGTGGTGGTCTGCTACGGCAGCTGAATCACTTTCTGACTCATAATCGTCGTGGTCAGTAGTCTGACAAACACGTTTTTTCATAGAAACTTTTTTCCATAGATAGAAAAACGATTTTTCTATCTAATTTTGCGTTTCATACAGTCTCTCCAAATCCAGGCAGATTCGACCGTGCCAGAATGGCGGACTAGGATAGACGTTGACTTCGTAACGCGTGTGACGCAGGTGCGATTACGATCACAGGAATCGTTTCTTCTCTTTTTCTGTTGTGTTATCATCACCATCATCGTCGTATGAGAAAGTTGGCCTCCCTGTGGTGCATTTTTGACGCCATCAGTGCGACACTGAAAGCTTCGCTTTAGAAGGTATTGCTGTGCATAGACGTTAGCGTTCAGGAGGGCGAGTACAGGAAAAGTGCACCCAAACTTACGATACTGATAACATAAGTTGGGCCTTGCAAAACACTGTTTTGGTAGAGATTTCAACCCAGTCAAGTTTTACGTAAGCGAACTTTTAATTGTTTGCCTGAGGTTCACTCACCTTCCTATATAGGGTACTTTGTGGGTTTTCATCTACCGCGCCTGTTGCATTGATGTGGGCCAAAGTATGGTTTCAAGCACGTTATGTTGGGAGTGCATGCTTGATAACTTCTGAAGTGTATATACCTATCATGCTGCGTTTATCACCAATTTTCATCTTTAAAAATCTGATTCCAGCTACGTGGTACCGTGTGATAACAAACTTGTAACAGGGTTGAAGGTTCCCACAAGTTCCGAGCATATCAATTGTCGCCTATTCCTAGCAAATCAATTACCCCAACATAGTGATTATGATTTTACTTTCTCACAATTCAATTGCACAATATTGAATTATCAATTAAAAATCAAAACTAATTTACGAAATTTTTACCTGATCCAACGCATTGATAACGGTTGGGGCCAATTCAGGGTTCATTAGCGACGTGAAGGTTGATAGTTAGTTTTGTCCGTGAGGTCAATCGTGGTGCGATTTCGTCTACAGTACTGTAGGTGTCAGTGCAGTTCGTTTGACAACAATCCTCATGAACCGTCATGACCGCTGCCTAACCTGCAGGACGCTGGGTTACTAAAGTGATCTTAAAATTACAAGCCAATATTTCATAGTTACAAATATACAGGACTGAAAGCGCGCGATTGGAGGCACGACACCGGTGGGCGCAAAATGTTCACGCCGCTCCTCACCTTCCAGATCGTGGCCTGTTGGGTTGCTGACACCGCTGGCCTGGGCGACTGCGCTTGGTCACCACCCGGTGACCTACCCGTGCCCTTACGCCCTCGCGCCAACTGGATCAACCACGGATTTCGTCACCTGTCGCCAGCCCGCTGATACCAGCCTGTGCCTGCAGCTACGTTTGGCAACGCTTCTCATCGTCGACGTCACCAACCACGTGGGGCCAATCCGGCCGACATAATCTTCAAAACATCACCAAAAGCTCGGGGCACGACACCGGTTGGCGCAAAATGTTCACGCCGCTCCTCACCTTCCAGGTTGGTTACCTTACCCATTCTAAACAATACAATACCAGTAACTACTTCCTTGTCGCGGTGTCGTGCCCCTACGACCTGAAATTACGCAACTGGCTATGTACTTGTTACAACGTGTTCACCCTACAATTGCTGTCACAGTTGATGCTCTTACTGTCAGGGATGTAGAACTAAACCACGGTCCAACTAAAGCACAGATAGACTCCCTATCTGACGCTATCAAGAAGATCGAGCAAACCGTTCTAACCATTCGTGAAGATATTAATCAGTTCAAGGCAGTACGAACTAACCATGAAACAGTTCTCTCAACACTAACAAACCGAATTTTAGCGCTAGAAACAGTAAAAATCGAACCCTCATCGGGCGCCGTACCCGAAGACGCCGCCAAAATCAAACATAAAATGAAACGCTAAAAGCTGCTAACACTGACGCTAGTAATCGGTTGCGCCGCAATAACCTTCTCTTTTTAGGTATTGAGGACTCTGTTAAAGAAACATGGGAAGAATCAGAGCTAAACGTCGTAAACGTTTGTTCCACCCAACTAGATATTACGCTGGAACCAATTGCCATAGAACGTGCTCATCGGATCGGAAAATTTGCCCCCGACAAAAATCGGCCAATAGTGATAAAGCTCGCTCACATTAAAACAAAAGAAAAGATTTTGAGCTGCGGTTTTAAGCTTAAAGATACGACCTTCGCCGTAAGAGAAGACTTTGCAGCAGCCCCTCGCCTTGCACGCGCTAAATTACTCAAATTCATTCGGCCACAAAAGCGTCCATTTAACCTGACGGTGGAGAAACGTATTGTTGGAAATAAGTCCTACTTCTAGGACGCGAAAACTGATAAAATCACAGAACTTCGGAACTCACCCGTCATTACATTCAATAACAGCTCATCATTGGAAGCCACCTCTGTTGGCAGCACATGACGGGTTTGGAATCATTCCGCATAGTGTAGCACATGTAGCCGTCCTATGGCATTTCTAAATATAAACATTGCATTTACTAACATTCGAAGCATAATTCCTAAGCGCGACGAACTTTATAGTTTCATAAATGATATCAGTGCTGACATAGTGATACTAACTGAAACATGGTTGCATGATCACATCATAGATATGGAAGTGTTTCCATACAATTTAAATTTTACAATTTTTCACCGGGATCGCAAAAGTAAGAAAGGAGGTGGCGTGCTCATAGCCATTAGAAACACCCTAGCATCCTCACTTATCTTCCATGACGATAAAATAGAATTAACCTGGGCACTTGTCTCAAACGGAGCCTCGAAATTTGTTTTTGGCGTCTGCTATAGGCCGCCAGACAGCCACTCCGACTTCTGCGACCTACTTCATCAATCCCTCCACACCGTTACAAATAAATGTTCTAATGCACCCATATTTTTGTTTGGAAACTTCAATTATCCTGAAATTAGTTGGTCGTTGCTTTCAGCGTCGAATGGGACATCATGTAAAGAGCAACAATTTTTAAACACTGTACTTGGTACCTTCACCAGGCTATAACGTGCCCTATCAAGGGCACGTTATAGCCTGGTGAAAGTAGCCTGGTGTAGGCACGTTATAGCCTGGTATAGCCTACATACTAGACCTCCTGCTAACTTCGTGCCCTGACGACATAAAAACCATTATTACGCTCCCTGGTCTTACTGACCACAACCTAATCCATATTTTATCGCCTCTCCGCTTAAAAAGAAATCACCCACAAAGAGGGTAATCACGGATTACAATAGAGCAAATTTTAATGAGATTAATCACGAACTCGCCAACTTCTTAGATAACTTTAGGAATACGTACCTAACACGAAGTGTCGACTCTAACTGGGAACTTTTTAAGACTACAATGCTTAACCTCAAAAACAAATACATTCCTACTACCCTCATTAAATCAGATTCCAACTTCCAATGGTTTAACAAACAGCTAAAATTACTCTGTAACCGAAAGAAACGCTTGTACAGAACGGCCCACCTAAGCCAAAGTTCAACTGCGTGAGAGCGCTACCGCGCATGCTCTTATCAGTACTTAATTGAAGTAAAGCTGCAAAAATCAAATTCTTTTCCCATGACCTACTATCAATTCTTCCATCAAATCCCAGCAAATTTTGCCGCATGCTGTCCCCTAAGTCACAATCTAATCGAATGAACCTCACTAACGCTGACGGAGAACCAGTAGGCGGCGACCAGTGCGCTTCTGCTCTAAATGACCACTTTACGTCTGTGTTTTCCTCTACCAACACTGCTGACACCGTAACACTGCATGTCCGAACCTGCAGCTGTAGCGATGCCAGAAATTGAGATCACCTCAGAAGTGATATTCTAACTCATTACGATCCTAAAGTTTCATCCTCGGCGGGCTGTGACAGTATTAACAATACATTAAAAAGTACCGTTTCGGACTCAAGCCAGATACTTTGCCTAATCTTCACACAATCATTACAAACAGGAAACGTCCCAGATGATTGGAAGAAGGCTCACGTTATTCCCATTTTTAAATCAGGCAACCGCGCAATCCAAGCTAACTACCGACCTATTTCCTTAACCAGCATCCCATCTAAAATGCTCGAACATATCATAGCTTCAAACCTAACGACATATCTGGAATCCATCAAATTTGTCTTTGATCATCAACATGGTTTCCGGAAACTACTATCATGCGAAACACAACTGGCAGAATTCACAGATGATATACTTCACTTCTGGGATGAAAATCTTCAAACTGACGCCATATTTTAAGTGCGAATGCACTTCTTAAGCGAGCCTGAATCGTCCGCCGCCGTAGTCCGCATAGCAACAGCTGCGGGTGCGCGCGCTCCTCGTCTTCCCTAGCAACGGGGGGAGATGGGCGCGCGCTGCCTGGCCGCGTCCCCATGGCTCATTCTTGTTGTTGTTCCTGCTAACATGGCACATACCAACGTGGGGGATTGGCTAGGAATCGGGCGTGAGAAGGGCTAATGCACCCGCTTAAAGGAGTACTGACAGGAAATTTCAAAGCTGAGATCCGCTCTAGCAATCAAGTACAACGACAACACAAATATGTGTCTGAATAAATGCATCTTTCTTTCTTTGTAGTTGTGTGTATGTGTGTGATCTCTCTTTCGCGAACATTACCGAACTGCGCAAATTCAACTCGTGCATTCGAACTTTCACATTCTTCCCCTCGGGGAAATGCAGGGAATTTTTTTAGATTTCTCGAAAGCATTCGAGCGTGTTCCTCATAACCTATTACTTTCGAAACTATGCAACCTTAGAATCCCTCCCAACATAATTTTCTAGATAGAAATTAAAAAAAAAACCGTAAGCAGTTCACCAGCGCTAATGACCACGACTCACCTCTCTCCGACGTAACGTCAGGCGTCCCCCAAGGTGCCTGTCTCTCCCCGCTTCTCTTTCTAATATACAAAAATGACTTACCCACCAATGTGCTATCCAAATGAAGACTTTTTGTCGATGATTGTGTTTTATGCTCTCCGATCTGTACACCAGACGACAGCTCTAAACTTCAACATGATTGCTCCCCCCTTATGTAATACCCCGCAAGGAGCCCTTAAGGGCATAATAAATGATGATGATGATGATTTATTTATTTATTTATTTATTTCAGGATACTGTCAATCCCGTGGTGGGATTATTACAGGAGTGGTGTCACATTGTAAAAACAAACAATACACAGACTAAAAATACATATTTCAAGCACTTGGGATTTCAAACATATATCTCGGACGTAGTGCAAAAGTCGGCGTAGTGATAGGCAAAGAGTCGTCATGAATATAAACATCGGTTGAATTGCTGGGGCAAGCAAATAAAAACAAATACAACACGTAATTGCACAGACAGAGTTAAAACTTGCAACATCGTCAACTCAGGAAATCAAGGCTACATAAAAGTCAGTACAGATTCACTCGCTCTAATAACAAGTTTGTCAACTGTCGGCTGTGTCAACACAGTGGGGTGCAGGGCATTCCAAGCGCGTACGGCTCGTGGAAAAAAAAGAGTGGCCAAAAACATTGTTCTTCAAGGGATACTCATCAAGTGTGTGGCAATGCTTATTTCGGGTTTGGCGCTTACAGTTAGCCTTAACATAACTAGCTGGATTTATTTTCAAAGAGTTGTGTAGCACCAGATACAAAAATCTCAGACTATGAAGCTTGGCGCGGCTCGCCAGGGTGGGCAGATCCGCTCTTTTCACAAGAGCAGTAGGCGAATCGGTACGCCTATAACGGTTATAGATAAAACGAACTGCTTTACGTTGTACTCTTTCAAGCGCGGCTACATGTTTGTTTGTGAAAGGGAACCAGGCCACACTCGCATATTCGAGGATTGGACGGATAAGCATGGTATACGCTAGAAGTTTTGTTTGGGGTGTCGAATGATGAAGGGTTCCCTTAAGAAAAAATAACTTGCTGAGAGCCTTCTTTGTAATATGTTCGACATGCGCAGTCCAATTTAGGTCGGACGATATCAAGATGCCGAGATATTTGCAGACAGCGACGTTGCGAAGTGGGACATTTCCCAGCGAATACGAAAAATTTGCTTTCGTTTTTTTTTTTGTTATTGACATGGCGACAGTTTTCTCAGTATTTATTTCCATTTGCCACTCTCGACACCAGGTTCCGACCTTTTTTAGCGACTCATCGAGTTTTAACTGATCCTGGTAGCTGTCTATTCGCTGGTACAGGATACAATCGTCTGCGAACAATCTGATATTTACTTCGGCTACGTCAGCGATGTCATTAATAAAAAGAAGAAACAACATGGGGCCTAAAACAGAACCCTGGGGCACTCCTGATAATACTGGAACCGTTTCGGACACATGTGCACCATATTGAACGAATTGGTAGCGGTCGGTCAAGTAGCTTTCGATCCACTTGGTCATAGGTCCGTTGCCCAGTATACTGGTAAGCTTTTGGATCAGTTTGGGATGGGAAACGCGGTCAAAAGCTTTTGACAGATCTAGAAAGACTACGTCAATCTGCGATTGATCGTTAATGCCATTGGCAAGGTCATGCAAGGTATCAACCAGTTGTGGGACAGTAGATAGGCCGCGACGAAAACCGTGTTGATTGGAATGGAGAATAGCATTTTCTTCCACGTATTCAGTAAGGGACTTTAGAATAATATGCTCTAGCAATTTGCAGGAAGTACACGTAATAGAAATTGGTCTGTAATTAGACGGACAAGACGAGTCACCACTTTTGTGGTTGGGAAGAATTTTTGCAATTTTCCATTCCGAAGGAACCTGGCAATCTTTAAGCGATTTGGAAAATATAAGAAAAAGGTATTTACACACTGATTCAGCGTAACGCTTTAAAAACGCATTGGGAATCCTGTCGGGTCCACAACCTTTTTTCCCATCAATGTTCAATAAAAGTTATAGCAAACCCGGCTCAGACAATTGAGGCAAGCTTAAAGTACTTAAGTTTTTATCCTGAAACAGAAGCGGCGTATTTTTACCATTGTCAGCTGTGAAGACAGACTGGAAGTAAGTGTTAAATGAGTTAGCTTTAATTAATTCCTCCTCCGCTGAAACGACAGTAGGAGGGTTGTTTTTTGAACCAAGATATTGCCAGAACTTTTGGGGCGACTCTCTTATAAACTTACTTAGTGTTGTGCTGCAGAAGTTTTCTTTGGCACTACGGATTTTTACCTTCAATGACCGAGTTAGGTAAGTTATTTTTTCTTGGGACCCATAGACTGAGCTTGATTTCTTAGATTTTCTTAGTCTTTTTATTTTACGTTTAGTATGAATAATGTCACGTGTGATCCAAGGGTTGTGTTTTTTTTTGTTACTTTTGCAACCTGCGGAACAAAATTGGTCATTCAATGAGCAATAATAGCTTTAAATTTAGCCCAAATTTCGTCAATCACCAAGGACCCATTAGCACACATATCGAAGAAGTCGTGGAATTCATGCTCTAAATACGTCATAACTGCAGCGTCATCGGCCTTGTGAAACGCCGGGACAGACTTAACCGGCCCTCGCATGCGAGCAGGGCATGGTACAGGCAGGCAGCATGAAACGATTTTATGATCAGATAACCCCTCCAGAGTTTCTGTTGAGATATTCTTTGATGGGAAATGGTCACTAACAAAGATGAGATCTAGTAAAGAACTAGATTCTCGTTGTTCACGGGTTGGCGTGGCAACAAGTTGTGTGAGATTAAATGACAATATGTAATCGCTTAAAAGGTCATTCCTAGCTGTTCCTGTACTCAGACATTCCCAATTTACATCGGGCAGATTGAAGTCCCCAGCCATGATTACTGCGCCACCGGTCACATGGTTGTGCATGTAGTCATATAAAGATTCCAGATATGCCATTTGCGCATGCGGGGGTCTGTATACCGCACCTATGGATACAGTGACACCATTTAGGGAAACCTTACACCAGACCGCTTCGACGTCTGGAACATCTGGCATGACTGTAAAACTTATGCCTTGTCGTACGACAATGGCAACGCCCCCACCTCTGTGCTCTCTATCTTTGCGAACAATCACGTAGTTTGGTGGAACAATTTCGCGGTCCAATATTTCTTTGTGCAACCAAGTTTCTGTGATAGTGACGATGTCTGGCTGATTCGCGATCAAAATGGCCTCAAACTGGTCGGCTTTGTTCACAAGACTTCGCGCATTAACGTTAAGCAACGTCAGTGGCGTCGGCTTCTGGTGACCCGACCTTCCGTAAGCGGACGATTTTCGTTTTTTGACAGAGCAACAAGATCACCGCGATTGTTGTCCCAGCCGTAGAGTTTCCCCATTAATGCTCACTTTATCATGAACCAGCATCACCTTTTCACCTTTTTCTCGATTTTCTTTTGTTCTATCCCAGAGTTTCTTCCTAACATCTCGCATGGTACGGGAGAAGTCGTCACTAATTGAGTAACCGGAACCTTTCAGTTTTGAGGAGTTTTTGAATATTTTCGTTTTGTCCTGGTTATTCGAGAATTTCAAAATAATAGGCCTGATCTTATTAACATCTTCAGTAGACTGTTTTCCTAGGCGTTGAATCTTTTCTATATCACCGGTATTTACTTTTAGTATACCCTCAAATATATTCTTCGATACTACACTTAGCAATGTTTCTGGGGACTCGTTTGACTTCTCCTCTACGCCATAAATGATGAGGTAGACCTACGGCTCCTGTTTTCCAGTTCATCAAGTTTTTTGTGACGGCTTGAAGGTTGTCCTCTAGACTAGCTATTTTTTTCACGCAGTCTGAGACGTGTTTTTCAAAACCGCTAATCTTTTCCAGTTTTTTGTCTATCGCGCTTAGCCTTTGGTTGGTTTGTGCTTTTCCGGTTTTTATTTCTAGAATATCAGCAGCGATATCGCTAAGTTGCTTGGCAAGCGTCTCCAAGTCAGGACCAGGGTTTTCTTCAACATCCCCTCCCAAAAGCAAAAGGAACCTCAAGGAAACAATCACACACTGAAACATTTCATACAGTGACCGTGGGCACGGCAGCATAACAAGGCAACGGTTGCTACTTCTAAAACATTTTCCGTAACTCTTCCTCACCTGAATGAAGAAGAGAAATGGGTTGGACGACTGCATCTTGGCGTTGCCGCCGTGCCCACTGCCAGGAGGTCGCTGAAGATCTTTTATACTGTTGTCCCACGGTGGTACTGCCCATGCGCTTAACCGCCCACCAGACGACACAGTAGCGCCGCCAGGCATGCAGAAATGATCCGTGAACGTCATCGTTGCTGAGAGTCCTTCAGGATCCGTTGCTGCGCGGAAGCGCGTCGTGGACAGCTGGCATTGCGCACATAGCGCCGGTGATTCGCTTGATACGGACAGCAATCCAAGCAGGGCCTGAATGAAGAAGAGAAATGGGTTGGACGACTGCATCCTGGCGTTGCCGCCGTGCCCACTGCCAGGAGGTCGCTGAAGATCTTCTTTTATACTGTTGTCCAACGGTGGTACTGCCCATGCGCTTAACCGCCCACCCGACGACACAGTAGCGCCGCCAGGCATGCAGAAATGATCCGTGAACGTCATCGTTGCTGAGAGTCCTTCAGGATCCGTTGCTGCGCGGAAGCGCGTCGTGGACAGCTGGCATTGCGCACATAGCGCCGGTGATTCGCTTGATACGGACAGCAATCCAAGCAGGGCCTGAATGAAGAAGAGAAATGGGTTGGACGACTGCATCTTGGCGTTGCCGCCGTGCCCACATTTAGATTTAATTGTATCTTGGTGTGATAAATCACTAATGCCATTAAACCTGACTAAGTGTAAAATGATGTCATTCACCCGAAAAATGAGCCCAGAAAAATTTACCCGTAGCATAAAGTCTGTTCCCATTAGCCCTACACTATCATACAAATACCTCGTAGTGCATCTGTCATCGTCGCTATCAATGTCAACCCATATTCAAATCATCTGTTCAGAAGCTTCACGCACTCTCGGATACCTGCGCCGCAACCTAAAATTAACCTCGCCAGACATTAAAAAGATAGCTTATGAAACTTACGTACGACGGAAACTAGAATATGCTTGCGCAATTTCGCACCCCTCACAAACATATCTAACTAACGATTTAGAAAGGATTCAGAACCGCGCTGCCCGTTTTATTTGCTCCCAACAATATCAGCGTTACCGCACTAAAAAGAATCATTGAAACTGCCGTCACTTGAATCTCGTCGTATCATTCCTCGATTGTGTCGAATGCATGCTTTCTATTATCACCCTCAATCACGGCACGTCCTCCTACAACCATCACACGGAACTTCATCCCGCATAAACTACAGTCACCCTATCGCACCAATAAATGGACACACCTCTGGAATGATTACTTCCTGCTTTCCCAATGGGATAACACTGTGGCACAAACTACCTGATAATATAGTAACGTGCAATAATCGGCATTTTTTTCGCAGTAAACTAAGATGTCACATGTCGCAATCTAACTGAAAGTGGTGTTTTCCCTGCCAATGTTCAAATACTTTTTAACTACTGTAAAACTGTTGTCACTTTTCTGTAGAAGCTTAACCTTTGTACCTTTACTTTTTATTTGCATTTGCTAATATTTACGTTTTGCTTTGCATATTGTACCTTTTTTATCATTGTTCTCTGAATGTTTACGCTTGGAACCCTTTGAGTTTTGTTGAGTTCATCATACCCTGTACGCCCCCCCCCCCCTCATGTAATGCCTTCGGGCCTTTAAGGTGGAATAAATGAATGAATGAGTTGAGGAGTTTCCTCTAATGTTGAGGGTGACTAGTTAGTTTCAGCGATGCTGCGCGGCAATACCCACAAGGTAATATGCATTTGAAAGTGAGCAGCGTGCGGTAATGTAGGTTTTCACACATTCCCCGGTAAACTAGCGAACAATCAGCGTTCTGCTGACGTCATCGATTCCATAGATCGGTACTACTTAGTGCACTGTACACGGAACTAGAAATGATAGGATAAGATTTAGTCGTAGCCTTACAATACACGCAGTATCTTGAATTGGCTATTACAATTATGCTGCTGAAAATGCCAATCATGTATCTTGGACCGCCTAAATCCTTATATCGTCATTTATTACGCAAAATGCGGGTGTGACACATATATTGTATGGGAAGCGAGTCGAAAGCAGCTTCCCAAACCACACAGCAAGGTAGATGGCTGGTGTGTGTGCACGCGGTGGGGTGGGGGGCCCGAGAGTGTCCGCTTCACAGTGACGTTCTTAGGCTCGAAAAACCAAACCTACCCGCCGCGGTGGCTCAGTGGCTAAGGCGTTGCGCTGCTGAGCACGAGGTCGCGGGTTCGATTCCCGGCCGCGGCGGCCGCTTTTCTGATGGAGGCGAAAAGCAAAAACGCCCGTGTGTACGAGATTTCGGCGCACGTTAAAGATCCCCAGGTGGTCAAAATTAATCCGGAGCCCTCCACTACGGCGCGCCTCATCGCCTGCGTTGCGTCGGCGCGTTAAACCCTACAATCAATCAATCAAAACCAAACCTAAGCGGCGCCACAGCCGTCAGGCATTCCTTGCATCAACGGCGGGCACTACGTGGGTGGGAGCTGTGCGAGCGAAGCCACGAAAGGGACCAAACAAACAACGCTGATGCAATAACTAACGCTGATGCGATATCCGTCGATGCCGCGTGGTCAGTCATGCCGCGTAAAAACGCGCGTCACATTGTGGAAAGTCACGTCTAGTGTAATAGAAAGATGAGAATGAAAAGGAGACTGTCGCGCTCAAGGTCTACTACTTGTCTCCCTCTCCGTATTTGTTGCCACTGCTTGAGGACGAATCGACCTGTTCCTTCGAAAGGGCGGTCGCGATACTCGCCAGTTTTAGCAGGTTTAGCTGACCCTGCACCCCGGTCCGCTCCGGTCCGATAGCAAGCGGTAGCGCCAGTGAGCATGTGTGGCGCGCTTGGCCGGGGTTGCGCTGAGCGGTCCGCCAGTACCGGAACGGATGTCCAACAGCTAAAACTCTACTACGAGCATGCACCAATGCGCCCAACTGAGGGGCCTTTTGTGCTCGGGCTCCAAGTAATTTATTTAGTTATTTATTTATTTCATTCATCATCAGCCTCATGAGCCCTCGCATTGTGCACAGTTGGCTTTTAAGTGCGAATGCACTTTATAAGCGACCCCGATCCTTCCGCCGTCCGCATAGCAACAGCTGCGGGTGCGCGCGCTTTTCGTCTTCCTTAGCAACGGGGGGAGATGGGCGCGCGCTGCCTGGCCGCTGACATGGCACATACCCACGTGGGAGATTGGCCAGGAATAAGTGCGAATGCACTTCTTAAGCGAGCCTGAATCGTCCGCCGGGGAGGTGGGGGCAAGTGCGAATGCACTTTATAAGCGACCCCGAACCTTCCGCCGTCCGCATTGCTCCTCCTCCTCTCCCCTAGCAACGGCGCGAGGAGCGGACAGGAGCGTCCGTAGCAACGGCGCAGCGACGTCACACCCCACGTGACTGCGCGCGCTCCGCCACCTCACCGCGGTTTGCGCGGGCGCGCGCCACTCCTCGCACCGCTCTCCGAATGCAACCGAATGCGCGCAACCGAATGGAAGCAACAACGCAACCGAATGCGAGCACTGCACGCGTCGTTGAAGATACCGCAGCGGTTGAAGACAAGGCAGTGCGGCGAAGGGCCCGTGAAGCCGAGCGCAAGCGGGCGAAGCGGGCTGCGGATCCCGAACTCCGCGCTCGGGAGGCCGAAGGGAAACGTAAGCGGCGCATCGCCTGCGGTGATGAAGGCCGGCAGCGAGACGCCGAACGAAAGCGTGCGAAGCGAGCCGAGGACCCCGAAGGTGTTCTGGCCCGGGAGCGCGCGGCGCGTGAGCGTGTGCGGGCCCTCGAATTCGATCGGCCGGACGCGCGCTTCAAGCGAGACTTCCTGGACCGCAGCTTCGGCAACAGCTGCGCCGTGTGCGCCGTGTGCGACCCCGTGCATTCGCACTTAACCATGTTCACCCTCGGGGAAATGCCTGGGAGTTTTTTCTGCGTTGCGTTTTCGTTACATCACCGAAATCACTAAGGCCAATAAAGGTTTGCTTTAACAAAACACCCCTTATGCCCCTTTCTTGCTGCCACACCGCACTCAGGTCGCAAGATTGCTGCCCTACGCAACGGCCAACGCCAACACCCCAAGCGTGCCACCCTGCTGCGTTTATTGGTTTGCTTGAAAAGGACGCACACATGGACAGTGTGAATATCTGACACGTGTTATCCGGAGAAGTCATTCGTGGATAAGCCGCTGGCAAAGATGCAAGTTATATCGGAGCCTTCAACGGCCGTTTTTCTGATGTGGACGAAGAATTACAAGCGTCTATGTTTACATATTTTGGCGCTCATTTAACTTTCTGACGGTAAAAAAATTCTGTGCCGCCATGCAATATACGGTCGTATATTACATGGCGGCATAGCTCCGGAGCAGCAAACGCGCCAGTATTTTTTTTTTTTAGAAAATGGTTTACGCTGAAAAAAAAAAGTAACATCACTTTGTTTTGGGCTAGTTTACGCACAGATAATGGACGAGTAATAGCTACTCTATTTCGCTGGCTTCAGCCATGGAATACAAATGTTCTATAGACGTTCCCTTTTTTGTCCCACCTTTTCCATAAACAAGCTTGTTCCAACTTTGAAGGCCGTGAGCGCCGTAGCGCGTGGCATAATAGTTGGTTTCTCAGAACGCGTCGAGAGGACAAAGATGTACCGGCCATTTCTCGTCTTACGATGGCGGCAGAAATTGGTTACAAGCCACTCTAGTATGCACCGGCCGTGACAGCTAAGAAGGTCATATTTTCTGTTGTGTAGCCACAAAGCCACTGAGATAGTGCAACATGTTCTGTGGCCTGCAATAAAGAACAATCCCGGCTTCAATATGAGAGTTTGAGGAAAATCCAAGAGCGGCTTTTTATAGAGGCCTTCAATGTAGGACATAATTGCAAGGGAATAACATTTTAGTTATTATTATACCCAAAAAAGTTGTAACCAGAATGAAAAATTACGGCGTAATGATACTGAAAAAGTGAACTCGTTAGCTTGTTTATATAAAAATAATCTGCACAAAATCAGAGAATTGTCTAGTAATGCGTAGCATTCTAATGACGGTGTGTGTGTGTGCATTGTGAGTTTTCTACAACCACATATACCTATGTGTAGCCGAACCCGCTGCACTATTTTATTGTTTTTTGAAGTTTTCTTTCCTTCCTTCTCTGGAACCAGGAAAATGTACATCACTATAGCGCTTAAGTGCCTATACCTTGCTACTCCCGTATTTCTCCTCATACCCAAGGCGTGGTGGCGGGTTGGCCCGTTTTCGCTATTCTTTCGTAATCGGGAGGCACCTCGGGAGCCCTGGGGAGCCACCTTTTGAGTAGCGCTCACTTTCTGCCCGATAAGTTCGCGAAAAGGCACCCTTGCAGCATAAGTTCAATTCTTGAAACGTGTCGAGAGGCCGAAAAGTGTCTTGAGGCAAAAGTGACACTTAAGATAGGTTTGTGCATACGGGGGTTAGTCTTTACGAGGTTACATCACTCATCAAATAACTCGTTTGTTGGCGCTCTTTGCGCTTATTGGCCTTGCGCCCGTAAACATCAACCACCGTCATCCAAACGAACAGACAAGCCCAGAAAGCCCCCAGAAAGAAACAAAAGCCATGAAAGACAACACACGAACATACACAAACACTCGTTATTTTTAAATTTAGATAATAGGAACAGAAAACATTGTTCAATGGAACTGCTGAGGTCTCCTTAAAACCCCTGATGATATGTATGAGATGCTGCATGGTAATCAGGGGTGTCTAAGAAACACGTCAATTCCAAATAAACTTCTTAAATGCGTACATGGCGTGCAGAGAGGGCAGGGACGGCTGGACATACTCTTCGGGCGGTGTGGGCATTGTCGTCTGGAAATCGTTAGAATGCCACCCTGTCAATTTGAACGCTGTCCTTCAGGCTGTAGCAATCCGCACAAAATATTTAATAAGTCACTGCTCCCTCTAACTATAAATACGTATGCTCCCTCTACACATCTCCTGACTTCCAGCTCATGATCTGATTTTGAGGGCCTTGTAGATCAGCTCCCCGAGCCCCTTCATTCTTAAACACGGCCTGAATGCCCGTAACTCGCTTTGGGGTTCTTCTCTCACGGATGTGTGAGGTCGCCTTATCGAGAAATTCCTATCATCTTCGTGAGCATGCCTATTCAACAAGAACAAGCCTACATACCATAATCCAAGACACAACACTTATTCACACCCTCGCTTGGCTATTGGCTCTGCAGTACTTTTTCCATGTCTTTTGTGGGATGTTGGTACTAATCCATATGGTAGTGACGACTTACCAACCACACAACATACGGAGGTAAGGGACCTAACGGTTGCCGTTCCCATAGCAAGTTTAACAAATCAAGGGCAAGCTGGAGTACATTCATCATCATCATCATCAGCAGCAGCATATCTACGCCCACTGCAGGGCAAATGCCTCTCCCATTATTCTCGAATTGCCTCGGTCCTGTGCCAAGTGTGACCAATTTATCCCCACAAACTTCTTAATCTCATCTGCCCATCTAACTTTCTGCCGCCCCATGCAACGCTTGCCTTCTCTAGGGATCCACTCTGTTACCCTTCATGACCAGCGGTTATCTTGTCTTCGCATTACATGCCCTGCCCACGTCCATTTCTTCTTCTTAATCTCTACTAATATGTCCTTAACACGTGTTTGTTCCCTGACCCACTCCGCTCTCTTCTTATCCCTTAATGTTACACCTATCATTTTCCGCTCCATTGCCCGCTGAGTCGTTCTCAATTTAAGTTGAACCCTCTTAGTGAGCCTCCAAGTTTCTGCCCCGTAGGTGAGTACCGGTAAGATGCAGCTGTCATACACTTTCTTCTTCAGCGACAATGGTAGGCTGCTATTCATTATCTGAGAATGTCTGCTATATGCACCCCACCCCATTCTTATCCTTTTAATTATCTCGGCCTCATGGTTGGGATCTGGGGTCACAACTTGGCCTAAGTAGATATATTCGCTTACCACTTCCACTGCATCGTCACCTATCTCAAACCGCTGCGCTGTCCCGAGGAAAGCAGATCATTAAAGCCCGATAATTTCTCGCGATTTTTGATTATGAAAGGCCTTGACAAGTCAAAGCCCTTCACCTCCCAGTCTGTCTTTTTTATTTCAAAGTTTTTTGAAAGCCTTATCGGTAAGTCGTACAAGGCTAAGAAACTCACAACGGGAGATGTCCCGATTGAAGTAGAAAACAAACTGCAATCCTGTATCCTCCTCAAGGAAACCCGCATGGCAGATGTTATCAAGATCACGCCTTATCGAAGCCTTAAAGCTGCAGGCATCACTTCTGATCGGTATCTAATAAGTGAGACCGAAGCCGATCTGCTGGAGGGTTTCGTGATGAGTGCGTGACGGCAGTGAGGTGAATAACCATAATCCGAAACGACGAAATAATAGCAACCAATATTAGCAACCAAACACATACTCTTGGCGTTAGACCACTCAACACTTCCCGAGTCGGTTAAAACAGGTATTATGAGGTCTGCGGTCCGACCCTACGTGCCAAACCCACGCCGCTACTCAAGTGGCAGCGGTTTGAGCACGGCACAACCTCTTGCCGTGGCAAATTGACGTGTGCAAAATTTGGGGCGCAAGATCACCCCACCGACAATTCGTAATACCCGAGCTTCACTTCTCCGAACTGCCATGGACCGCACGCTGCCTACTCCAGGAGTTGTGAAAAGTTTTAACAAGAAAAGCAGATCATTACCTTGAAGGTCAACGAGAATACCGCCTTCCCCGAGGCGCGAAAGAGGTTCGCCTCTTTTCCTCTGGGGAAGTACGCCGACGCAGCTCGCCGGGGGGCGGAGCGTCGTGTAGTTTCTGCGGGGACTCAGTACTGCGAGTCGTACCTGGTCCCGCCGCCCCCCCCCCCCCCCACCCCCCCCCCCCTAGGTATCTTCAGGCACCAACAACTTGCCACCACTCCGCAGGGCAGCCCGTAGCGGTTGGGGTGGCAACAAAGCACCGAAGTGACCGCTCCTCCCGTCTCTGCTTCCCCGGTTTTCAGTACACCTGCGGGCACCGTGGAGATAAAAGTGGAGGCACGCACCTTCAGCGGCTCTCACCCCCGCCGCACCGCCTGCTCCACTCATGGCACTCCCAACGCCCGCGGCGGTGACGGCTGAAAGGAAAGGCACCAGCACGGGTGCACGTCTAGGGGGTCCGGTCCGCCGGATAACCCCCCCCCCCCCCCACGTCTGATGGGGAGATAGATGTAGGGCCTTTCCTGTCTGCTTCGCAGCGCAAGGAGCGGATCCCTGCATGCAAACCTTCATAAAGGCAGAAAAAAACCGTCCCAGCGCTCCAGCCACGATAAACGATGCATAAACAACACACTCCAGTAGCTCGACTTCGTAATGGGAAGAGAAAACATAACCCAAAGGAAATGCAGAGGCCTAAAAAATCTTGATGATGTCTGTGTCTTTTTGCGTTCCAATAAGCCAAGCGTGGTGTGTCTCCCAGAAACCCCAGGCACACAAATTGCTTTAATTATTACATGGTATTTAGGAAGGACGACTTGGCGCGCCTTCCTCACTTCCATCAACTCATACACATACACACACAAAGTCTGGACACGAATACGAAAACTAAAAGGACAGCACACACACAGCCTGCCCCTTGTAAGTACTACAGGCGACAGACTCGTAGACCAGGCTAACACACTCGCACAACACTTCCAACACGTGTGCGGTTCAGCACACTACAGAAACACTTTCATGCAACACAAAACATCTGCAGAAAGGAAGCCCTTAGGTGACAAGAACACGTCAAAATCTGCGTACAACTCTGAATTCACACTTCTTGAGCTGAAGGTTGCTCTTGCCACTTGTAAGCCTTCAGCGCCAGGGGCAGACAGCATACATCCCTCCTGAAAGGTTCCGTATATACAGAAATATGGGAATACCGAGTACTTTCCTAGAATGACACCAAGGCGCAACAAAACAGGGAATATTTTTTAGAAACACACGTGAACAAAATAGTGCATACTTATCCAAAAAATTGACACCGATTTTATGTCTGTAAGTTTACTAGAACCGCCAAATCATTCTCTGTATGAATTGCGTATATACGGAGTATACGGAAAACATACGGAGCGTTATACTGCTTATTATTGAAAATAAACACACGAAACCTGTGTCAAACGTTTTTATCGTGCACACTAATATGATTCCCTCTTTTTTATACTAACATCTACTTTCGGTGTGCTGGGGCAGCATATTCCGTATGAACTCCGTATTCCCATAAGTCCGTATATACGGAAAGTTTCAGTAGGGATACAACATCTACACGCATATACACTTGAGACACTCCTACACCTATACAACCTTATATGGCTTTCGGGGCAGCTTCCAAGGTCTTGGAGGGAGGCCATCGTTGTGACGTTTCTGAAGCAGGGGAAAGACCCTTCTTCTCCCGCCAGCTATAGGCCCTTTGCCCTGAGAAGCTGCCTGTGTAGGCTCCTAGAGAAGATAATAAACCGTAGGCTCGTCTACTTTTTGGAGTGCAGTGGTCTTCTCGAGGGCTGCCAGGCAGTCTTCAGGGTGGGGCGATCCACCAATGATCAGGTGGTTGGTTTAGAATCACACATAAAAGATGCCTTTATACACAAGCAGTACTGCATGACCGCATGACCGTAATTTTACCTTCATGTCACTCTCATAACATGACGTTTGTTTGGCGCTCTTTGCCTTCAGTCGGCCTTGCGCCATAAAAATCCAAACATCATCATCATCACGCCGTGCCGCTAAACACTGGTGTTAACTGTAGCTTTTGGAGTGGTTCGAACGTGAACTAAATAGTGAAATCGTTTATCGGAAGTGTTCCCCGCACGGGGCACCTTGAGCAATCTTGGTGACGGTATTGGCGATAGCTGACCCCGAGCCCCCAAACATAAGCTGGAACCAACAGTGGCGATGTGTTGAATGGTGAAGGGTAGAAACAATGAACGGTGGCCGTCGGAGCCCAGGTCAAGCTCTGGCGGATAGGTTCCTGTCTGTTTAACAGGCAGGGAGCTCTGGGACCTCTTCAGCTATCAGGGTAAGGCTGACGAAGAAAGTACCCTTCTCTCCCTGCTTTTATACTATGCGATATGGCATTTTCTAAACCCCCCCAAACCTGATCGGCCCCCGAAAAGGGGCCGCACCGAAGTATCTTTTCCCACATTGCCATCTTTAAGATTTGCTGGACCGGATCATTACTCTCGATTTCTTGTCATGGCATCCCCCAGTCCAGCCCACCCTCTTGCATCTCAGTCAGTCTTCTTGATTGCAAAGTATCTTGAAGCCATCATAGGAAAATCGTATAAGGGCAAAAAACAAAGGTCTGGTGAACTCCTCATCGAGGTAAATCACAAACAGCAGTCCACAAAGCTTCTAGCTCAGATTAGACTGGCTGATCTAGACATCAGGGTCACACCCCTTCAGGGCCTCAACAGCTCACAGGGTGTGATATCCGAGACATCTTTTGAACGAAACAGATGAGGATCTCTTTGGGGGCTTGAAGGATCAGGGCGTCTCTGCCGTGAGACGCATCACTATCCGCAAAGACGACAAGGAGATTCCCACCAAGCACATTATCTTGACTTTTGACCGCGCAGCTCTTCCACAACACATAAATGGAGGTTTTATCTGTTGCTTCATCCGTCCCTACATCCCGAGCCCGCAGCGCTGTTTTAAGTGCCAGAGTTTCGGGCACGGTACAAACTCTTGCCGTTGCGGAACTACCTGTGCAAAATGCGCGGCGCATGATCATCCGAGCGACAACTGGCCATCCGACACCCTCTCTTGTGTGAACTGCGGGGGGGGGGGCGCATGCAGCGTACTCCCGCAAGTGCGAAAAATTTCAAATGGAAGAAAAGATAATGAACGTCAAGGTAACTGAGAAAATGACCTGTCCAGAGGCGCGAAAGAGGTTCGCCTCTTTCCCTCTGGGGAGCTACGCCGATGCCACTCGCCGGGGGGCGGAGCGGCGTCTGGTTTCCACACGCGCCCAGTTCAGTGAGTAACCTGGTCCCTCCGCCGCCTCCCGCTGGGTTGCTTCAGCCAGCCCAACCCGTCACCACGCCGATTGCTGAGGCAGCAGCGGTTGTGGTGTCAACCGCCTTCGTCGGGACCGGTGCCGCTCCCCCCCTGCCTCCTCTTCCTCCAGTGCGTTGGAGGGTGCTGAAGGAATGGACACCGGGAGCCCCGCATCGGCTCCCACCGCCACCGCACCGCCCGTACCACCTCTGGCGACCCCGACGCCCTCGCCGGTGGCGGGTCAAACGAACGGTCGCCGAAGGGGGCAAAGTCCAGGGGGCCCGGTCCTTCAGGCGCCTCTTTGACATCTGACGAGGAGATGGTTGTCGGGCCGTTCCTGCCCGCAACGCAGCGCAAGGAGCGGCCTCCGACTTCCAAGCCTACAAAAAGGCCCAAAAAGCCCAATCGTAGAGTCACAGCCTCGAAAGACGACCCATAAACATACACACTCCAGTAGCTCTCACACTAATGGGAAGAGAAAACATAACTCAATGGAACTGTAGAGGCCTTCATAAAAATCTTGACGACGTGTACGAGATACTGCACTCCAATCAGCCAAGGGTTCTATGTCTACAAAAAACACATTTAAATTCCAAACAAACAAATTTCCTAAATAGATACATGGTATTCAGAAAGGACAGGGTTGGCTGCACACACTCTTCGGGTGGTGTGGCGATTGTCGCCCGGAAACCATTAGCATGCCACCCTCTCTCTTTAAACACTGTCCTTGGGGTGTAGTCATCCGTACGATAACATTTAATAGGTTGATAACGGTGTGCTCCATTTACATTCCCCCTGATCTTGCAGTTTAGAGCTCTGACTTCGAGGCGCTCATTGACCAGCTACCCCAACAATACATCCTCACAGGCGACCTTAATGTCCACAACTCACTTTGGAGCGCCTCCAGAACGGATGCCCAAGGTAGCCTGATAGAGAAGTTTCTTACATTCTTTGGAGCACGCCTTTTAAACAAGAAACAGCCTACATGCCATAACATAGGGCACAACACATACTCATACCTTGACTTGGCTATTGGTTCTGCAGTTTTCTTTCCATGTCTTGAGTGCGGTGTGGGCGCAGACACATATGGTAGTGCCCAATTCCCCACTTGCCTAACATACATAGGTAAAGGCCCATGCAGTCCATCTCCCCATAACAGATTTAATGAATCAAAAGCAAACTGGAGTACATTCACAGAAACATCTAAACTACACCGCACAGCTATAAAACACCTACACGTGGAGGAAGCAGCCCAGGTCATCACGGCGCACATCCTCGACGCTTGCCAAAAGTCCATTCCCCAGGTCTCCAGTGCGTCTTGCAACCCAAGAAGGCCCTGGTGGAATGAGGACTGTAGGCGGGCGCGAGAGGCCCACAACAAGGCGTGGGGTGTCCTTCGCCGGTACCCCTCGTCAGATAATGTCATTTCTTTTAAACGGGCAAAGACCTTTAGAAAGCGTGTGCGTCGTGAGGCGAAAAGGGAGAGCTGGCGCGCTTTCCTTACATCCATTAACTCATACACAGACATTTACAAGGTATGGACAAAAATACGCAAACTTAAAGGACAACATACACATAGCCTACCACTGGTCAGTACAAAAAAGGACACACTCGAAGACCAGGCTAACACACTTGCACATCACTTCCAACTCGTTTCCAGCTCTGCACACAACACAAACACTTTCCTTAAACATAAAACCGCTTGTGAAAAGGAGTCCCTACATGACAATAACAGGTCAAAATCTGGTTACAATCCTGAATTTACACTATATGAGTTGAGGGTTGCGCTGAGCAGCAGCTTCAGCTCCAGGGGCAGATAAGATTACATACACCAGTGCCTCTCAGCCATGGATGTGTCGGGGACTCCTTGTGGACTGGTGGAAGTGATAGGGGACCCCTTGCAGCGGAGGGGAGGGAGGGGGAGGTACGTAGGTAAATTAACACTACTGGAGCGTGAAACAGGTGCCTTTTATTGCTACCAAAAACATCAAACAAACGTGCCACATCACTTCATTTTGGACAGTTCATCAATACGTGGCACAGTCCCGCTTAAACAGAGTTGCATATCTGCAGCCACATTCAACCTGTTTCGGTATTTGCTTTTCAAGTATGCAAGTCTGGAAAAAGCCGGCTCGCATGCATACGTCGTAGAAAACTGTAACAGAAGCTTTACAGCCAACTCATGGAGAAGGGGGAACATTTCTGCAGTCCCCAAACAAAATGCCTCAAGGCTCACAGTGGCAAACTTTGCCTTCATCACTGTGTTTTCCTGGAGCTCCATCAGCTCATTTTCAGCTTCGACACATTCATATGTAAAGCAAGCTACGTCAGCCTCAAAAGGGGCCACAAGCCATGTGTCTGGGGCAGATTCTGGGAAGTAGTCCTTAATGTGGCACCTTAATGTGCTCAGATGGGCCGTGATTGTGGCTCTGTCACTTCCAGATACTACCCCAGAGCCTGCAAGACCACCGAGCAGCTTAAAAGAAGAATAGTCGCCTCTGTTTACCCGGCTCAACCAACTTTGAAGCTTTTTACAAAAGCCTCTCGCCTTGTCCCCAGAAGAGACAACATTAGTGCCCATCCCCTGCATGCTGCTGTTAAGATGGTTCAGGTGCTCAAACAGGTCACACAGATAAGCAAGCTTTGCCACAAAAGAAGAGTCCTGAAAAGGATCTCCGAGTGCCCTATCTTCTGCCAAAAAAAAGACTGAGCTCCCCTCTAAGCTCGAAGACCCTTCCGAGCACTTCTCCGCGCGACAACCAACGCACCTCGGTGTGCAGGAGCAGGTGTTGGTGCTCGTACCCATCTCCTCGCACAGTACCTTGAAGAGGCGACTGGCCTTAGGCCTTGCCTTTACACTGTTCACGACTTTGACAACATGTTGCATAACACTCGCAAGCTCTGGACTCAACTCCTTTGATGCCAAAGCTTCCCTATGAAGCATACAGTGTCTGAACGCTACTGCATTGTTCACTTTCTTAACGAGTCCTAAAAAACCTACAGAGTTTCCAACCATGGCTCGAGCGCCGTCGGTGCACACAGCTACACACATGTCCCAACGAAGACCGCGCGAAACAAAAAAAATTGTTAATGGCATCGAAAATATCTTGACCTCTTGTTGTGGTCTCGAGTTCCAGACAGCAAAGAAGTTCTTCGGCAATGACAGAGTTATTCACAAAGCGCACAAACACTCTAAGCTGTGGGCTCCCGGATACCTCGCAGCTTTCATCGACGGCGAGGGAAAACTTCCTAGCGGACTTCAATTTATCAATTACTTGGTCCTGCACATCAGACGCCATTTCTCTGATTCTCCGTGCCACGGTGTCGTTCGAGCACGGTATTTTGTCCAGTTTTTTCACATGCTCTTTCCCTCTGACAGCACCGACGACGTCCTTCATGCAGGGCATAAGCAGAGTCTCGCAGATGGTGTGAGGCTTCATCTGTTTGGCCACGTGGTAGCTGAGCATGTAGCTTGCCTTGATAGCATCTGCAGAGCTTGCCAGCTGAAACGAAAGTCTAACTTTGTACGCTGAACCGAACCTACAAACACTGCATCGACAGTCTAAAACTAGTGCCTTAACCGGTCGCCTTCCCCACCCCGCGACGCGTTGTATACATGTGGAAAGTCGATGGCACATGCACTAAATCGAACCAACAAAATCTGCCAGCTAACCGTGAGGCCGGAGCCTCCCCGATCAGCGTACGCACAGCGAACATAACGCATATCGCGGGTCGCGGCTGCCGCGAACCTCGTATGCGCAACTAACGTAAAGCACGTCGAACAAGCATTCGGCGACCGATCGAGGCTCGCTGCCGCAGCCAACATCGTATGCGCAACTGACGTAAAACTGTGTTATAATAATTTCAACCTCACCTTGTTTGGATTATCCAGCTTTTGGGATTCCAACTGTCGTTTCTTGGTTTCGAAGAACTAAATGTCCTTGTCTTGGTAGCTTGAATGCTTTGTCTGGAGATGGCGTGTCAACTTCGTCGGAACCATGGAGCTTAAAGCGAGTACTTCACCGCACAAAACGCATTGCGGTTTGCCGCCGATATTGACAAAGCCAAACTTCAGATAACTTTCTTTGTAGCCACGTAACTTGGACATAGCTACGCGACTCAGACGAACACGTAGCTTCGCGACCTAGGCCAACCGGGTGAGACTGCACGGCACAGCCACTGATGCCAGGCGAAAATGGCGATATCATAATGCGGCTGCGGGGCACCGAGACACGTGGTCCGGGAAGGTGTGGGGAAGAGGGAAAGGAGGTGATCGAGACGACCTTGTGCGGATTGCGGATCGCTGCGGCAGTTCCGGGAGCAGGTCCCGGAACTCCAAATGAGGCACGGCCGGACTAAACTCCAAAAAATGTAAAAAAAAAGCGGGTGAGGGTTTTGCGGATCCTAGAAATGGCTTCGCGGACCCCCTAGGGTTCGCAGACCCCCATTTGAGAACCACTGACATACACCATGATACAACACCTACACCCAGACACTCTTGAAACACTCCTACACCTATACAATAAAATATGGCTTTCGGGGCAGATACACACTCTTGGAGGGAGGCCATAGTAGTAGCGTTCCTGAGGGAAGGGAAGGACCCTTGCTCTCCCGCCAGTTATCGTCCCATCGTCCTGACAAGCTGCCTGTGTAAGCTCCTCGAGAAGATGATAAACACGAGACTCGTGTACTTCCTTGAGAACAACGGTCTTCTCGAGAGCTGCCAGGGAGGCTTCAGGGTGGGGCGATCTACCAACATTCAACTTGTTGCGTTGGAATGCTTCATAAAAGATGCATTTTTTCATAAGCAGTTCTGCCTTACGGTATTTTTTGATCTTGAAAAGGCTTACGACACAGCCTGGCGATATGGCATCCATAGCGACGTGAAGTCCTTTGGTGTGTCAGGTAACATGTTGAATACCATTTCTAGCTACATGTCCACGAGGACATTTCGTGTTAAGGTTGGGTCATCCCTGTCCGGGATACATGTGCAGGAAAATGGTGTGCCGCATGGAGGAGTTCTTAGCTGCACATTTTTTATAGTTAAGATGAACTCCCTCCGAAAGGTATTGCCACCAACCATTTCCTGTTCCATCTATGTAGACGATGTTCAAATATCTTTTAAATCCTGTAACCTGTCAATTTGCGAACGTCAAGTACAGCTCGGTGTTAAGAAGCTTGCTGGATAGGCGGACCTTAACGGTTTTAAACTGATCCCGGGCAAAAGTACTTGTGTTCTGTTCTCCCGCAAGCGCGGGCTTAATGCGGATCCTGAGATTGCTCTTGGCCGTGCATCTATTCCTGTTAAAAGGGAGCACAAGTTTTTAGGTGTCATATTTGATGGCATGCTCACGTTCATCCCACACATCAAAGCACTTCAACATAAATTTCTCAAAACACTAAACATTCTCAAGGTCCTCTCCCACCAATCCTAGGTGCAGACAAAGAACTGCTTCTCCGGGTCTTTACCGCCTTAGTCGGGTCTCGGTTAGACTACGGCAGCGTTGTGTATGGGTCGGCATCAAAAACGGCTCTAAAGGTTCTTGACCCCGTACTCCACTTGGGCCTTTGGCTTGCATCGGGTGCGTTCCGCACTAGCCCGGGAAAGAGTATACGCTGAATGTAACAAATGGTGCCGCGAGGACCAACGAGCGTACAGAGAGAGATTACAAACTACACATAATAAAACCACACTTGGGACGGTACACAACTGACTCACACAACAGACACACGAAGTCGCCTTAGGTAGGCTACGGATAGGGCACACCCATCCGTAGTCAGAAGTAATTGGAGCACGGGAGCTGCGGCCGATCCGCATCGGAGCGCCGTGTTGCTGCACCGGCGGTAAACGAAAGGAGCAGAAAAAAAATGCGCGCTTGCCGACGGTGATAGGCCATCTATACTTCTCAACCCATTTATTTTAACGCAGCTTCGAGTGAATTATTCGCAGCATAGTGGTCTGGGCGATGGCGCTGATAGCAGAGGTTGTATCTGGCAGCGTCGCTCACACACTTTCAGCACCCGCGAGCTGCTGGAGAAACGTCGTAATCGCGAGGGTCTGAAATGACAATTTTTCTTTCCGATTATGCTTAGGTGGGTATGCTATCAGCGCCGTCGCTTAGACCAGTATGCTGCGAATAATGTGCTCGATGCCTCGTTAAAGGAAGTGGGTTGAGAAGTATAGATGGGCTATCACCGTCGGCAGGCGCGCATGCGTGTTCCTCTCCTTTCGTTTACCGGTGGTGCAGCTACACGGCGCTCCTATTAGGTTCGGCCGCAGCCCCCGTGCTCAAATTACTTTTGACTGCACCTGTACATGGACTTGGTCTACGCTTTTAAAATGTCATCCTTGAATAACCATGATTTTAAACCTGTTTTTAATGATGCATCCGTATCACCACTGTTTGTAAATCGCCCGTCCGTTCCTTTGCCGTTCTCACTTGAGAGAGACAGGAAGCTTCGGATATCAACATCTCCTTTTTAGACACATCTTCTTTCACACATCGTCTTTTACTGACGTTTTACCATTCTGGCAGCTTTGACCTGTATGTTGTGACTTGTCTTTCATGAAAAGTGATAAAACCAGGGTACCAGGAACGGCAATTTCGCAGCACTTCTTGTCCCTGCAGTATAAGTATCAATGTGCAGAGTTTTATAGTGACGCATCAAAAACTGTAACCATAGTGTCTTGTGCTGCTCATGGGCCAAACTTTGATGCCTACAGAACCATGAGCACATACACCACAATTTACTCAGCTCAAGCTAATGGCATCTTACTCATTGTACAACACATTCTTGAACACAAAATCTCAAACTCATATTATATATACCATCATATATACAGATTTCTTGAGCGTTGTGTGTGCATTGGCATCACACAAGCCATGCAAAAACAGAAATGTCCATTTGGTTTTCAGCACTATCATGTCTCTATATGCCCAAAAACTTGTTCTGGTCTTGTGCTGGGTTCCAGGCCACGCTGGGATTGCTGGCAATGAGGTTGCTGATCAGAAGGCCCCTGTTGCCGCACTAGGAACACAGTAGATATAACAATACTACCACACAGTGACCTTAAGCCACAAATTCGACAACACCTTCGTAGCAAATGGAAAGCGCAGTGGAATGAACAGAGAGATAATAAACTACACGTAATAAAACCATACTTGGGACGGTACACAACTGACTTACACAACAGACACACGGAAGTCGCCTTGGGTAGGCTACGGATAGGGCACACCCATGCAACGCACTCGTATCTGCTGACGGGATCTTCAAGACTCCAGTGCAGCAGGTGCGGGGAGGCCCTATCCGTAGTTCACATACTCATTCAATGGAAGGCACTTGACACCACACGACGCAAACACTTTCCACAGCTGTACAGCCAACACATCCCGTTTCACCTATCATAGTTTGTATGAGACGAGCCCATGTTTTCCATCAACCATGTTTTTAAGTTTCTCACTTATGTAAAGTTTTTACATCTCATTTCTTACCATGCATCATGACAACCTGGCGCTTTACACCAGTTGTCCTCATGCATTCGCTTCACTTTTGTTTTTACTGAGTACTTTTTAGTATTTAATTGCACATCTGTCCTCATTAAATGACTGTGTTTGGCGTTCTTTGCCCTTGTCGGCCTTGCGTTATCATACTCAAACCATCACCATCCTTACCGGAAATGTTGCAGAGTCCCTTTAAGTTACGAGACCCAGGTAGCATAAACGGTATATGTTCTGGTGTTTATGGGTTATTAGAATAGACCGTTTTATGTGATCATGTACATCACATCTTTATTCCAGAAACATTCGCGTATAAAATCGTGACTTCTGTGGCATGAACTCATGCCATGATGCCAATGGCCACAGCCACATGTATGTTACAGGATCGTTGCCTTTACTTGGGCGTTGGGAATGGTGTAAGTTTTTGAAAATTCTTCGTAAACTTCGGCAACCGTTTCGGTAACCAGGCAAAAAATCTTTTGCATCCGTATTCAAGCGTTCCCTCTTTAATGGCAAGCCAATAAGATAGATTTAGCTGCTTCCATTTAACAATAGATTGAGGCGCAACCTCCCTGCCGAATGCAACAGATCCTCTTATGGCTATGCTACGTTTAAAACAGTGGTACTCAGTGCCCCACACACATGTGCTGTGAGCATTGAGGCCATGAAAATAAATAAATAAATAGCGGTAGTTCTCTTGTGCAGTAGGCAGCTCAGAACAAGTCGATCTCTGTGGTAGGTTGCGAGCCCGGGTTCTCGATCTCGGCATTGATGGCCTCCCGGAGGGGTCCGAGCACCTCCTCCCGCAGCGCCCTCTGCAGCAGGTACTTAGACGCTCGTTCCACAAACGGCTGCTCGAAACCCAGCACGCTTTCGTAGTGGATCTCCTGCACGTCGGCTGACACAATCACCAGCTCGTCTAGCTCTGGCCGTGAGTCTTCGGACAGGGCTGCGAGAAGCGTGCATGTCACAATAAGTTACCGGAGACTTTGCCTTAACGCACGTGTCTTGATGCCAGAGCGACATCTCACGACTATGAATTAAACATATCTATAAATAGAAATTAATGTCGTAGGTGGCGGACTTTGGAGTAAAAAAAGGGGGGGGGGAGTGCACCTAAAATGTATGCGTGAATATGAGAGCATTATTAATCAATGCGTTAACTTGCATCTGGCCACGCTTCGCTCTGAACGGGATGCCGCAGCTCTCGATATTCCCTGGGATTATACTCAACTGCCTGCGTTCCTGAAGAGCTGTGCCTCGGCTGCCTGGAATAACGGGAGCGTCCCGTTTGAACCCATTCCCATTTCAACGCGGCGCAAAACGTCCTTCCACTTTCCCCGTTTCCTATTTCGCCTGTTCTCATTTCACCCGTTCCAATTTGAACCTTCTCGTTGGTTCCCTGCCGCTTTAACCTGGTACACAACGCCCTTACCGTTTCGTATTTTCCCATATGGCCCCTTGCCGGAATAACGAACCCAGTTTTGACTCGGGTGAGTCGGACCGAGGCGTGCGATTTTTGAAATTAAAGCTGCGTCCGACTGTTTTTAACCTTATGTTTTGAGTTACGTCCGACGTAACCGAAAGTGAAAAATCAGAAACTTATCTGAACTATTTGAGGCGGGCGTTTTGGGAGCGGGTTGAAATGGGAAGGGTGTTTTGGGAACGGGTTGAAACAGAAAGCGGACAAACGGGAAGGGCGTTTTCGGAACGGGCGCACACGGGACCGGCCAAAGGGGAAGGGCGTTTCGGGATTGGGTTCAAGCGGGACGGGATCAAACGGGAATGGGTTTTTCGGACTACACCCGGAATAACTGATGCAAATCCAGTGAGGAAACATTGATAAAGTGCAAACTACCGTTTCATAAAACACCAAATTGATAACGGGCAAAATAATGATTATTTACCCTTCGACAAGAGAAAAGTCTGGGCCAGTTGGTTTGGCATCATTTTTAAAGTGAATGATTTATTTAAACAGGAAAACAACACACAAGGATGCACGCGCAAGTAACAATGGAAGAAATAATGATCATAAATATCATTGATTGATTGATTGTAGGGTTTAACGCGCCGACGCAACGCAGGCGATGAGGCGCGCCGTAGTGGAGGGCTCCGGATTAATTTTGACCACCTGGGGATCTTTAGCGTGCGCCGAAATCTCGTACACACGGGCGTTTTTGCTTTTCGCCTCTATCAGAAAAGCGGCCGCCGCGGCCGGGAATGACCATAAATATCATGACACCTGACAATGATCATGCCACTCGGCAATCAAGCGGCGCAATTGACTGTGTGCTAATGCAATTGTCTGCATTTTAACAGGGAAGCTATTTTTCTAGTCCGCAGTGAACAATACGAAGAAATGGCCGACTTCGCGCACGTGAGCTCGGGGCTCGCGGAGACCGCCCGGCAGTTAACAAAGCCAAGAAAATGTGTAGCGCTCGCGTGTGCGTGCCCCACGACGATCGCCCAGCGTCCCGTGCGCAAGTTTCTCAAGCCAAGCATACAAACGTAGGGAGATTGGCCATGATTTGCCAAAAAAACTCTAGCCTTATCCGTGGTTGTACAACACTTGCTCGGAACGAGAAAGACGCGCCTTATATTCTACGCCCCTCCAAGGTGACGTCCAATAATTATCACTTCCAAGAAAGAAGCTCACACTTATAGCAACAAAGAGAGAGTAAAAGTATGGCAGTGAAGAAAAAGCAAACCGGCTGCAATCGTGCCCTTAAACCTTCGTGATGGTCGTTAATGTTGTGTACACCTTTGCTACCTTCAAGTCTCGCGTGTTAGTGTGAGCTTACTTCATTTTTTTTCCAGATAGCGAAGGCTTCTGCTCGTTCCCTTGTGTATTGGCGTGTGCAAACTCGAGAGTTCTGGGGCGAAATTCAGGGGAGCAGCCGGCGACAATGTTGAGACAAATAGGAACCCTTTAATGAGCTTTTGTGCTCCCGCAGGCAGACAAACGTTAACGTAGCGCCCCGTCTGCCCCGAATAAACTCTGCCGCACGTCAAAGGTTCATTCCGTGGCAACGAAGTTGCGTTTGCACGGAACGAACCGGTTTTGCTGTCGCACACCACACACAGCACTATTCAATTTAGCCGTACCACCCCTGCTATCAATTCTGGCAAAGTGGTTTCGTAGCTTATTCTTGCAAGGAAAACATACATAGACGTAAAGTTATACGCAATCTTTTTTATGCGATTTCATGAATATATGCAATTACCACCGGTCTTATGCGTTTGTTGTCTCTTTTTTTCAGCGGTTTTCCTTGCATTTTCAACTTGCGGATAACCTTTTGTGACGCTGATACAAGGGCGTCGTCAGGAAAACTCGCATGTCTGAGCCGTTGAACGGGACATTGGAAGCTAGAAGCCATCGTGTGGCCGCAGGATTTCGTAAGAGTGGAGGAAAGAATATTGACGGCAATGCCTGATTTCGCGATTTTAGAAAAACTGAGCAGCGACTTTTTTGACGTGGGTGCAAACGCCCAACATACATGGCTCCTATTAAATGAGAGGGAAAGGTCCAAAAATTGAAGCGCACCGTCAACAGGACTTTTGCTTGTGAATTATAATCCCTGCCTTCTCTCTCTCATAAATATTTGAGTACAAATCATTTGGCTCGTGAAATCCTTCTTTCTTAACAGAATTATGTAATCAACGTAGCGGAACACCTTCAAGACCATTCCTTATAAGTGCGTGTTCAACACCCTGTCGACACTGCTAAGCAACATGTCACTGAGCACCGGGGCCAAACGGAAGCCAATGCAAATTCATTGCCTCTGCGTAAACCCCTTTTTGTCCCAGCCGATTATTGTCGATGACGAGTGCTCAACAGCCAGAGAAAGGTTTCAACACTAATGCCGCAGCGATTCACAAAGTAAAATTCATCGCTTGGTACGCCATGCATGCCTTGAAACACTTCAGAAATGGGCATGACGAATTCAATAAAATAAGTCAACGACATCAACACTGAACGCCTTGGACTGACGGGGCTTCTCAGGCCTGACAAACTTCACGACCTCATTTGAGAATGATGCTTCTGAAAAAGATGCAAATAGGCTTGAAATGAAATATTTGAAAACGATGTTTCCCTTTAGAAATCACTGCTGTCGCGAGAGTAAGCTTCGACACTCAGGACCGCTGCCTTTGCCAGAGGCTGGGCGCGATAAATCTACCATATATGCTTTCTAAATCAATCCATGCATAACTTAGATACGCTGAACTTGTTTGATAGCTCTAGCTAAGAGCGCATTTTAAAACAAAAAAATTACGTCCTTTAGGCACTTGCGGCCGTGTTAAGGTGCAGGGTCTCCTGCTCACGGATTGAAGGCGGGCCAGTTGGCACATATCTTAGTTACAAACAACGCGGGAAACAAGTATCTCTGTGTCAGTGTGCCCTTCCTGTCGTCTTTTTCCCCGCGCTGTTTGTAACTCTCTTGTTCAGGTCGCGGGGCACATGAAAATTCTAAGTTGTGGATTTCGGCATTTCTAACCGTTAACTCGATTGGCCCAATTTAGACATTTCTTGAGTAAAGTATCAATCTGATCTATGCCATAAAGTTTTATAGTATTTTTTTATTATTTAGTGGCACGAATTGATCTTTTTACCGTAGTAGTGGCCTTGTGGCTTCGGTCTTTCCCTCGACTGTTGTCTAGCTTGTAGCATACTATGGTGTCCATTATAAGATTTTTCGCTCTCACATGTGTGTGTTTGTGTTGAATATTGTTTTATTTTTACAGTTGATGTATCAATAATTCACGGTTTCGTGTTTTTTCATTACACTTTGGTTCCTGGTCTATTGTGTGTGGTTGTACAATGGTTGTGTAAAAAGTGCTGTTGTTTTGTTTTTGTTATGTGCGCGTCTTGCACGCCTGTGCTGTGCCTTGTGCTACGCACGGACCGAACTTTAACGTGGGAAAAGAATGAACTCCCACAATAGCATTTTTACGGCTGAAGCACACAGCATTTTACTTGTTCTACATCACACTGTACAACATCAAATTTTAAAGACAGCAGTGTATGCGGATTTTCTAAGCGTTGCACGTGCACCTGCACAGAAAAACGTCCAAAAATTATGTAATAAATCTTGTTTTTAATGCTCTTATGTCACCGTACGCCTCAAGTCTTGAGATAAGAATATGTTGTGTTCCTGGACGCAGGAATAGCCCGGAACGATATCGCAGATCAAATGGCCACTGCTGCTAAAGTCATGAATACAGCGGACATAGCAACAGTGCCGTACACAGGCATGAAGCCACACACCAGACACCCACTTCGCAACACATGGCAAACACGCTGGAGGGAACACACGGATAAAAAGTTACACGTGTAATGAAACCACACTTGGGATCATACAGTACTGACTCACACAACACACTTTGAAGTTACCTTAGCTAGGTTACGGATAGGCAATACAGATGTGACACACTCGCACTCACTGGATCTGCAAGACCCCTGTGTGGCGGGTGTGGGGAAGGCCTATCCGTGATGCACATCCTCATTCAACGTAAGGCACTCGCATTACACGACGCAGCTCAACAGACAACATATTCCATTACACCCGTCATACGTTTTAGGAGAAAATGCCATGTTTTCTGTTCAGCGTACCTTTAAGTTTCTGTGAGAGGTTCGCTTCTTACAGCTCACCTCATATCACCCATAGTTTTGCCCCTGGTCCTATACACCAGCCACGATATTTATCTTTTGATTGATTGATTGATTGTGGGGGTTTAACGCGCCGACGCAACGCAGGCGATGAGGCGCGCCGTAGTGGAGGGCTCCGGATTAATTTTGACCACCTGGGGATCTTTAACGTGCGCCGAAATCTCGTACACACGGGCGTTTTTGCTTTTCGCCTCCATCAGAAAAGCGGCCGCCGCGGCCGGGAATCGAACCCGCGACCTCGTGCTCTGCAGCGCAACACCTTAGCCACTGAGCCACCGCGGCGGGTGATATTTATCTTTTAACTGCTCTTGGTCTTCATCCTGGCCCTGTACATCACCCGTCCTCGTTGTATTTAATTGATTTTACTTGTGTTCCCTCTAACCAATTTTAGTTGTCACTTGTTCATCAAAACGGTTCCTTGGCGCTCTTTCCCCTAGTTGGCCTTACGCTCTTTACCTTCAAACATCACCATCATCATCAGAAGTAGGTAGGCTGTCCCTTGCGTCCTGAATAGCCTCCATTGATTTATTTATTCGTCAAAAACTCACGTGCGACGAAGCGTGCCTTGGCGACCACGGGCCCGGTGAAGCGCAGGTACATCCTGGGCAGGCCCGTTATGCCTAGGTTGCAGATGCCGTCCACCTGTGCACGCATCTGCGCCCGCCACTCGGTGCGCGCCGTGGTCAGGTTGCAGTTGACTTGCAGGCGCTCGACGCGCAACTGTGGGAGGCCTCCTACCACGGCTGCGCGGAGGAACCTCCGCCTACGGAACTCCCACAGCTCGGGCAGCCGCGACGGGAAGCCCCGCAGGACGCGCCGCATCAAACCGCCCAAGCGCTCAGAGCAGGGCGCCGACACGTTGGACAGCTTGAACAGCGGCGTGGTGGGAGCCGCCGTGGTAGTCGTCGATGTCGCCAGGACAGTGGCCACTGCGTGAAAAAGTGTTGTCGCGAAAACATAAAACACATTGTTGGGCAAGTTAATGCATGCATGATCTAAAGATTAAAGCGCGAAAACACAACTATACAGAAGCACAACGGGACAATCGCTCTTTCAACTAGATTTATTGGGAGCAGGCTTGCTCTCAAGACTAAAACCTGCCCGAGGCACCTTGTGTATTCAAGGTGACAATACTGGCCACACATCGGGCCTCAAGGCCCCGAACATCAGCTGTAACTAAAGGCGCGTTGTCTATAGGTGGAGGGTAACAATTACCACGAATGGTGGCCGCCGGAGTCTTGGTCAAGCTCGGGCGGACGGGCTCCCTGTCTACCAGATGGAGTTCCTGGACCTCACTGACCATCAGGTAAAGTCAGTGAAAAAAGTACCCCAGTTACTTGCTTTTTTCTATGACACATGGGAAAGAAAGCTTCTTCTAAAGAAGCGGATTGGCTCCAGAAGGTACAATTGCTCCTGCTGCAAACCAGAAGTTTTCCGAAACCGGGCAACTATTCTTGCTTTCTCGTCATTGAATCGTTTGATTACAGACCGCCCTGTTGCCTCAGATTGAGTATTTCTGATTTCAAAGTTTATTGATATAATACATTGAGTGTCATAAATAAAAAAAAATCATCACCCGGGAAAATTCTTGTCGCGGTGAACAATCTACTGCAGTCCCCACAGCTCCTTTCTTAGTCGCGCATGGGTGGTCTGGATGCGACAGTCGCACCCCATTGGATCCTCAACAGGTTTCGGGGTGTGACATCTAGCTAGACCTCCTAGATGAAACAGATGTCGACTTTTTGAAGGCATGAGGGGTCAAGCCGCCACGGCACTGGTGCGCATTACCATCATCCTAGGTAAAAGGAAACTTCCACTAAACATATCATCTTGACCTTTGACCGTCCGACACTCCCAGAATACATCAAAGCAAGCTCATCTGATCCTAAATCCGTCCTTTCACCCCCGAAACCCAAGGCAGTGTTTTAATAGTAATCGGTTCAGGCATTCAACCAACTCTTGTCCTGGCCGATTTAAGTGTGTAAAGTGTTCGGCACACGAGCACGTAACAGATTCCTGCCAAACCACACAACTGACCCGGAGCAACTGGCAGGATCCCCACCCGGCACATTCCCGTACCCATGACAAGTTCCAACTTAAGAAGTAAATAATAATAGCAGGAGCGTTCCCGCTAACTGTACTCGTGGGGAACCATTTCTTTGTATTTATTCGAAATATTCCCGCGGCCCCCAGTGGGTAAGTGCTTTGTCCCAAAGTAAATAACCGCTGCACCTGACGCCGTATCCCTTATAATGACGATAGGCGCAGAGAACATGATCGCACAACTCCGTCTTGTCCGGGAAACAGCTGAAGACGGCTACGTTGCCACAGGGTAGGCGGGGAATTGTCTTGTACAAGCATCCCGTCACCCTCTTGGAGCTTGAATGGTGGCTGCACTATCGCCTCGTGGGTGGATCGAAGCAGAAGGTGGGTTAGCGGGCATGGCTAAGGCGCGTCTGCAGAGTGGTACGTTATAGGCCGGCTTGTTATCACTGCTTGGAATTCGCAGCGTCGTCTGCAGCTCTTCAACAGTCACGCAACTGCGGCGGAGACTTCGACATAGTGCCCGCACGGGCACCTTGTGTATTCAGGGTGACGGTATTGGCAGCATCGTGTGCCACGACCCCCCAAACATACGCTGCAACCAGTCGTGGCAGTGTTTATAGGCGGATGGTAAGAAACCACGAACAGTGGCCGTCAGAGCCCTGGTCAAGCTCCGGCCGATGGGCTCCCTGTCTGTTTAACTGGCAGGGAGCTTCGGGACCTCTCTAGGCATCAGGGTAAGGCTCGGGAAGAAAAAAACTACCCGTAAAAGGGTGAACTGAAGGGCTTGTTGGTACATCATATAGTTTGAAAACAGCGCGAAAGATGGCACTAAGCAAGTAACAGACGACACCATGCTTTTTCCTATCGTTTGTAGTTTTTCTAAATCCTCCAAACCCAATGGCCAGCCTCCTGAAAGGTGCCGCACACCAAAGTTTTGTTTGCACCTCTTCCGACTATGCCCATCCCAAAGTCGTCCACGTGGATCGCCGCAAGCCTTAATACGCCAGATGACGTGTTTTTATTGTTTTTTCCCGGCATTGTACTGCGTCTACTGTAGCTTTATACTGATATGTTGGTCACACCATCTATATATGGTTTTTTTGGCGGTTACATCGTTACTGCCACCTGTATTCTGGTACCGAATCCTCATCTTTCAATGCTTGTCAAAACTCTCGCATTGGACGAATTTCAACCAGAGCTGCGAAAACTCGACTATCCAACGTCATCTACCCGACAATCTCATCATCTGGCCATCAGCTCATTCATTACAGGAACGAGGCGGCTCCTGGCACTGACTGAGTAAGCGCTCCGAATTTTTTCAGCTCCTGAATATAATAGGGGCATAACAACATTATCTGTCAGGTGGATGGCTTCTGGTGTCAGTACCTGACAGAAGGTCACGTCAGGTTCACCAAATGTGATTTCGCTGCGCTTTCGACACCTTCACCCACAATCCAGAGATACCGGTCGAGGGGATCGGCTTATTAGCCAATCCGCTCAACCGGTATTTGTGTCAGCGTCTTTGAGAACCTCAAAAGGAGCAGCTAGTTTAGAAGTTACTGTTTCGCAGAAACGTCACATTACGTGTCCCATGTTCTGGCATACTTACTCAAGGGATTGGCCAGTGATCATGACAGAGGCCACAAGAGGCTGAATCATGGCATTGGCATGGCCGATTCCTGTTAGGCAGTGTCAGCAAACCATCTATACTAGAGCTACCACCACTCAACGAAAAGTGCTCTCGCAATCTGATACCGTCAGAGCTAGCTTAGGCGTCCCGGTAACTTTTTTGTGGAATGGTCAAGCATATTTAAGTAAACAACAGAAATTGTTCGCCAGACACGGACTAGGATCCTCTGTGATAAATGATTAGTTATAAAAATACCCGCTTGAAGCATTGGTAGACAACACAACAAGTAGACAACACGAATAGCTAGGAAAGGGCCGCGTAAAACTGAAGTGATTCACATCAGATAAATATTTTGAGTGAAGTACAGTTAATACAAACACTAGATACATAGTTCGAGTACAATATAATGGCGAGAATATTGCACAATTTCCAGATCAATTTTAAATGGAGACAGCATTGAACACAATTGTACGCAAGTTGAAACTGTATTAGAAAGCACACTAGCGGCAAGTCGTTTTTAGTTAATTAGCATTTGGAAACTTCAATTCGATAAAACTTTTATAGAATAATATAAGGCTTGTTATTCCATAACGTGGTTAACGATACTGTCCTCGTGATTAATATAAACAAAGGAATAATTTCTTAACTTTTCCTAGTAAGTGATGGTTTTCTGTGGCTGCGCTTCGTGTCTACAGATACGTCTTGCAGAAGTACTGAAAGAGTATTTGAACCTTTGACTAGACAAGTTGTAACTACCAGCTAGAACCAAAATTTTCTACGTTGAGAGAAGTGTGTCTAGGTTGGCAATGCTAGTAGGAACACGAGCGGCTCGTAAAGGTTTTGTTTTCAGTGAAGTTATTCGCAAAACGTGACTTTTACGACGCCTTCCGATTGCATGTAGTAATGGCTGTAGGTGTCTTGGACGTGGAAAAACGCTCAACCATGGTTTGTTGCTTCGAAGATTTGACGCCATGGTTTAGAGTCGAGTTAGCGCGCACTGATAAGACACTAAGCGAGCACCGAAAGAGGCGGATGTGCGGATGGGTGCGGGCGGGGTGCGGTGAATACATCCCTTTCCTTTGAGATTTGTGCAGAAGGTTGGGGAAATAGGTACCGGGATAACTGAAAAGTGTTTCCTAGCGCGAAAAAAAATACCGACGCCAACCCACAGAAGAATGCGGACTGGACAGATTGTAGACATCAGCTGAAATTACAAAAGATCAAACCGTAAAATCGCCGGATTCCGGAAAACTACGCGTCCGGAGATTTTACGGTTTGATGTTTTGTAATTTCTATTGATGTCTACAATCTGTCGCGTCCGCATTCTTCTCTGTGTTCGGGTCGTTTTTTTTTGCGCTAGGAAAACATGCCTCAGTTGATTTGCAATGCTGGTTCGGTAACGAGAGAATAGGTGCAGAAAAGGTAGAGGGCAAAAGGGCTGGTTACCTCTTTTTTGGAGGGGATCCTCGGTAGCTGTTTCTACACAGATAAAGTATAAGACGCACACCTGGACCTGGATTTGGTTCTGGCGCAGCCCTGAAACCAAGTGGAGCAACTCAGCTGCCTCGCGGCTGACTACTCTGCCGAGCAGTTGCTCCCCACCCTCAAATGTATACCCGCCGCAGTAAAGGCGCATATCGGAATCGTCCAAGTAGACTTTGAGCACGCTTCATGCAATGGTTAAGGAAGTTAGGAAAAGAAGCGCAAAGGCATAGCATAGCAAAGTAACTGTTGACCATTCACTGTCGCTGGTTATGTTTGCGGGAACGGATGCTCACTGGCACGGCTAGTACACCTGGTGTGTTGAGTGTACGTTCGGACCGAAGCAGCCTTTTGAAAGCCACCTAATGATTGCCTTAGTTCACTGTTAGAGTCAAACTAGGGCAGACCATGCAGGGAAATATATATATATATATATATAACGTTAGTAGAGACAGGGACAAACGAGAAAGACGTAGAAAATAAAAATAAGTTTACTGACGTTTCAGGGAGAGGGCTCTACGTCTTTCTCGTTTGTCCCTGTCTCTACTAACCTTATTTTATTCGCGCTCTGTGTGAGTTTTTATCTTTTCAGACTATATATATATATATATATATATATATATATATATATATATATATATATATATATATATATATATATATATATATATATATATATATATATATATATATATATATATATATAACACAGAAATAAGAGTTGGCAGTCAAGATAACCTCGGAAAGCAAAGGGGAGGGTGTGGTAGGTCATTGAAACAGATAAATAAATTTGAAAGAAAGAAACTCCACTTTCTTTCTTTCAAAATTCTTTATCTGTTTCAATGACCTACCACACCCTCCCCTTTGCTTTCCGAGGTTATCTTGACTGCCAACTCTTATTTCTGTGTTATTTTCAACTAGACCCTCATTTCCTATTCTGATTCGCTATATATATATATATATATATATATAGCAGAACAGAGAGATACGGGACGAGGGACTCGGTAAAGATACATATCAAGGTTGCAGTCGTCATTGCCAGTGCTATTCGGCTTTTTTCGAAATATATAATAGGGCCGAATGACGTGTGCTTGTCACGTTTCTTTGATTCATTTGATAAATAAGCGAAAATATAAGTCGAGAAAAAATCCGCCGTTTTCCGGGAGCGGGACTCGAACCCACATCTCCGCATAACCGGTGCGGTGCGTTCGCCATTACGCTATCCCCACAGCGGCTTCTCTCTCGACTTTAAAGCGGGGGTTTATATTTACAAGAGCTCTGAGGCCGGTCAACTAGCGCCGCCCCTCGACTACCGCGGGAGACGTAGAACGTCTTCTTTCCCAGCGGCCGCCACGTAGAACGTGGTCGGAGGTCGGGGTTAGCAATTGGCATATCCGAACTGCTGGAGCCAGTGCCTCGTAATGCATGTAGCAGAACAGAGAGATACGGGACGAGGGACTCGGTAAAGATACATATCAAGGTTGCAGTCGTCATTGCCAGTGCTATTCGGCTTTTTTCGAAATATATAATAGGGCCGAATGACGTGTGCTTGTCACGTTTCTTTGATTCATTTGATAAATAAGCGAAAATATAAGTCGAGAAAAAATCCGCCGTTTTCCGGGAGCGGGACTCGAACCCACATCTCCGCATAACCGGTGCGGTGCGTTCGCCATTACGCTATCCCCACAGCGGCTTCTCTCTCGACTTTAAAGCGGGGGTTTATATTTACAAGAGCTCTGAGGCCGGTCAACTAGCGCCGCCCCTCGACTACCGCGGGAGACGTAGAACGTCTTCTTTCCCAGCGGCCGCCACGTAGAACGTGGTCGGAGGTCGGGGTTAGCAATTGGCATATCCGAACTGCTGGAGCCAGTGCCTCGTAATGCATGTAGCAGAACAGAGAGATACGGGACGAGGGACTCGGTAAAGATACATATCAAGGTTGCAGTCGTCATTGCCAGTGCTATTCGGCTTTTTTCGAAATATATAATAGGGCCGAATGACGTGTGCTTGTCACGTTTCTTTGATTCATTTGATAAATAAGCGAAAATATAAGTCGAGAAAAAATCCGCCGTTTTCCGGGAGCGGGACTCGAACCCACATCTCCGCATAACCGGTGCGGTGCGTTCGCCATTACGCTATCCCCACAGCGGCTTCTCTCTCGACTTTAAAGCGGGGGTTTATATTTACAAGAGCTCTGAGGCCGGTCAACTAGCGCCGCCCCTCGACTACCGCGGGAGACGTAGAACGTCTTCTTTCCCAGCGGCCGCCACGTAGAACGTGGTCGGAGGTCGGGGTTAGCAATTGGCATATCCGAACTGCTGGAGCCAGTGCCTCGTAATGCATGTAGCAGAACAGAGAGATACGGGACGAGGGACTCGGTAAAGATACATATCAAGGTTGCAGTCGTCATTGCCAGTGCTATTCGGCTTTTTTCGAAATATATAATAGGGCCGAATGACGTGTGCTTGTCACGTTTCTTTGATTCATTTGATAAATAAGCGAAAATATAAGTCGAGAAAAAATCCGCCGTTTTCCGGGAGCGGGACTCGAACCCACATCTCCGCATAACCGGTGCGGTGCGTTCGCCATTACGCTATCCCCACAGCGGCTTCTCTCTCGACTTTAAAGCGGGGGTTTATATTTACAAGAGCTCTGAGGCCGGTCAACTAGCGCCGCCCCTCGACTACCGCGGGAGACGTAGAACGTCTTCTTTCCCAGCGGCCGCCACGTAGAACGTGGTCGGAGGTCGGGGTTAGCAATTGGCATATCCGAACTGCTGGAGCCAGTGCCTCGTAATGCATGTAGCAGAACAGAGAGATACGGGACGAGGGACTCGGTAAAGATACATATCAAGGTTGCAGTCGTCATTGCCAGTGCTATTCGGCTTTTTTCGAAATATATAATAGGGCCGAATGACGTGTGCTTGTCACGTTTCTTTGATTCATTTGATAAATAAGCGAAAATATAAGTCGAGAAAAAATCCGCCGTTTTCCGGGAGCGGGACTCGAACCCACATCTCCGCATAACCGGTGCGGTGCGTTCGCCATTACGCTATCCCCACAGCGGCTTCTCTCTCGACTTTAAAGCGGGGGTTTATATTTACAAGAGCTCTGAGGCCGGTCAACTAGCGCCGCCCCTCGACTACCGCGGGAGACGTAGAACGTCTTCTTTCCCAGCGGCCGCCACGTAGAACGTGGTCGGAGGTCGGGGTTAGCAATTGGCATATCCGAACTGCTGGAGCCAGTGCCTCGTAATGCATGTAGCAGAACAGAGAGATACGGGACGAGGGACTCGGTAAAGATACATATCAAGGTTGCAGTCGTCATTGCCAGTGCTATTCGGCTTTTTTCGAAATATATAATAGGGCCGAATGACGTGTGCTTGTCACGTTTCTTTGATTCATTTGATAAATAAGCGAAAATATAAGTCGAGAAAAAATCCGCCGTTTTCCGGGAGCGGGACTCGAACCCACATCTCCGCATAACCGGTGCGGTGCGTTCGCCATTACGCTATCCCCACAGCGGCTTCTCTCTCGACTTTAAAGCGGGGGTTTATATTTACAAGAGCTCTGAGGCCGGTCAACTAGCGCCGCCCCTCGACTACCGCGGGAGACGTAGAACGTCTTCTTTCCCAGCGGCCGCCACGTAGAACGTGGTCGGAGGTCGGGGTTAGCAATTGACATATCCGAACTGCTGGAGCCAGTGCCTCGTAATGCATGTAGCAGAACAGAGAGATACGGGACGAGGGACTCGGTAAAGATACATATCAAGGTTGCAGTCGTCATTGCCAGTGCTATTCGGCTTTTTTCGAAATATATAATAGGGCCGAATGACGTGTGCTTGTCACGTTTCTTTGATTCATTTGATAAATAAGCGAAAATATAAGTCGAGGGGCGGCGCTAGTTGACCGGCCTCAGAGCTCTTGTAAATATAAACCCCCGCTTTAAAGTCGAGAGAGAAGCCGCTGTGGGGATAGCGTAATGGCGAACGCACCGCACCGGTTATGCGGAGATGTGGGTTCGAGTCCCGCTCCCGGAAAACGGCGGATTTTTTCTCGACTTATATTTTCGCTTATTTATCAAATGAATCAAAGAAACGTGACAAGCACACGTCATTCGGCCCTATTATATATTTCGAAAAAAGCCGAATAGCACTGGCAATGACGACTGCAACCTTGATATGTATCTTTACCGAGTCCCTCGTCCCGTATCTCTCTGTTCTGCTACATGCATTACGAGGCACTGGCTCCAGCAGTTCGGATATGCCAATTGCTAACCCCGACCTCCGACCACGTTCTACGTGGCGGCCGCTGGGAAAGAAGACGTTCTACGTCTCCCGCGGTAGTCGAGGGGCGGCGCTAGTTGACCGGCCTCAGAGCTCTTGTAAATATAAACCCCCGCTTTAAAGTCGAGAGAGAAGCCGCTGTGGGGATAGCGTAATGGCGAACGCACCGCACCGGTTATGCGGAGATGTGGGTTCGAGTCCCGCTCCCGGAAAACGGCGGATTTTTTCTCGACTTATATTTTCGCTTATTTATCAAATGAATCAAAGAAACGTGACAAGCACACGTCATTCGGCCCTATTATATATTTCGAAAAAAGCCGAATAGCACTGGCAATGACGACTGCAACCTTGATATGTATCTTTACCGAGTCCCTCGTCCCGTATCTCTCTGTTCTGCTACATGCATTACGAGGCACTGGCTCCAGCAGTTCGGATATGCCAATTGCTAACCCCGACCTCCGACCACGTTCTACGTGGCGGCCGCTGGGAAAGAAGACGTTCTACGTCTCCCGCGGTAGTCGAGGGGCGGCGCTAGTTGACCGGCCTCAGAGCTCTTGTAAATATAAACCCCCGCTTTAAAGTCGAGAGAGAAGCCGCTGTGGGGATAGCGTAATGGCGAACGCACCGCACCGGTTATGCGGAGATGTGGGTTCGAGTCCCGCTCCCGGAAAACGGCGGATTTTTTCTCGACTTATATTTTCGCTTATTTATCAAATGAATCAAAGAAACGTGACAAGCACACGTCATTCGGCCCTATTATATATTTCGAAAAAAGCCGAATAGCACTGGCAATGACGACTGCAACCTTGATATGTATCTTTACCGAGTCCCTCGTCCCGTATCTCTCTGTTCTGCTACATGCATTACGAGGCACTGGCTCCAGCAGTTCGGATATGCCAATTGCTAACCCCGACCTCCGACCACGTTCTACGTGGCGGCCGCTGGGAAAGAAGACGTTCTACGTCTCCCGCGGTAGTCGAGGGGCGGCGCTAGTTGACCGGCCTCAGAGCTCTTGTAAATATAAACCCCCGCTTTAAAGTCGAGAGAGAAGCCGCTGTGGGGATAGCGTAATGGCGAACGCACCGCACCGGTTATGCGGAGATGTGGGTTCGAGTCCCTCTCCCGGAAAACGGCGGATTTTTTCTCGACTTATATTTTCGCTTATTTATCAAATGAATCAAAGAAACGTGACAAGCACACGTCATTCGGCCCTATTATATATTTCGAAAAAAGCCGAATAGCACTGGCAATGACGACTGCAACCTTGATATGTATCTTTACCGAGTCCCTCGTCCCGTATCTCTCTGTTCTGCTACATGCATTACGAGGCACTGGCTCCAGCAGTTCGGATATGCCAATTGCTAACCCCGACCTCCGACCACGTTCTACGTGGCGGCCGCTGGGAAAGAAGACGTTCTACGTCTCCCGCGGTAGTCGAGGGGCGGCGCTAGTTGACCGGCCTCAGAGCTCTTGTAAATATAAACCCCCGCTTTAAAGTCGAGAGAGAAGCCGCTGTGGGGATAGCGTAATGGCGAACGCACCGCACCGGTTATGCGGAGATGTGGGTTCGAGTCCCGCTCCCGGAAAACGGCGGATTTTTTCTCGACTTATATTTTCGCTTATTTATCAAATGAATCAAAGAAACGTGACAAGCACACGTCATTCGGCCCTATTATATATTTCGAAAAAAGCCGAATAGCACTGGCAATGACGACTGCAACCTTGATATGTATCTTTACCGAGTCCCTCGTCCCGTATCTCTCTGTTCTGCTACATGCATTACGAGGCACTGGCTCCAGCAGTTCGGATATGCCAATTGCTAACCCCGACCTCCGACCACGTTCTACGTGGCGGCCGCTGGGAAAGAAGACGTTCTACGTCTCCCGCGGTAGTCGAGGGGCGGCGCTAGTTGACCGGCCTCAGAGCTCTTGTAAATATAAACCCCCGCTTTAAAGTCGAGAGAGAAGCCGCTGTGGGGATAGCGTAATGGCGAACGCACCGCACCGGTTATGCGGAGATGTGGGTTCGAGTCCCGCTCCCGGAAAACGGCGGATTTTTTCTCGACTTATATTTTCGCTTATTTATCAAATGAATCAAAGAAACGTGACAAGCACACGTCATTCGGCCCTATTATATATTTCGAAAAAAGCCGAATAGCACTGGCAATGACGACTGCAACCTTGATATGTATCTTTACCGAGTCCCTCGTCCCGTATCTCTCTGTTCTGCTACATGCATTACGAGGCACTGGCTCCAGCAGTTCGGATATGCCAATTGCTAACCCCGACCTCCGACCACGTTCTACGTGGCGGCCGCTGGGAAAGAAGACGTTCTACGTCTCCCGCGGTAGTCGAGGGGCGGCGCTAGTTGACCGGCCTCAGAGCTCTTGTAAATATAAACCCCCGCTTTAAAGTCGAGAGAGAAGCCGCTGTGGGGATAGCGTAATGGCGAACGCACCGCACCGGTTATGCGGAGATGTGGGTTCGAGTCCCGCTCCCGGAAAACGGCGGATTTTTTCTCGACTTATATTTTCGCTTATTTATCAAATGAATCAAAGAAACGTGACAAGCACACGTCATTCGGCCCTATTATATATTTCGAAAAAAGCCGAATAGCACTGGCAATGACGACTGCAACCTTGATATGTATCTTTACCGAGTCCCTCGTCCCGTATCTCTCTGTTCTGCTACATGCATTACGAGGCACTGGCTCCAGCAGTTCGGATATGCCAATTGCTAACCCCGACCTCCGACCACGTTCTACGTGGCGGCCGCTGGGAAAGAAGACGTTCTACGTCTCCCGCGGTAGTCGAGGGGCGGCGCTAGTTGACCGGCCTCAGAGCTCTTGTAAATATAAACCCCCGCTTTAAAGTCGAGAGAGAAGCCGCTGTGGGGATAGCGTAATGGCGAACGCACCGCACCGGTTATGCGGAGATGTGGGTTCGAGTCCCGCTCCCGGAAAACGGCGGATTTTTTCTCGACTTATATTTTCGCTTATTTATCAAATGAATCAAAGAAACGTGACAAGCACACGTCATTCGGCCCTATTATATATTTCGAAAAAAGCCGAATAGCACTGGCAATGACGACTGCAACCTTGATATGTATCTTTACCGAGTCCCTCGTCCCGTATCTCTCTGTTCTGCTACATGCATTACGAGGCACTGGCTCCAGCAGTTCGGATATGCCAATTGCTAACCCCGACCTCCGACCACGTTCTACGTGGCGGCCGCTGGGAAAGAAGACGTTCTACGTCTCCCGCGGTAGTCGAGGGGCGGCGCTAGTTGACCGGCCTCAGAGCTCTTGTAAATATAAACCCCCGCTTTAAAGTCGAGAGAGAAGCCGCTGTGGGGATAGCGTAATGGCGAACGCACCGCACCGGTTATGCGGAGATGTGGGTTCGAGTCCCGCTCCCGGAAAACGGCGGATTTTTTCTCGACTTATATTTTCGCTTATTTATCAAATGAATCAAAGAAACGTGACAAGCACACGTCATTCGGCCCTATTATATATTTCGAAAAAAGCCGAATAGCACTGGCAATGACGACTGCAACCTTGATATATATATATATATATATATATATATATATATATATATATATATATATATATATATATATATATATATATATTTATTTATATATTTCTATATACACATATACAAACATATATTTTGTTATATTCGAAGCATGTCTTCGCCAAAGCCGGCAGGTGTTGTGGCGCCAATGTTTTAGGCGCCCATTATTTGGTTGCAGAAAGTATTGTAGGCAAGTACATCGGCGAATACCTTTTAAACCGCTTCCATATGAAGAACAGTCATACATATGTATCATCTTCATCATCGCCAGTGTATCTTTGCCCACTGCAGGGCAAAGGCCTCTCCCATTATTCTCCAATTACCCTGGTCCTGTGCTAGCTGCGACGAATTTATCCCCGCAAACTTCTTGATCTCATCTGCCCATCTAACTGTCTGCCCCTCCTGCCACGCTTGCGTTCTCTAGGGATTTATCCTGTTACCGTTAATGACCAACGCATGCCCACGTCCATTTCTTCGTCTTAATTTCTACTAATATGTCCTTAACACGCGTTTGTTCCCTGACCCACTTTGCACGGCCAAAAGTGCTTTTTTTAGAAAGAGGGAGGAAGTTCACACATTGCGACATTTATTTCCGTTGCAATAAACCTGACTCCGTGGTGAAAAATCGTTAGCGCATACCAAGGGAAAGCAGGTGTACCGATCTACTGCGTTCTTTGGACCAAATACTGCCTTTCAATGACGCAACATCGTCGCCTACCGATGTCTTCACTCAGGTCGGACTGGTAAACCATGTTGCGTGACATGCAGTCAGCTTGTCATGCATTCGCAACGTGACGTTGTTACGCGTTAGCAGAACCACTTTTAGAGCGTCTGGAGCGCTGTGTGGATTGATAAACTTTCTAAAGGCGAGATGCCCAATGGAAGGCTTAAACATAGGCCGAGGAACCGGCGCAAAAAGCCGGCCCTTTTTGAGCTCATGACCTGGTATCCCGGGCGTGTAGTTCGCGATACCTGCATATCCACGAATAGCGCCGCAACAGTCTGTCAAGTTACACCTGGGAACATCAGAGTTCTATTAACAGTCTCAAATTCCATCGTAAATGTCATTCTAAAGCGGCTATTCCAGAACATATAACACATCCGGTATTTCCAGACGCAACATTTCATAAGCATACGACATGATGACCAGCGAAACAGAAGCAAGGACCTGTGGAAGAACACCGAACGACGCTAGTGCCGTCCCACGTTCTTTTTGTACTTTTTTCTGTTCCGCTAGTAACAATGCCTTATTATTCTCGTTATCGACTAGCCCAACGTTCTGCCTTGTCCATAAGAAGATAAAATGTCATTACGACCACGCTGGGAGCGCCTATAGTCGTGGTTTCAAAAGGTATAGTTTCGTTGTGTGGGGGAGCGTTCTGGTCACGCAGAACACTGCTGTTGGAAAGACGCAGAGAAATAATCTGCGGCTTGTTACATCATACGCAGCATTCCTGTATTTAAAATGGTGCAAAGGAACTATTTCTGATGCCAAGTAGTCCTTAATAAAAAGAAACGTGTATTTTACAAGGTTTTTTTTCAACGTTGGCAGTAAACCCATCAGTGATACGGCAGTAAAATAATGCACAGCGACCACAGGTATGACTGGAAAGGAGAGCCCTTGGTAGGTTTCTGCTTTTCCAGTAATGGTGCGCTGTGTCTTCTCTGGACGACTTCGTTCGAAGCCTTGTTATACGGTTATTTTTGGCAGGCTGCTTGATATCAGCGGGAATAAATAGTAAATATACCTCATGATGAACTATAAATCAACAGGAATATCGCAGTGCCTCAAAATGCGGAATTTGTAAGCGGAAATCAGGCTCACCTGTGCCGTTTTCAGGATGCGTCACCTCGTTGGAGTCATTCTTGACGAGCGGGACCGCTGGACTTGCCTGCAGGGAGGACGACAACTTATTAAATGCCATCCTCAAGTCCGAACAAGTTGTTGTTTCAACAGAGAGAGGAAACCTTCTATATCTTTCGTTGCTCTTCCTCGTGCGGCACATTTCACTAAAATGAACAACAATCCCGACAGTCTCTCTCACGTGGTTCCATATCTTTGTGGCGGAAAATACTACTGCACACATCGCGCTCAGGGCTACTGTGTGTTCCCGAACAAAACCCACAAATGGCACAAACCAGTCAAAGGTGAGCGAATGTGATCGTTACGGTTCGTAGGTTTCTCAAAACGGGCATCCAGAGGAGAGCGGGGAAAGACGGGCGACAGGTGTCCAGATGGTGGCGTAACGGCTCTCCTTAAGGTATCGGCAAGGGCCAGACTGGCTGACAGCGTGCACTTGAAGGTTTACAGCGTAACCTGTCGATAGATGGTGACTGTGACCTAGCGCGTGGTAGGCTTGTGCAGCGGGAGCTTGGAGAATGAGGTGAGGGCGGCCGTCATAGCAAACTGGCCACCACGGGCAGTTCTTGTAAGGCCTCCTTGTTACGTACGAAAGGTCTGCGCTCAGGTCGGCATTTCAATCTGGACATGCGGAACATTTACCAGTTTCGAAAGGTTTTTACACGGGAGACGTAAGTTGCCGCGTGTAGAGAAGGCGTGGTCTTGATGCGAGATAACCTTGCGGGGACATATTCCTCTGCAATATTGCTGCGGAAAGGCGTAATACCCTGAGTGTGCAGTGTCCAATGATTAAATGATCATCATCGTCATCAACAGCCTGTTGTAGTCCACTGACGGGGGAAGGCCTCTCCCAAAGATTTTCAGTGAATTCTATCGTGTTTTTTCTGCGTCGAGCCTTTGCCCCCATATTCTCTTACTTGTTCACTCCATCCATAAAATAGTATGTGAATAAAAGAATCGCGCTCGAAAGAATTATGGTTGCGCGGGTGACACCGTTGCTGATTTATGTCGACAATGTGCCCTATTTTTGCGTCTTTTTATTCTACGCACGGGTGTAAAATTCAGATTTGACGGCTTGTTTCCCGTCCATTGTGGGAAACAATGGTTAGATATGTGGTAGTAATGCCGCGTATTAGAACGAATTTATTATGTTGAGGGCTTAGGTAAAGTGGGATAAACAAGGTGGCAAGTAGCTCAAAAATAGGGTTAAACACCTATTAAATACAAATCAATCAGGAGTCCGTGGGATACTTCAAAAGTAAAACCTGAACGGTTAAACGTGAGAGCACTGTCTTTTACTGATTCTACTTTCTATCTGGAGTGATTTTAGTGTTTAGATCTTAATCTTTCTTACGCAACCACTCCTTTGGCGCTCTGTGCCTCAGTTGGCCTTGCACCATTATAATCCAAATATCCTCATCATCAATATAAGACAGCCGAACCAAGATAACTCCGGAGTGAGCACTGCCAACAACAAAAAACAGCTGCTAGGAGTTATATCGCATTTTACGAACGAGCCATTCCTCTACGATCCCTTCCTGCCTTTCGCTGTCATCCGGAAGATAAACCTAGCGCGGACGCGAAACGTATATGCGATGAAGGCAGCGACTTACAGGACTAATAGTGTTTATGATGAATTTCGTTAACTGCATTTGTGCCATTTCTTTTTAATGTACTATTTTCGCACGATATTCGGGGCTACAAGAACACGATGATATAAGCACTGCGTATCGAAGAGGAGTTACTACTGCAAAAGCATTTCGAACTATATTCATTGGCAATGACCTCCTCGCAACACAATGCACTTCCGTCGTGATATCTCTTAAGCGTGTCATTAAGTACTTGTCAGAGATTAAATTTTTACAGCCGATTTTATACCATGCATAATCAAAAACTGGCCCTATACACCAGCCATCTCCATTTTATTTATATTTATTCTTGCTTACCAGTTTTTGTACTAAGTTTTCACCTCTGTTGGTTAACCACTTCTTGTTGGTACTCTTGCACTAGCTGGCCTTGGGCGATGAAAATCCAACCATCATTATTAATTGACTAATTGACTTGCATACGGATCTCTCACCGCTCCTCGTCCAGTGTGTACTAAGCCGCTTTTCTGATGGAGGCCAAAACAGGAAACGCTCGTGTGTTCGTGATTCCGGCACACGTTAAAGGTCCCCAAATTCTCAAACTTAATACGGTGCCCTGCACTACGGCGCGCCTCATAGCCTGTTTATAGCGTCGGCGCGTCAAACCTCATAATCAAGACTAAGCACCCAAGCAGCGGGTGCGTAGCGTACCAAACGGTTCGGTTTGGCGGCGCGCGGAAAAAAAATCTAATCCATCTGTATGCGACTCAGCTGGCCTTGGATTGTGTTCACTTAGACGAATGAACCCACGCTAGGTGAACCCACGCTAGAATGAACCCACACTTGACACCTCCCCTTTAACATACCTCTGTTTCGCAGCCGTTCACTATTATAGCAGGGATTATATAGGGGTACAATCCCATGCCACCTTTCTCATCCAGTTGATAGCTTCATTGCCGAGGCGCCCAGAAATGCGCGCGTATACCTTGATGGTGGAAAGGGTTGTGTCCGGAAGCGGAGACGCTGGCTGTGTGGCGTCTTTCGTTGGGCTGCTTGTAGTGAGGGGCACGACGGTGGTGAACGCAGCCGTTGATCCGTCGGGTAGTTCCGCGGTGGTTCCATCCACTCCCGCAGAAAGCCCTGTCAAATGAGGAGAGCCAGGCGTCAGAGGTACTCTGGCGCTTCATTCCGTTGAATGTAGGCGAGCCCTGCTCTGTTTTTTGACAACATGCGAAACTTCGCGCCCACATGCGCGTGGCCCCCGGTTCAGCTCCTGCGTTTCGCAGGTAACCAGCTGACACACAATGCTGCCTGTGAGGGTACCTTCAGCGCCCCCATAGGTACCTCTTCGGCCCCACAATCTAACGAGCCTGCCTCTCCACAGATGAATCGATCCCTTCCCATTCGCCCCAGAAATATCGACAATACAAGATGAGTGCGGCTGCCGCTTTTCTGAGGGAGGCGAAAAGCAAAAACGCCTGTGTGTATGAGATTTGCGCGCACTAAAGATCCCCAGGTGGTCAAATTAATCCGGAGCCCACCAATACGGCGCGACTCATCGCCTGCGTTGCGTCGGCGCGTTAAACCCTACAATTACGCAATCAATAAATTCAATATGAGTAGGAAACTGTTAACTGACGCATTCCCAACTGTGGGAATAGGCAAGGAGAAATATTTGCTAATAGAGGTCGGCTTCATAACGCGAAGGACTCGAGTGCAATTCAGACTACGGAAACCGTTTTTTTCTTGAAGCGCTTGTTGTGCTTTTGCTCATCATCATCACTATTGTTTTGTGAAGCCCTCTGTGTTAGAGTTGGATTTCCTGCAATGCGCTTTGGCGCGATATCGAATGCCATCAGGGAGGTATAGAAAGCTTCTCTTTAATAATGTCTACGTGAACTCGGTGTACACTCCGAATATCCCCCATAAGTGAACTAATCCACGTCCTTACTGACCCCCTAACGCTCATTTTCCCTACCACACGCTGACACTAATTGCCATTTATTTTGGACATACCCTCACTTTGCGTGGGGTCGCTTCCCACGCCCTCCAGGATAATGGGCAAGAACACTTACAAATAAGTTTGCATGCATCTACCTTAAAGGAGTATGCAGTTTGCACTACAAAATGGCCTCTATAAGCTTTTCATACGCGAAGGGTGACCCAAATTTTTCGTGCGTCCTTTTGAAATCTGCAAGTGGATGTGCACATGCTAGCCAACAGCTAAATGCCCGTTAGTGCTTACTCAAGCCCAGTACACATGAACTGAGCGCGACATTTCAATAATTCTAGGGATGTTTCATCCACCCCCACTTTATACCCTTTTATTCGCGTGGATATACTTGCCTCTTATTAAAGGAGTACTCACAAAAAATTGAAGGCGAGATAACTTAGGGGTAGATTGGAGTGAACGCACAAACAATCTTCAGAATATCAGCCGCAAATACAGCCTAGAGAACATTTACAACCAATTCTAAAGTGTGCGTAACGGAAACTAGCAGCCAGAGGAGGTCCTCATGAGATCGACGTCTACTTCGATTTGGAGTAAATAAAGAACATATAAACAAGTCACGAGTTTGTGTTGGCCGCTTTCGCACTGCCGGCGTTTCTAGCCGGCTCGCCGCTCCGATCGGAGGTCGGAGCTTTAAGTTTGCTCTCGAAGTACAAACGATCCCATCGCTGACTGCGGAGACGCCGTGATTTCTTTAGCTTATCGGGCAGCTGGCCGCGACCTAATTTCTGCAGGGGTTCCAGGCCCTATATTTGTTATTGATTTTTGTTACACTGGACGCGAAAACGTGCCTGACACATGACAGGCGCACTAAGGGAGCCGTGTATACCACTGAGTGTCGGAAGGGCGCCGGAATTGGCATGGGATTGGCTCCGAGCGAAAACGCCACCCAGCCTGCGTCACGCGAATGCGTTTTGGCTATAATTCGGTGACGTCACCCAGACGCCACGGGAAATCAACCCCACCGGATATCTTGACGGTGATAATGATGGTCGGATGTTAATGGCGCACGGCCAACTGTGGCAAAGAGCGCCAAAACAGTGGTTATGTATGGGGGATGAAGACGTGAACACTAAAATCGCCCAAAGTAAAATTAGTAGAAGACAATGCGGATAGCTGGTGTAGAAAGCCAGGTTGTGATTATGCGTGGGATGGAATTAGGTTTAAATGTTTTACTTGTGCTAAATATTTAAAAACAGGCTTGACACAAAACATGTGATCACCAAACAGGAAAAATGGTGGGTTTGATGTGAAGTGTAGTCTCTATAGTTGCGGTAAGTGTTTGCGTCGTGTTGTGTCAAGTGCCTTGCATTGATTTAGTAGGTCGATTACGCATAGGCCCTCTTCACACCCGCTGCACATGGAGATCTTCGAGATCCGGTGGGCTGGTGAAAGTGTCACATGTGTGTGACCTAACCGTAACCCTAGATGACGCCGCTCGGGTGTGTCTGCTGTGCGAGTCGATAATGTGTCGTCCCAGGTGTTGTTTTATTACGTGTAGTTTGTTGTCTGTCAGTTCGTTCCAGTTAGTTTGCCGGCTTTTACGGAGTTGTTGCCTTACACCAGGCATCAGGCATTTTCTTTCGAAATGAGCCAGATGCGGAAATCGAAAGCAAATCTAATAAAACTGCAGTACAAAAAAAAACTTGGCAACTTTCCTAAAAAAGGGGTGGCAAGGAAATATTTGAGATAACGCACTGATAACATGTCCACAGATCGTAGTTCGTATAAAAAAAATATCCATATTCTGCTGTTTCACAGATAAAAATGAGCCAAATCGATTTGCCCAATGGGAGTTTAATTTTGGCCTGACTGTTCAGAGTGTTTCGTGGGTGTTCTCGGAAGTTTTTTTTTGCTTTTCGGAGCTAGCCTATTATTAATTCAGACGTTACTTAGGACATTGGTCATAGATCTGTCCTCAGATGTCAACGACGAAGTGAACGCAAGAAGTGAACAAAATAAAACAGATATGTGAAACAATGATTTCATTTCGTCTCACCCATCCATACGAAATAATAATGGTTATATTTATTTTTATACTTCCATATTTACCATTTTAGTACTTAATCTAATAGCCGCCCCTTACAGTTCCCGCAAATTCCCCCTCCACTTGAGAGTACTAGCCACTTCGTTAACGTTAATACGAAGATATGAGGAGCTTCCTTGTGAAGCATTTTGGAAATTCATGGTAAAGCCACGAACAGCTTCCTTACTCCGTAAGTGCCTTCAGGCGTGGCCAAGAAAATTATCCTAGGAAAGAAATCGAGAAGGGCTGCTAATGGTGCCAAGAGGACTCACCTGCTCTCCATATATAGCTATAGTGGCCTTGAAGCCCTGATGCATATTTTAATGCCTTTCCTACCAAACTTAATCGCACCATGCTTGAAAGTCAATTTAAATAAATTTTACATAACAGTGCCACAACAACTTGAGTATTTCGATTCCATATCAGCCAAATCCCAACTTACCACCTCAATTTTGCTCAAATTCTCGGCATAATTTTTAATTGCCTGTGGCCGTAACCTTCGCCTAGCTGACATGTGAAATATATCATATAATAGTCTTGACGGCGTTCCGTTTAGCTCCCGCGGCAAACTTCCGCTTGTTTATCAAGTTCACCTTAGGTGAATCTGGCTTATTTCGAAAAAAAACGCCTAATATGCATGCAAGTGCGCAGATGCGCAGAGAGACAAAAAAACAACTGATGCGGCTATGCATACGATAACTGGCTAAAAATACAAGAAATCACCGGAACAGGTGCTTGCTGAAGGGCTGACAAGTCACGTGAGCATATGGCCGACGATCTTAGCTTCTTTTTCGTCGGTCGTAGTCGAGGTCTGGCTTTCGCAGTCATCTTTATAAAGGCTAATGTTGAAGGCTTCTACTATCTCCCTAACCACCCGATCTCCATACTCGAAGAGCACCTCGGTATCACCGCAACAGGGTTCGCATCCACAATTTTTGCAATGTGCGGGTGAATTTGCCAATGTGTGAGTTTTTATCGCCAATCAGTGCTCTCGTAGTCTTGTACTTAGGCAGTGACCGGTATGCCCCACCTACACTCTTTTACGGGACAGCGGTATTGGGTAAACGACACACATTTGACGTGGCAGAAATGAGCGCGGTTGTTTTACACTGCACGTGTTATGGCTGGCACCACGTGGACGTTTCTTTGTGTTTTTCACCAACGAACAAATCCTGCCTATTTTGTTCATAGCTGAGAAATGGCCTTGCACGCCACATCGGGACCCCACATTTACTTCTTAAGCGACCCTGAACCTGCGTCCACCGGCGATGTCCGCATCACATACCCACGTGGGGGATTGGCCAGGAATCTCCTCGTCTTCCTTGGCAACGGGGGGAGATGGGCGCGCGCTGCCTGGCCGCTGACATGGCACATACCCACGTAAGGGATTGGCCAGGAATCGGGCGTGAATAGGGCTAATGCACCCGCTTAAAGGAGTACTGACACGAAATTTCAAAGCTGAGATCCGCTCTAGCAATCAAGTACAACGACAACACAAATAGGTCTCTGTGAATAAATGCATCTTTCTTTCTTTGTAGTTGTGTGTGTGTGTGGGATCTCTCTTTCGCGAACATTACCGAACCGCGCAAATTCAACTCGTGCATTCGCACTTTCACATTCTTCCCCTCGGGGAAATGCGGGGAATTTTTTTATCCTGTGTACCAACTCACCAAACTTTCATTGTTACTTGAATTTCAAGCATTGCGATTTGATTGCACTGCAATTAAAAAAAAGCAATGTTAAATTTAAATTTAAAAATAAATTTAAACAAGTGAGTAACATCGACTGATCCAACAACCAGTACACAGAACGTGCCCATCGCAAGACACCCTTATTGTGTGCCTCCGAAGTGTGGGTAGAAGCCGTTCACGGGTGCCGTGGAGGGTGATGTTGCGTTGTACATATAAGCCAAAATATACCGTATTTTCGCGATTATAACACACCCCTGCATATAATCTATAATCTGCACCCCCACTTTCAGCCCGCCGGAAAAGAAAACAAAAAGTTCCTCGCGTATTGCCTGCACATTTGATACAGGGAAGGCTGCACCAAAGCTACTGCTCAGCCAACTCCTCACATACTATGTAGACAGAAGAAGCACATAGGGGCACGGCACCGCTGCGACGATGGAATGCTCACGCAGACTGTTGTTTCAGGCTTTCCTGCTGTGGAATGCTTCTTCCTGGCCGCTTGGAGTGGAACCCACTGCATCCGAAGACCCACTTCCGAACTGGAATACGGACCAGCTCCTCCCGCCAACGTTGGACGCAACGGCTTCCAACGTCTGGCAACCTGGATTCGCCACTTCCGCTTTCGTCACGAGAGCGGCGGAATATAAGAAAGGATCGTCGGCCATCCAGTTTGGGCACGGCACCGCTGCGACGATGGAATGCTCACGCAGACTGTTGTTTCAGGTTAGTTACCTCAAATGTGCTGCTTGTGCAAGGAGCAGCAATCGCTGTTTAATAGCGGTGTCGTGCCCACGAGAATTGTATGATGTGAAAAACCATGTGTTTAGCTTATCGTCGTTGGTGTCATCCGCTCTGTCAATAATGCTACTGATGCTTTCGGGTAATGTGGAATCCAACCCGGGTCCTATGAGCAAAACTGAAGCAGACGCCTTTGATGCCGCGTTAACAGCGATACGCAACCTGGAATCGGGCCTTGTGGCACTACTAGCTAATCTCAAAACAGTAACGGAAAACCAGGAAATTACAAGGAATGAAATTAAAGCTCTTACAGCGCAGGTTGCAGCGCTCGAAACAAATGCTTCTTCGTCTACAAGCGCTGTCACAGCTACAAATGATGATACCTTACAGAGCATTGCAACCCAGATTCAGACAATAACCACAATGTGTGACGATGCTGAGAACAGGATGCGGCGTTCAAATTTGCTGTTTTTTGGAATAGAAGACGATGAAAAAGAAGATTGGGCGGCATCCGAACAAAAAATAATCGCGTTCTGCTCCGAAAAACTAAAAATCCCAACTAGCAGTGCACAGTTCGAACGCGTGCATAGACTGGGCAAGTATGCGGAGGATAAGACTCGTCCGGTAATTGTGAAGTTTACTTTATTTAAAGACAAGGATAATATCTTGGGCTCCGCACATAAACTGAAAGGCACAGATTTTTCCATCGGAGAAGACTTCTCGTTTTCAACTCGTCTTGCTAGAAGGAAATTGATAGCATTTGCCCGGGAACTGAATAAACCCTTCAAGCTTGCGGTAGACAAGCTTCACATCGACAAAAAAACCTACTTCTACGATACTACAAGTGAAACCGTCGCGTTGCTTGACAGATAGCTAGATAGCGGTGCGCGAGTACAAGTTCCTATGCTGTCTACTTCACCCCGCACAGGTCTGTCACTATCACTGGCTTTTACCAACATACGGAGTGTAATACACAAGCGCCTGCAAGTTTGTTCTTTTTTAGATGACAGCAAAGTGGATATTCTTGCTTTTACGGAAACGTGGTTGCAGCCTGACATAGCTGACAGCGAAATTTTGCCCGGAAGTGATGAGTATGAAATATATCGGAGGGACAGGACGAATAGAAGGCGTGGTGGCGTTCTCCTGGCAATCAAGAAAACTATTCCGTCATACGTGATTACATGCCACACTGATGTCGAAATTCTATGGGTCGTTTGTTTAACTGGTTCTGTAAAAATTCTGTTAGGTGTTTGTTACCGTCCCCCGGATTCTCCTTATTCCTTTATGACCGACCGGCGTGCCAGTCTGACAACAGCGACTCAGTTGTGCCCTATTGACAAAATATATCTCCTTGGCGACTTCAACTTTCCAGATATCGATTGGGTTAACTTAACATCATCTTGCCATGCTTCCGAAGAACTAATCAACATAATCCTGGATTTCAATCTGTTCCAAGTTGTTAATGAGCCAACACGAGGCACTAACATATTGGATTTAGTATTTACATCTGAACCGGAAACCATTCAGTCTGTATCAAATTTCGATGGATTTAGCGATCATAACATGCTCCTAGTTAACCTAAACGTACCCTTAACATCCACTGGTTTCAATGTCAAAAAATGTACGATTACAATAGAGCTAACTACGATGAAGTGAACAAAGAACTAGATATATTTCATAATACAATACTAATGCCTTCGTTTGAGAGTCGTTCAATTGATGAAAACTGGTCGCTTTTCAGGGATAAAATGGCTGCTTTGGTTACAAAATACGTACCGCTCATTTCTATGTCAAACAATAGAACAAATCCATGGTTTAATAGGGGTCTCCACAAACAAAGAAACAAAAAGAAGCGATTATACAAAAAAAATCGCGCCAATCCACCCCGTGAATATGGCTGGAAAGCAAAGCTGTAAACGGCACCCATAACGATTACTCATGCGACGTCACTTAAATTCACTCACATCGCTCTACAAATAGCGAGAGAAGTGAAATGCACTTAACCACACCATTTATTACTTCAAAGAGATATTCTTGGTAAGGTTAAATCAATGCATGAAGCATGAACGGTGTTTGGTTGAGTTGTATTGGTGTAGCACAAGAGTGGTAACTTTTTTTATAAAATTAAAGTAAGCTCCAACTTGGTGTTAGACGATCTGTCTTCTCCGTCTCTGCGCCGCGGACGGAGGCGATGAGATTTGCGGCAGAGAAGATAGAGGAGGAAGAACTACTTCTGTTAAGATTTCTGAACTGCCCAGAGTGCAGCCCTGGGGAGTGATTCCTTCTTCTGTGGGGCCCATATGCAGTCCGCGCGGCCTGTGTTCTGTCCACCCGCTGAAGCTGGGTAGGCAGAGAGGGCCTGGACAGCAGCATCTCCCATTGCTCTTGTTGGGTAGTCGACAGAAAGAGAGCAGGGTGCTCAGGGCTAAAGTCGCGCACCCCGATTACGGGGCGGAGTGTTCCTACTTTTGAGCAAAATTTACATTCAGCGTCGTAGCTATCCGGATACATGAAGTGAAGACGCGTAGGCTGTGGGAAGGAGCCCGGATTGTATGAGCCGTAGGGTAGTTTGTTGTTATCTGGAAAGGTCAGGGTAAGGCGAAGGTACGGTCTGTTTCAGAAGGCTATAATGCTGAGTTATCTCCCTGAACGTGACAAGCAGGTGACTGTCCTCGTGCAGCTCCATAGCACGGGAGGTAAAAGCGCAGGCCTGTTGGGTGGGCGTATTTGTTGCCCTCCATTGAAGCGTGAGGGGGTGTCCAGATGAGCTGAATGGAACCGTTTGGGGATTGGTTTTTTAGCACACGCAGTGCAGGTCAGAACACCCAACCCTACTGGTAATTCCAGTAGGCTTGCTGAGAATCGATGACTACCCTCCGAACTCCTGGTTGAGCGAGAGCCAAGGTGATGGCTGCCTCTTCTGCTGCCGTCATTTCTTGTGTCCTAAGCGAGGTACACGCAAGGAGGTTGGTTCTGGAGGTAGCCACAATGATGGTGTATTGCTGCCCTCGATGTTTGGAGGCGTCTGTGTAGATAACTGCATGATACCCACAGAGGGTGGTGTTTAGCGCTTGAGCCCGTGCTTTTTGGTGACCCTCGTCATGTGAGGGGTTCATATTTCTAAGCAAAGGGAGCATCTTTAGTTTTAGGCACCAAGAGTCTGGGAGTACGTCAAGTGGAGTGTCATTCTGGGCTGCCCAGCCAGTCTGGTGAAGCATGCGGTTACCCATCGCAGTTCTGAGTCGGACCTTCTGTTTAGAAAGATGGCCTTCTATCAGCTCTTGCACCGTGTTGTGGAGCCCCGTGCTAAGCAGCCTCTGTGTGGACGCACTCATGAGAAGATCAATGGCCTGCTCGACCGCCTTTCTAATCATTATATAAAGCATCTCTATGTCTTCCTTGTCGAGAAGAAGACAGGGGGTTGACGTAAGTTACTCTCGAGAGGACAAAAGCTTCAATTAATCGAAAGGTACCGGATTCCTTTAGGCCTCGCTTCTTGGTGGCAACTCGCCTGATCTTGTGTATGATTTGATTAACGCTGTTTTTGAGGCGCTGCATGGAGACGTCACTCTTGGTGTTATCCTCGAGATGTAGGCCCACGATCTTGATTCTGGGGCTTGGAGTGATGGCCTGGCCATCAAGGAGTATTTGAATGTATTCCTTGGTTTGGCATGAGGGCGGACTACAAGGAGCTGTGATTGTTTACGTGAACAATGGAGGCCACAGGCTTTAGCACATTGGCGTACTAGAAGTGAGATGCCATGCATTGGTGTGAGCTTCCTTTAATTTTTGTAACTCTTAGCACATGAGCAAGGTGAGCACAGGGCCGCTAGACGGGCATGAGTGGTCGCGTGACGCTTTCACGTGGCATTCAGCGAGAACGCAGGGGGTAAACCCGTAGATGTGCTTGGTGAGTACACCACCTGTCTTCCCCGTCTTCGTGTGGGCTCGTAGCTAAATCGGTAAGACAACGGGCTCTCGCATTGTTAGTCTATTAGTTCCAAGTTCGATTCCCGGCGGTGCCAGTAAATTCTTTTATTTGTTCGCTGGAGTTTTCTGGTGACACCAACGGTCGCGAAAGAACCCTTGGGGGTGTAGAGGTAAAAAGCTTTGCTTTAAAACGCCAGGCGTGTAGGTACTCCTCAGGCATGGCAGAAGTTTAAAGAATGTTTACCAAAATACGTGTCCGCTTTAACGGCTGCTAAAAATAAATATTTTTCATGCGACCTGCCTTCAATCCTTAAAACCAATCCAAGGAAGTTTTGGCAAGAAATATCCCCCCGAAACAATGGCCATAAAATTTTGCTGCACGGTGACGACCACATTCCCATTTCCGACGTTAATTGTGCTAGTGTCTTCAACACGTTTTTTTCGTCAGTTTTTACCCAGGAAAACTATTCCAACGTTCCCCTTTTCGATGACCTTGATTGCCCATATATGCAACCAATTTCCCTTACTGTCGAAGGTATTGAAGCTTTAATAAGCAACCAAAAACTGTCCACGTCCGCAGGAGTAGATAACATAAACTCAAAACTAAAAAAAAAACACGAAATCAATTTCAAGTGTGATCTTATATCACATATTCACGCAGTCATTATCCTCTGGCCAGTTGCCTAGGGACTGGAAAATAGCTAAAATCGTGCCGATGCATAAATCGGGTAATAAAAACTCACCGGACAACTACCGCCCAATTTCGCTAACGTGTATCTGCTGTAAGATGCTGGAGCACATTATCGCTTCTAACATTTATTGAGACTAATAAATTCTTTTTCGCTAACCAGCACGGTTTTAGGAAAGGCTTTTCTTGTGATACGCAGCTTTTTGAATTCACCACGGACTTACACAATAACATGAACAGTAACTCGCAAACTGATTGTATCTTCCTGGATTTTCCAAAGCGTTTGATCGTGTAGCCCACTGCCGTTTAATCAGTAAATTATCCGCGCTCCGATTAGATTCTTTAATTTTATCTTGGCTTCGTAACTTCCTTTCCATGCGTGAACAGTTCACGGTGGTTAATGGTTCTACTTCGCCGCTTTCCCCTGTCACCTCTGGTGTGCCTCAAGGCAGCGTTCTTGGCCCCTTACTTTTTTTAATATTTATTAATGACCTACCTTCTCGCGTAACATCTTGCATGCGACTTTTTGCTGACGATTGCATAATCTACCGGAAAATAAATAACCCTAGTGACCATGTAACGCTTCAAAATGACTTAAAGGCTATCTGCGACTGGTGCAATACGTGGCAAATGTCTCTGAACTTAACCAAATGCCAAAAAATTTCTTTCAGCCGAAAACGCGTTAACTCTAATTTTTCTTACTTCCTAAACAACCATTTAATTACTGACGCTTTAAATTATAAATACCTAGGCGTGCTCTTACCGGTTAACCTTTCGTGGTCCACCCACATTAACGCCATATGCGCTAAAGCTTCGCGATCACTGGGATACTTACGTCGAAATCTGCATGCTGCGCCCTCTAATATTCGTAAACTAGCCTATAAAACTTATGTACTACCACAGTTAGAGTTCACTTCTTCCGTTTGGTCCCCCTACCAAAATTACTTAATTGAAAAAATAGAAGCAGTGCAGAATCGGGCTGCACGGTTTATAACCAAGTCATATAACTTCGGCTCTAGTATAAGAAAAATAAAACACGATCTTTCACTAGAAACACTGCATCTGCGCCGGCAAATCGCTCTCCTGTGCATTTTTCACAAATACATTCATAGCACCAGCTATTCCCCTTTGCGCATTATAACCCCTGTTTCCACATCACACTGATTATTTAACCAACGTAGCTTCGCACGCATGTACGGCACCACCAACGCATTTAATTCATCCGCTCTTGCACGTGCTATCCGCTTGTGGAATGATCTTCCTGATACCATCGCGTCGCTGACTAACCCGGAAACATTCCGTCATCACTTGCAGATCCATTTTTCAGATTGAACAGGAATGATTCCGTTCGCATCGGTTTTTTCTTAGTTTCGCATTGTGTTTTACTTGATGATGTTCTTATTTTTTGTATAATTCTCTTGCCGTTGTTACGAGGATGTGATGAAGTTCTTTTTTTATTTGACAGCTTACTTGACTTGTTGATATCTGTATATGACATGACTAATTATTGTATAACTCTTGTTCGTTATTTTGGTGTGATTTCCTCCACAAGCCCCTCTTACTCAATGCCCTGCTGGGCCTGTAAGATACCTTGAATAAATAAATAAATAAATAAATAAATAAATAAATAAATAAATAAATAAATAAATAAATAAATAAATAAATTAGCAAGTCAAATACAATGACTGCAAAAAGAAAGTCACAAAATTCACTCATTGTGACTGCGCTCGTCCTTGTTTTTTCTTCCTTGTCCTTGTATGTTTTGCGCAATCGCTGCCATGGAAGGGTTAGTCAGTGTTACTGCGTGGGAGCTGCACTGAAGAAAACCCCCCGCGTATTATCCGCACCCGTACTTTGTCACTGAAATTTTCGAACTTTTGCTGCGGGTTACACGCGCGAAAATACAGTATTAGTGTGCCTCAACTACAGTAAACGTACTTAATAACATAAAAAACTAGACAGTGTTAGGGTTGTTAGGTTTAGGTGTTAGGTTAGGTTTAGGTGAAACTGAAATGTGCCAAAGACGCAGTGGTAACAGGGATTTTTGTGGTCAGCGCTCGCCGTCGCTGGTGAAAATAGTAAGTACCGAAAACATGTGATATAACGGGTAAGCCCCCCTCGATGAAACGCGTGTTCGCGTGTCGGCGCATCGATTTCGACCATGCAAAGGAGGTTCCCATGAAAACCGGGCAACTTATGTTGCTGATTTCAGGAACCGTACGTTTCGTCTGCAGGGGCAAATTTTGCTTGCTCCGCGCCGCTTACATATGTCCAACTCTCTCCGAGCAAACCCCACCGGCCCCGCTCTTAGCTTCGAAACAGTTCCGACGACCCTGGCCTTGTGCTACGGAAGAAGGCGGGGTGGCTCACCGGCAGTCAGGAGGTGAAGGCCGCCGAGGCTGAGCAGAAGGAGCGGCCAGGAGCGCATCTCGACTTCGAGTGCGACCGATCGGCGCCCGGAAACGCAACCGCTGCCTCTCGGCCGGTGCGACGGCCTCGTCGGGCCTTGGCCGTTTGACCCCGCCTGCGCCCAAGGCAGACTAAGTTGCTCCAACCGCTCCCTCTCTCGCCGTGCTCGCGTATCGACGACTGGCAGCGGCGGTTGCTCCATTCATCTTCCCCTTTGCCGAACTGTGCCCATGACACTGCTCCACCTCGTATCAATATGTAGGGCGGTGGAAATGGGTTCACGGTTGCCAGGTGCCGTAAAAGGGGACAAAAGAGAAGCTACGCCCAACGATTGACGAGTTTCATCGCTGTACTTGCAGTGACACCCGGCGTGGTAACACTCCGGCTGAGACATTTCGTTGCTACGCCCCAATTTTGTGGGCTCCACGGCCTCCCACGTCCCTGATTTCTCACTAAAAATATCCTCGTGGAACTTCAGCATGCTTACGGGTCATGGTTGTCAACTGTGCAAGAAAATACACTGGACGAAAGCGAAAAACCGCATCTTATCGCAGTTTGTTCTTCGTTTTCGTCCAGTGCCTTTTTTTTTTTGCGCAGATGAAACCGTGATGTCTAAGCACCAACTAGACCAGCAATGCACTTTATGTTGACATGTTGTGAAGGCGACAGCCTGGCAATACTTAGCAATGATTTATTGCTTAGAGAGACTTAGCAATGCTTTATTTACTGCTACGTTTTGTTACTTCTCCGTGTCCGCTGTCGTTTACTTGTCTTTTTGTGCGAATTACTTCGACAGGCTGCTTTGGCGCAACATCGTGCTTGCCTTTCTTCCCTTTCGTCGGCTCGTCTTTTGGCGCCAAGTACTTCAACAAGCATAACGGTAACGCGAGCCACAGCTTCCCACGAAGAATTTGGTTCTACTCTACTCTTCGGTTCTGTTCTACTCGCGTTCCAGCGCGTTTAGGAGTCACTCGCGCACACTATTCTACAACTTATATATTTCGGATTCATAGTTTTTTGAAGGCGGCGCATTAGTCTCTCAAAGCTCCCGGTTCCTGGCCAACCCCCAATTCGGTAGGTGTCCCCAAGAAATCAAAGTTTTATTCCGCATTAGCATTACAAATGCCAGGGGCACAGACAAAAAACCACAAGGATTAGGCTTGAAGGGGCCTGTGCTCCTTGACATACACAAATGTATAACAAGAGAGCGTAACGTACAGCAAAAATTTGACGGACACAAACATCAATTTTAAGTAATAGGGCGATTGCTTTGCAAAAGTTCTGAAGTAAACAAGGTAAGGAACACCGTGGTCATAGTTCAACAGTTTAAGAATAAGCACAATATGATGGTTTATACATACATACATTCATACATACATACATACATGCACACATACATACGTACACACATACATATATACATACATACATACATACATACATACATACATGCATACATATATACATACATACAAACATTAATGCATATATACAAACACGCTCACATATACAGGGTTTCCCAGCTTTCATGCACGAAGATTTTAAAAAAAGAGCAATGGCTTTACTAGAAGAAAACCTAATGCACAATGTTTCCAGTACAGTGAACTAGCGGGCAGTAATTTTTTCGTTAATAACATTTTAATAATTAAATTTAACTAATTATCCAACTCCACAAATACTGTCGTAATCATCAAGATGTCAATGCGGCACATGTGGGTAGCCGCGATAGGCATCTAGCTGCTATATTTTAAGCGATGAATTAATTGCTTCAAAACGTGAGAAACAGCGTGAAGTAACGGGACGCAGTGTAGAATTTTCTGCGTTGAGTTGTATAGGTGTCGCACTAAAGAACTAATCGCCGGCTCTTTTATTCTGACTGACAAAGAAACCCCGCGAAATACGAAAAATACGAAGTGACGACGCTCCCGCCCGCATAATAAAGTAGCGCCCTCAAACAAGCTGATTGAAAGCAGTTTAGCTGCTTTGCTTGCCACATGCGCGAAAAGACAGTCCATCATCTTGATAGTGGCATGCATGGAAGGAGCAGCAACAGCAAGTTTTGGCGGCTTACAGGCGGTTTGTTGCCATCAAGTATTCGGCGATCTTCTCTTTCTTACGGCCGAGATCCTCGTGATAAAAAAGGCCGCTCGCTAAAGCAGTCGACGCGCCGCCAGGGGAGTGAAACTTCCTATACCTTGCATGGGACGCGATATTCGCTGGAAGCACCGGACAAACCCCTGGTGTTTGGCGGTGGTACTAAAAACAGGGCGGCGCGCTGCAGACACGCACTGCGAAACGCCATCTTTATGAGGACTGAGAAGCCGAGCGGGGGGGGGGGACGATTCAGCGCAAAATTCAATTGGGATACACATGCAAGGTAAACTGAGCGAGTGGGAGATATTCAATGTGCGAGCGCGCGACCTTCTTCCGGTTGCACAACCTGCCACATGATCAAAAGGGAAATTGTTGCGTTGTGATAAATAAACTTTTGCAACCCACTTATTTTTGCACCCCTTAATGCAAGCACAACTTTTTTTTCTGTACTTGTACACACACACTAGAGAAGACCAAAGAGCAGATTTTTTGTAAATGTTTTATTGCAGAAACGTACCATCGTACAGTAAAAACACAAACATGAATATTTTACGATTTTAGTCGCATGCAAAAGGGTACGCCACATGCCGGCATGAAAATAACTAGGTATCAATCCACTGCATATGTATTATTTACTAAGGCTTTTTACAAAATAAAAACAGCAAAACCTATACACAAGTTCACAGCACTTACTCCGATATAAAATCATCCCGTCAGTGGGACAAGACATTGTGGTTTACCCGCACACTTAAGACATAAAAGAGCTCCAGGAAGTGGAGAGAAGAATCCTAAGGTACCTGAGTTGGACATTGACACATTTTCTATTCCGCAGCAATTTTTTAATAAAAACTTAAGCAAAAATATTCAATATATTGAAGCCACTACAAGGTGACCTGGGAAATACCACGAAGGGTTTATGCATTCTTCAGCGGGACATATCTGCATTGTTTAGGAATAAAACCAAATACAAGCAAATAATTTGCACACACATACATGCCCCCTTCCGAGGCAAAAATAGTGACACATTATACAAACGAAATACTAACAATTACAATAATTTCCGCATCTTCCGTGCCGCAGCAGATTTTCTGCTGCGTTGCTTTGCCAAGGAAATATTAACAAAACGAATATGCCACAACAGGCGAATCCTCGCAAAAAGGTGCACGAAGGCTTCCTTGCACTCTACCGTGCAGAATTCTTGCCTTTTCACATAACCGTGCAAAATGCTTGCCAAAACTCGATTAACGTTAGGCAGGTGCGCCAAAACACCAATATGCTCCAAAAAGCAAGTTTCCATGACCTTAAGGTCTTCAAAGCAATCGTCAGAAGGCACTGTAATACTTCCAAATAAATCTGGGGAGTTGTTATTTGCCTTCAACATTGCAAAATATTGGTGTGAGGCACTAAGCCGGCGATCGACATTCTTCAGAAGGGCACTGCACACACAGTGCGGATGCCTCTTCAACAAAAATTGTCGCACAATATATCCTCCAACACAGTAGAGAACGTTATCTTCCACTATATCATGGCTAGCTGGCTGTTGCTCATGGGGAAGTATATCAACTGTTGATGCTGCATCAAAAGTAGTAGCAAGTGAAGGAGGTCGCTCTGACATTTGTGCCAGCACAGTGCTGCGATCCTGTTCACAGTTTCCTTCGGAAAAAAGCGCAACCAGTTTGCCAACAGAAATGTGTTTCAGACCTGATGTGAACTGAAGCAAATTTGGATTGTCATTGCAGCCATGCTTTAATCTAAGCAACCCGAAAAGATTCTCCAGGGGGTCCTGCTGTAACCAGCGAGTCAACAGAACACGAAAATCAAAATCTTGAAAGAGGTCCTCCCAGAGGAGAAGAATAGCCTTTATGGTGACCTTCCATGCTTCAACTGTGTGTGGTTGCCGAGACCCTTCAAATTTCCAGCTTTCAACCCATGACAGGCACTCCCGCAAAAAGGCTAGGTGTTCGGACCCTTTCGAAATTGCATAACGCAACTTGTCACCGTTTTTTTTCACAGAAGAGCTGTTGAGACAGTCGAACAACTTATCGATCTTCTCGAGAAAATCAGCTGTCGGTTTTGCGAGTGCCGGTAACTCGCCAAGAGCAATGAACACGTCAATGGCCACTGAGACCGATTCGCTCATCACCTGGCTGGCATATTTAACTTTCATGTTATTGAAAGGCTTCCTGTAAATGTGGTTGTCGGTTAGTTTCTTTGCCAATTTTAGTTTGAGAGGATGCGAGCTTTCGTATAGTTGCTTCCCCAATCAACAATTTCTTGCCCGACATGGAGCTTGCGAGGTGCGCGAAGATTATTCCTTGTGCATTTGAGTAAGTGTGGCGTGTCATATAAGAAATAAATCTTACGGCCTTCAAGCACAAAAAATGGCTCTTCAGACGTCACACCTAGCTTACTTGCCACGGTGATGTTGCTCCCACCCTGGTCACAGATGAGCGCCTTCACAAACAACTGGATTCCTTGCAGCTGCTTAATTAACGCTATGATTAAATCATGTGGAGTATCTGCGGGCGCCTTCGTCCTTGATACTGTGTAAGCAACAGGTTGAATCCACGTTTTTGAAATGCCTGCAACAAGTATCAGGAGCGCTGAAGTTTCCAGGGCCGGTGTTCTTTGCGTACCACTATCGGAAAATCCCATCACAATGTCATGCCTTGCATCGTACTGAAGATTTTCCTTCAAAGACATTTCGTCAAATAATAATGTACACGCACGATCCGTTAAAGGGCAATCCCGCGTAGCTTCTTCGAGGGCTTCAATAACGGTTCGAATAACTCCGGGAGTCATTGGAATATTTGACAACCACTGTTTTAGCGACCTCACAGTTGGCATGTCAAGCAGTGTAGACAAATGTCTGTACGCTTTGGGACCATTAAAGTACAAGTTTAAAGCGAACTGGCGGTGCTCGGGCGACCACCTCCTTCCTGTGTGTTTCACACCATTACTTTTCACTTGTGCCTCAAGCAGTCTAAAGAATTTTTTGCTGACGTAGGGCCTGATGGCATTCAACGCGTCTGACTTGGAAGTCTTTCTAACCTTTTTCTTGCCAGTTCTTGACATTGCCTTCCGCAGCCTTGCGTTTATCTTCCGCAGGTTGTCCATTTTTCTGGCTGTAAGGGGCGAGCACCTAGAAGTCTTGTGTTGCCGACCCGCTGGCATGGAACCTGAAACAATTATAACTAAAAGCTCAATATCCTACTGCATCTTCCCGAAATGCCACGACAATTTTTAAACGCACTAAAACTTTAAGCCGCCTCTACAATTAAAGTATTTTAATTATCTGTGATAAAAGTAATCACTTGCTTATATTTAGTTCTAGATGCTTCCCTTATACAAACTTGGGGCATTGGGAGGAGGCCTCCCATTAGCACATTGCTGGGTATTAAGCTTATTATTGGCCTATATAAACATCTAATGCATATGTATAGAGAAATCTTCATAATGAAAAACAAGTGCCGGCTAGCTATCAGTAATCATTAGCATGTTACTTCTTAACAACATTATTGATTATGCGTTGAAAATTGTATGTTTAAGAAAAAATAACGAATTGATAAACTTTTCTTTCAAAGAAAATAATAGCGTTTAGTAGACTAACAAGCAAGAAAGGGATCAGACAAGCGCTCGTCTTCTCTGTCCTTTAAGTAGTTCATCGCTCTTGTTCTCGTCTTCTAGCAATGTACGAGCTTCCCGATCTCCCATAATAGTGCATGTTAAGATCTGTCAAATGATTCGTGACACTAAAACGCTAACTTTACGACAAAATGTATGTGGAATCGTTTTAAAGAGATTAAAAAGTAAAATAATTTGCGTACATGAGGGCGTAGTCTGTTGAGCTTGCTTATCGGCGCTGTCAGCGGACATCCTGCTCTTTTCTTGCGGGCAGAGGAGAGCCTGTGAAAAGAGTGTAAAATATCACAGACGTTAGAGTGACGTTCTTAAAATTGGTATTCGGCGCAACATCAAACAATTACAAATAATCTCTTTTATAACACTTCGAGCGTTCATGCAAAATTACCCCGCATTTCCCCGAGGGGGAGAATGTGAAAGTGCGAATGCACGGTTGTCGGCTCGCTTGCGGCGCTTGCGCTCGGCCCCCGCAGCCCACCGCCTCGCCGCCTTCTCTTCCATCTCTTCCATCGGGTTTGTAGTATCACGTGTACACCACGCAGTTATCAAGCCGCTATAACGCCGCTGAGTCGCCAACGCACGCCGCTGACGACGTAGTTTGAATGCGTTAACGATATAAGGCGTGTCACTAACACTGATATCAGCGTCGCGTCCGTGGCTTGGTCGGTAGAGCGTCGCGCTGCGGCCGCAAAGTCCTCGGATCGAAACCTGGCGCCGGATGCTGTTTCTTTTTTAAATATAGAGGAGCACTGCGGACGCCGACGCCGCCGCCGCCGGCGGTGGATGGTTTGGGGTCGCTTATAAAGTGCATTCGCACTTAAAAAACTATCACGCCGCTTAAAGGTGGCTCATGGCATTTAAAAAGGTATAAGGGTTGTATAAAGAAAAAATGACCGTTCACATATTGTCAGTATTTAGTGTTGTACTAGTTTAAGGTCAGCTGATTCATACTTCTTGTTCTCTCAAGAACCGTGGTAGGCCTAAAATTAACCCTGGAAGTGCTAAATGAGACTGCATTACTAAACACGCATTAGCAATTTAAGTGACGATTTTTAAAGAGCTGATAAAGTGAAACAATTTGTTTACACGTGGGCTCATCTTGAACTTGGCCATCTCCGCTGTGAGCAGGCATCGTAGTGGTATTCGCGGGCCGAGGGAAGCCTGTGAAAAGAGTAAAATTGCACAGATTTTAGTGTGACATACATAAAGCTGCTATTAGGCGTCACATTAAATACTTATAATTAGTTTCATATCTAATACCTACAGCATTACCCGCCGCGGTGGCTCAGTGGCTAAGACGTTGCGCTGCTGAGCACGAGGTCGCGGGTTCGATTCCCGGCCGCGGCGGCCGCTTTTCTGATGGAGGCGAAAAGCAAAAACGCCCGTGTGTAGGAGATTTCGGCGCACGATAAAGATCCCCAGGTGGTCAAAATTAATCCGGAGCCCTCCACTACGGCGCGCCTCATCGCCTGCGTTGCGTCGGCGCGTTAAACCCCACAATCAATCAATACCTACAGCATTCATGCAAAAAACTATTACACCACTTAAATGGGGCTCAGGGAATTTAAAAAGGCATAAACCTTGTATAAGGGAAAAATCACTGTTCACATATTTTCAGTGTTTAGGTATGTACTAGTTTAAGTTTAAGGCTAATTTTCTTTACCTCGCTAGTTATATTTAGCAGAAAAATTATGCCGGCGAATTTATGGTTGCTCTGTGCACCATGCATTGGTATTGTTGGTGTAATCTGCGGGAGAATCTCCAAAATACCGCGCCATGATAACTTGGGCAGGGAGACATTGTGTATGAAGCAAATTTCTGTAAACAGATGTTGCAGGTAATAAAGTTTTTGCTGTTGTATGTTCAATTTACAGTAATCTCACCTGGGCTCTCGATGTATGTCTGCCCATCGCCAAAGATGGAAACTGTTGGCACAGCACATCTTAGAAGCCTTGTCTGTCCAGGGTCCGCGTAGTCTCTGCTCGTGAAATGGGCAGAGCACAGCCGGTAGCTGCTGTAGATCTGACGAGGCGGTAAATAAGCCAGGTCCTGCCTTCTGGCATACTGGAGCCAAACGCCAGATCTGGAACACCAACGTTTGCATGTGTAGTATTTCGGTTATAATAGATTCTAGCTTCTTTCTATTTTCAGGGGCACATGAAATAGTTTTGAGTGAAAACTGTTTTCGAAATTAACGTTATTTGATATATTTGAAATCTTCAATTCTCAATTTGATTTTTCCTGCAAAACGATTTGTGACAACATCAATCATGAAGCATGAATATCGATCGTTTTAAAACGTGGTTTTATTATTCAGAAACGCGTATACATAATTCTATATGTGTAATCATAATGTTCTGTGGAAACAACCCAGCTTTCCTTCTAACCCAATATATATTTCTTGAGGCAAGATCAGTCATCCCACTTTAGGATTTCTAAGCTATTATTCATGCATATATACTCTCCCACACTGCGTAATCATCAAGTATTTCTGGGGCCTTGCAGAAAACCTGTAATTAATTATTGGGATATGTTATGTTTTCATTTTGCAATTATTTATCGGCCTATAGTAGTAACTGCATCCTTGCGAGTTTATTGTAATTTTACTTAAAGCTGAAAACCAAAGCATAAAATTGAAACATTGAATTCCAATACTTATAAATTATAAGTATTCGAATTATTATAATTATGATTATGATTACAAACATATGCAGTAATTGCTTAGTTTGAGTATTAATTGCTACGAATCACTCCTGCCATATGCCGTGGATTCATGTGAAGTCAAAACGCTAAACACACACTTTAGATGCAGTAATCTAAATAGCCCCCATGTAAACTCACACGTGTAAGTAATTTATGTAGTCATGAATTAATTAACATAGTGCTAACCGTACCTGCTATGGACCCTCCCTTTCAGTCATGGACCTCGAGATGCCTTCCTCTAGGTTTAGACATTAATAGGCTGATGCTGCTGATGCTAATAATAATAATAATAACGACAACAACAAGAATAACGCATGCTACGAAAATAAACTCAACGCAGGCAATGGGAAGTCAATAAAAAGAGTCCGGATAAGGCCACGCTGTTCTATTAGTTATTTATAGGGTGCTACAGCTATAATTTTCTGCATACCGTGAATTCACTTGAGCCAAAATGCAAAACATACAATCGAAATACAGTAAATTAGAAACCAACAACGTGTGTACCTAATGTAGTAATTGGATTAATTGCCAGATGATCTTCCGCGCATGTCATGTATAACTCAAGACGCAAAACAGGCAACCGGAAAGTAATTAATAACTAGCATGCGTGTATGCTCAATTAAATTACATAGCTACTGCACCAACCGCATCCTGCTATGCCGCCCGCGCAAGCGTAGAAAATCAAAACGAGCAGCATGCACATCGTACAGGGGGGATTAAAAGAAATGGGAACAACGGAGCGCACAGCCTCCGATGCATGCCGCACCGTCTGGCTGCAAAGTCAGTAAACTGCGCGCATGCGTAGTTCTTTAAGAGCGTTTGAGACTGTGGCCTACTGTTAGGGGAAATGCTTGATAAAGAAGCAACGCCGGCCGTTTATTTTGAGGCGTTATTTCACGCTGCGTCGCCACTAAACAGGATGTTCGTAGAGGGGCATCATGCTAGGTGCCGTCAGCCTGCTGCGTGCTTGACTCCCGAATGTAGGAGATAACAGGATGCGCAGTGGCGACAGACCATAAAAAGACTCCTCAAAATAAATTACCTGTGTCGCTTCTTTATCAAGCATTTCCCCTAACAGTAGGCCCCACTCTCAAACGCTCTGAATGAACTACGCATGCGCGCAGTTTACTGAAAGAGCAGCCAGACGGTGTGGCATGCGTCGGAGGCTGTGCGCTCCGTTGTTCTTATTTCTTTTAATCCCCCCTGTACCTTTCGTCTGCCGGGATTCGGAAGAATTTTATGCCGGTGTGGCGTGCAGAATTTCGGCACCACTCAGCACAGCAGGATTTGTGATGACGGCGCGAATCCATGCATGCGTCTATTTCGCTGAAGGAAACTTGACGGTGGTAAAAGCGGCCTTTCGAACACCTGAGACGGCATCATACATGTGCTCGCGACAAGAAACACCCCTTTTCAGCGGTGTGAATTAGAAAGGCGCGGTTCCCGTTTTCCACTCCGGGTGGCGCTCGTATTTTCGCAATCTCGAACTGCAACTTCTAAGTTCACTTGCATATTAAAAACTCCGTTATTAATAGGTAACCTGTTAATAAATATAAAATGCAACAGCAACGTTCATTTATGCTCGTATGTGGTACAGCCCCCAAACGTTAGGATTGCTGCAGTCACGGGACAGGAAAACGGCGGAGGTTCATCCCCCTGGCGCCGCTGTAACCACAGGCGAAACGCGAGAAGCAATGAAATAGACATACAATATTTATCCGATCTCTGTTCGAAAGTTTTTTAGTAAGTATACTAGAGAGGAAACTGCACCTGAGAGTCCATGTCGACGCGAGAGATTATGGGAAGACCACTGCTTCTGGCTTGGGCTTGGCATTACAATTAGATTCTGAAGCAGTTTTTTTACTGTGCTTTCTTCACTATGCATTAACACGTCTACGAGCTACGACGTAGCCAAAATCCTTCCGGTTCTGTGGTAGCCGTGAGCCGTGGCAACTCCGTCTTCGATGAAAGAGCAGACAGTGGCTGATCGTACCTAACGTTGGTCATGCCGGAGTCGAGGAAACTATGACTGAGCGTTTAATATGCCGCCGCGAAACCTGTAGCTGACGAAAAAAAAGACACCAAACGTACTCCGGGGACGACAAAATCCGACGGACACGGCGCCTGCATCCATCGTGTCTTGTGTTCGTCCACGGCCGTTTAACGCCATGTTTTCTTTTTTCCTCAAGTTTAAACCAAATCGCTCAGCAACACGCTTTGTGAAACTGTAGCTTACGGTCTGCGCACCAGTTTACCTCGAAGGCAACGTTTTCACAGCAACGCTGAAAAATATTTCTAAGCTTTTCGAACAACTTATTTGAAATAATGGCGAAATTATTAAAATAAATCTCTAATGGGTTTGCCCCAAACATTTACATTGCTGTTAAGTACCAGCTTGCCTGTAGAATAGCAACCATTCGGGCAGAGATAAGTTTTTTTTCCTTTTTTCTTAGCTTTAAAACAACCTGTTTTATTAACCACTTATAAAAAACACCAGTATTTGCGTTTTTGTGGCACTGTGTTCGAAAATACGGCCACTAAAACGTTTTAATACAAGACAATGACGAAGCTAAGGTGAGCGCATGACATAATGGTGGCCCATGACGAGACAGACGGCCTTAATACGAGCGGCATAGACTGTAGCGCGAGATTCCTCTGTAGTGTATATAGTAAGAAACTCTATGTCTCGCACCACATCAATAGAGTGCAGGCGTGGCTATATTTCGTTGCACAACCTTGCTTCGTACCAAAGCCATATTACATTGAGGACGTTATTTTTCAGGACTACGTGCTGTAAAGCAGATGGATGGCAATATTAGAACAAAATAAACACACGAGGAATCGACTCACGTGCAGAGAACAGGAGAAGTCAAAGTTTTCAGTAAATTTAATGCATAGCACTTAAAAATGTGCCGATTTGGCCATAGGGGGCAAGCACAAAACAAAGCAAAACATGAAATTTTAGTGTTCCTAATAACTCGTGCATTCGTAAGCGCTGTTGGTCGGGAGCTTCCGTCTAGAGGGCGTGTTCGAATATGTCTCCTTCTGTAGCTACGCAGTACTGAGCCCGCTTTATCACAACTTCAGTGGCTTTATTGATGATGGACGCATGAATTGTAGGGCAGATATCCGTTATCCTTGCTCATCTGACGTCTCCGTAAAGGTCCTGTAAACATGATAAGCCCTGTAAACATGATAAGCCCCAAAGTCCAATGGCCCGTGCAGTCCAATGCTTCGTGTTCGACAGCTGTTATGTGCTGGCTCCCCGTCTTGCAGATACCACATAAGTGGAAGACTTGATAGCGGGACTTCGCTGAGCGCCGATTAACCGTTCCATCAAGGGTTTCGTCTACAGAACGCTGTCCAGTTATTGCCTTGTCGCAGAAGGTTGGGTCAATTATACTACCGTCGTGAATTCCGCTCCACACATTGAATGACCAGTAGTACTCGTGTCGAGTGCGCTTTACCCACTGTGGTTTGGAGTCGCTCCAATAGTATGCATTGTGCAGATATACCTGGCCGTTTCTCCAAACATGGGCTTCATCTGTCCTTATACTTTACTTTGCTGAGGAAGCGCGTCGGATATTGGGACTCTTCTGATATTGTGAGCATCCAATTTTCGACATTCAGACGATTCTCCCAGCCCCTTTCTTCCAAGAATTCGGGCAGGCTAACGTGGTACGGGTGAAAGTCTGAGTCCTTTAGAATCCTCCAAGCTGACGACATTCCAATTCGTGCCTGGAGGGCCACTTCTCGTACGCTAGCTTGAGGGTTTGCAGCCATAAATGCAAGAACGTCTGTACGGAGTCCTCTGCCGCTGTTGTTGAAAGGAGCCGGTTTGTCTGAGGTTATAATGCCTGACGATTGCCGATGCGTTAGGTTACGCCAAACTTTCATGACTGATAAATCATTCCGGCCTTTGTCTTACTGCCGTTTGCCGCTCCCAAGAAAAAGATCATGTTCACTATATGCTCATTAGAAAAAGGCCCCGCACGGGGCACCTTGAGCAATCCTGGTGAGGGTGTTGGCGACACCGGGGACTGCGAGCCCCCATACTCACGCTTTAATCTACCGTGGCTAGGAGTTTTAAGGTGAAGGGTAGAAACCTCAAACGGTGGCCGTCGGAGCCCAGGTCAAGCTCCGACGGATGGGGTCCCTGTCTGTTTACCAGGCAGGGAGCTCCGGGACTTCTTCAGCTATCAGGGTAAGGCTGACGAAGAAAGTACCCCGTCTCGCTGCTTTTATACTATCCGTATGGTATTTTCAACCCCCCCCCCAAACGTGATCGGTCCCTGAAAAGGGGCCGCGCCGCAGTATCACTTCCGTCCTTACCTACAAAGCCATATCGGTGGTGCCAGCCGGTGGTGCCAGCCCACGTGAAGCCGTCTAACAGAGCACCAGTGCAGCTTTCCCCGCTGTGCGAAGACAGATGGATGGCCGCAGCTCCACACGTGTCATTGATGACAGTGCAGCGGCTCGCTTTCTCGATAAAGCGGCTGGCGTCCACGGGTCCCAGTCAAAGCGTCGAAGCACGGTCACTGCGCAGTAGAGAATCGTGTGTAAGGCCAGGAACGATGCGTTGTTGCACTGCCGTCACTGCCAAAGAACCGCTGTATATCTGCTTTCTTTGGTGAGAGTGGCCTCGGCCCAGCACGTCGACGCCGTCGATTTCCTTCGCGCCGAAAACGTGCCCAGCGTTGTGCAGGAAAGCGTCCTTTTGCGAGAACAGAAGAGCAATAATACATTTTATTCTTGTTACTGGCTTGAGGCCACACCCCAGAATTAACGACATGATGGCTGGAAAGCAACAAAAAAAAAGTGTTCGCGTTCGTAACACTCGCCAACAAACACAGCTGCGGCTGAACGTAGCAGGGGCAGGCACGGGTACCGCCGTGTAGGACGAGGGACCGACCAAGTTTTGTGGTCTGCAGCTACGAGATGGCGCTGGCTGTTCATTCTCGCAGCTGCAGCGCCTCCTTTAGCGGCTCCTGGGCACCATCCTAGGGCGCCTCCTTGAGCGCTTCCTGGGCGCCTCCTGGAGCGCCATCCGCGGCGCCTCCTGGGTGCTGTCCGGAGCCCATAACTCAGTTCTCGCTCCATGAGCTTAGGGAGGCTCTGAGCGCGTGTACAACCTCAGTTCCAGGCCCAGACAACACCATATATACAATGATTTAACATCTACACGCAGACACTATTTTAATGCTCTTCCACCTATACAATACAATATGGCTTTCGGGGAAGATTCCGAGGTCTTGGAGGGAGGCCTTTGTACTGGCTTTTCTGAAGAACGGGAAGGACCTTTTCTGTCCCGAATGCTATCGACCCATAGCACTCACAAGCGGCTTGTGCAAGCTTCTCGAGACGATGATCAACAGAAGACCTGTACTTCTTGAAGTACAATGATTCTCTTAGGAGCTGCCAGGCAGCCTTCAGGGCGGGGAAATCCACCAACGAATAATGTGTTGCGTTAGAATCTTTTATAAAAGATGGCTTCATTCATAAACTGTTCTGCATTACAATGTGCTTAGATGTAAGAAAGGCCTACGGCACGGCCTGGCGATACGGCATCTTCAGGGACCTGAAGTTGATGAAGATGGTTAGAGTTTTTTGGCGCAAAGCCAGCTGGGGCAAAGAGCGTCAAACAGAAGTGTCTAAAAGAAAATAATGGCTACTAAAGCCAAAATAACAATAAAATCAATTAACGGCAATGGTGATGGCTGGTGTATAGGGCCAGATTTGATTATGCGTGATAGGAAATGAGGTTTAAAAGCTTCACGTCTGACAAGTACTCAAACACACGTTTCACGGAAAACATGGCATCGTCACCTAGAAACAGCGATGGATGTAGTGGTATATGTTGTCTGCAGAGTTCTCTGAAGTGTTTGTGTCGTTTTGTGTGAGGTGCCTTGCATATTATTAGTATGTGCACCACGGATAGGGCCTCTCCGCACCTGCCGCACTGGGGTCTAGAAGATCCCGTCAGCAGATACGAGTGCGTTGCATGGGTGTGCCCTATCCACAGACTACCCAAGGCGACTTCCGTGTGTCTGTTGTGTAAGTCAGCTGTGTACCGTCCCAAGTGTGGCTTTATTACATGTAGTTGTCTGTCTGTTCATCCCAGTGTGTTTGCCATGTTCTGCGCAGGTGCTGTCTTATGTGTGGCTTGAGGTCTGTGTAGGGTATCGTTGTAATGTCTACAGTGTTCCTGAGTGCAGCAGCAGCGGCCCTCTCGTCTGCCAACTCGTTCCCGGCGATCCCTGCGTGTCCTGGGACCCAGCAGAGGAGCAGCTCATGCTTTTGTGCATACACGGACATAATAGTGTTGAATGCAAGGTTAACTATGTGGTTTTTGGAGGGCCTGTGCGATGCCAGTGCGCGAATAACACTCAAAGAATCTGTATAGATGATGGAATTGGGAATGTGGTTCTCAAGAATGTGTCGTACAATAAGTAAAATTCCATAGGCTTCTGCTGAAAAAATTGTTGTGCGCACGCTCATGGTTCTGGCTGCATTGAAATTCGGACCATGAGCAGCGCACGACACCATAGTGGAGGTTTTAGAAGCGTCACTATAAAATTCTGCACATGTGTATTTAAACGGCAAAGACATAAAATGCTGCAGTATTGCAGCTCGTGGTACGCGATTTTTGTCAAGTCTCATAAAAGAAAGGTCGCACGACACAGGGCGAACTTGCCAAGGCGGTAAACTGTTAGAAAAGGACGACCTGTACACATCTAAAAACGAAGCATTGAGATCCGAGGCTCGCTCTCTCACTCTAAGTGAAAAGGGCAGAGGAACGGATGGGCGATTTACAAAGAGCAGAGATGTTGATGTACCGTTAAAGACAGGATAAAAAGGATGATTATTCAGCGATGAAATTTTAAAAGCATAAAGTAAGTCCATGTACGTCCGTTGGTTCTCAAGGCTCCACTTATTACACTCGGCATACAGACTCTCGACAGGGCTAGTGCGAAAAGCACCCGACGCAGGCCGTAGCCCCAAGTGTAGCACTGGGTCAAGCATTCGCAACGCTGTTTTAGTCGCCGACCCATATACCACACTGCCATAGTCTAAACAATAACCAACCAAAGCACTATAGAGCCGTAGTAGGAGTTCTTTGTCGGAGCCATACGATTGGTGGGAGAGAACCTTAAGTATATTCATTGTATTGAGACATTTATGTTTAAGTTCCTTGATGTGTGGAATGAATGTGAGTTTGTGGTCAAACACAACACCTAAAAACTTGTGCTCCTTGTTCACAGGAAGCGACACGCCATTAAGAGTAATGTCTGGGTCCGGATGGACCCCGCGCTTCCTAGAGAACACAACGCAGGAGCTTTTTACAGGATTCAATTTAAAACCATTCTTGTCTGCCCAGCTGGCAAGTTTCTTGACGCCGAGCTGGACTTGGCGTTCGCATATTGACATAGTACATGATTTAAAGATATCTGCACGTCATCTACATACATGGAATAAGAAATTGTAGGGGGCAGTGCCTTCCCAAGGGAGTTCATTTTTCTATGAAGAGAGTGCAGCTAAGAACTCCGACTTGCGGCACGCCATTTTCTTGCACGTGTACCTTTGACAGTGCAGAATCAACTCTAACGCGAAAGGTTCTCTCTCCGACAAATAACTAGCAAGGGTGTTAAACATATTACCAGAAACACTGAATGACTTCAGATCAGTAAGAATCCCATAACGCCAAGCGGTGTCATAGGCCTTTTCTAGGTCGAAAAACACAGTTAAACAGAACTGTTTGTGAATAAAGGCATCCTTAATATATGACTCTAGTGCCACAAGTTGATCGTTTGTGGATCTCGCCGCCCTGTAGCCTGCCTGGCAGCTCTCGAGAAGACCGTTGTACTCAAAAAGTACACAAACCTCCGGTTTATCATCTTCTCGAGAAGCTTGCACAGGCAGCTGGTCAGGGCAGTGGGTCGATAGCTAGCGGGAGAAGAAGGGTCCTTCCCTCCTTTCAGGAATGCTACAACTATGGCATCCCTCCAAGTCTTTGGAATGTGCCCCGAAAGCCATATCTTGTTGAAAAGGTGAAGAAGTGTTACAAGAGTTTCTGTGTGTAAGTTCTGTATCATTGTATATGTAATGTTGTCTGGGCCTGGAGCTGAGGGTTTACACGTGCTCAGAGCACCCCTCAGCTCATTAAGTGTGAACTCAGAGTTATAAGAAGTGGCTGACCTGTCATTGTCATGTAAAGGCTTTTTTTCGGCCACGAGTTTGTGTTCAATGAAAGTTTTTGTGTAGTGTGCTGAACTGGAAACGTGTTGGAAGTGTTGTGCGAGTGTGTCAGCCTGGTCTTCGAGTGTATCCCCTGTTGTGGTGACCAGAGGCAGGCTGTGTGTTTGTTGTCCCTTGAGTGTGCGTATTCGTGTCCATACTTTCCGTGTGTCTGTGTAGGAGTTAATTGATGTTATGAATGTACGCCAACTATCTCGTTTTGCCTCACGGCGCACACGTTTTCCAAACGCCTTGCCCGTTTGAACAAGAGGAGGTTACTCGACGTGGGGTACCGACGGAGGATACCCCACGCCTTGTTCTGGGCCTCTCGCGTCCGCCTACAGTCCTCATTCCACCACGGCCTCCGCTGGTTGCGCGGGGCAACAGAGGCGTGGAGAATGGACTTTTCGGCGGCGTCGAGGATGTGCGCCGTGAGTAGTTGGGTTGCCTGCTCAACGTGTAGTTGTGTTATGGACGTGTAGTGTAGTTTAGATGAATCTGTAAATATATTCCAGTTTGCTCTTGCTTCATTAAACGTGTTTTGGGAAGATGGGGCGCTCGGGCCGTTACCTATATGTGTTAGTGAGGTGGGGAAGTGGTCACTACCATATGGATGAGTGCCCACACCCCACTCAAGACATGAAAAGAGAACTGCGGATCCAATAGCCAAGTCAAGGTGTGAATAAGTGTTGTGTCCTATATTATAATATGTTGGCTTTTTTTGGTTGAAAAGACATGCTCCCGACGATGTTAAGAATTTCTCAATTAGGCGACCTCGGGCATCCGTGCGAGCAGAGCCCCACAGAGAGTTATGTGCGTTGAGGTCGCCTAAAAGGATGAAAGGTTCGGGTAACTGATCTACCAGACCCTCGAAATCTGTGCTCGATAGTTGGAAGTCAGGAGGGATGTAAAGAGAACATAGTGTTATAAGCCTATTAAAAATTATCGTTCGAATGGCAACAGCCTCTAGAATGCTCTGTAGTTGGACAGTGTGGCACGCCAAGGTTTTCCGGGCAATGATGGCCACACCACCTGAGGATGTGCCACCACCATCTCTATCCCTCCTAAATACCATGTAACTATTCAAGAAATTTGTGTGCATGGGGTTTAAATGGGTCTCTTGGAGACACATCACACTTGGCTGGTTGGAATGCAGTAACTCATAGACATCATCAAAATTTTTAAGAAGGCCTTTGCAGTTCCATTGCATGATATCTTCTCTTCCCATTATTGAAGTTTAGAGCTACTGGAGTTTGTGTGTGTTTATGTGTCGGCTTTCGGGGCTTGCACTCTTGGAAGGGGCTTTTTGATTCTCTCTACTGACCTGGACGCCGGAGCCCGTTCCTTCCGCTGTGGTGCATGGCGGAACGGCTCCACGTCCAGGTCGTCATCTGAAGGCAAGGGGGTGCCCAGCGGACTGGGCCCCCTTGACTTGGGCTGGGCACCCTTTGCGGTGCCCTTCGTTGTGGCCGCGACCGCCGAGGGCGTCAGGAGCGCCCCGGGGGGCACAGGCGGTGCGGCGGAGGTGGGAACTGCTGCGGTTTCCTCCAGCTCCATCTCCTCCAGGCCCTCGCATGCGCTTCGGGCCGGTGGAGAGGAGGAGACAGTGAGTGCAGCAGCATCCCCACCAGACGTGGTTGCCACCACAGCCGCTGATGGCTCAGCAAGCGGTGCGGAGGCGAGTTGGGCCGCCGGAGGCAACACAGGGGGGCGGGGGCGGGACCAGGTCCGACTCGCGGTACTGGGTCCCCGCCGAAACTAGACGCCGCTCCGCCCCCGGCGAGCTGCGTCGGCGTACCTCCCCAAGGGGAAAGAGGCGAACCTCTTTCGCGCCTCGGGGAAGGAGATGTTCTCGGTTACTTTCACGTGGATGATCTTCTTTTCCTGGTGAAACTTCTCGCAGCTACGGGAGTATGCCGCGTGCGGCCCCTGACAGTTTGCGCAGGTGAAGGTGGTGGAACCACACTTTTCAGTGGGGTGGTCGTGTGCGGCGCATTTTGCGCAGGTCTGTTTGCCGCGGCAAGAAGTCGTAGCATGCCCGAACCGCTGGCACTTGTAGCAGCGGCGCGGGTTAGGTATGTACAGACGTACACCACACCTAATGAAACCAGCATTGATGTGCTCAGGAAGTTTTGAACTGCTGAATGTTAAGATTATGTGCTTTGTGGGTATTTCTACATTGTCGCGACGGATGGTGATTCTCCTGACAGCTGTTACGCCCTGATCCTTCAGGCCTTCTAGAAGGTCGGCCTCTGTTTCACTTAGCAGATCTGGTTGAGATATCACCCCCTGCGAGCTGTTGAGGCTGTGGTGGGGTGTGACAGTGACGTCCAGATCTGCCAAGCGGGTTTGGGTCAGGAGATTTGTGGCTTGCTGCTGCGTCTTGACTTCAACCAACACTTCCCCTGTTCGTAGTGTTTTTTGCCTCGAAGGATTTGCCAATGATCCCTTCAAGGAACTTGGAGACGAGGAATACAGACTGGGAGGAGACGGGTTTGGATTTGTCTATTGATTCAAGTACCAAAAAATGGGTATAGTTGTCATGTCTTGGAACGTTGATAGTTGGTAGGGGTGGAAAGGAAACTTCGATGCGGCCCCTTTTCGGGGGCCGATCACGTCAGGGGGGGGGTTCGAAAATGCCATATGATACATTGGAAAGCAGGGAAACGGGGATACTTTCTTCTTTGACCTTACCCTGGTAGTCAACGAGGTCTCGGAGCTCCCTGCCTGGTAGACAGGCAGGGAGCCCATCGGCCGGAGCTTGACCAAGGCTCCGACGGCCACCGTTTACGGCTTCTACCCTTCACCTTTAAACACCTCGCCACGGGTGGACACGGCTTATGTAGGGAGCTCGGGGTCCGCGGTGTCGCTGCTGACCGTCACCATGAATACTCAAGGTGCCCTGTGCGGGGAGGGACCTGAAGTCATTCGGTGTTTCGGGCAACATGTTGAACACCTTTTCTAGCTTAATGTCAGAGCGAACTTTACGTGTAAGAATTGGTGGTGCACTTTCAAATGTATACGTTCACGAATACGGCATTTCTCGAGGCGCTGTTGTGAGCTACACACTCTTGTAGTGAAGATTAACTCGCTCTGGAAGGCATTGCCACTACTCTTTTCTTTGTCAGTGTATGTAGGTGATGTTCAGATATCTTTTAAATCATGTAATATGTCAACCTGTGAACGTCACGTCCAGCTCGGGCTGAACAAACTTGCTGGCTGGGCGGATGCAACCAGTTTTAGACTACACTCTGAAAAGAGTATTTGTCTACTTTTCATCCGTGCCCGCGGGATCCGTCTGGACCCTCACATTACTAAAAATGGCGTCCATTCCTCATAAAAAGGACACAAGCTCCTAGGTATTACTCTATAACAAAGTGACATTCATCCCACACTTAAAACAGTTTGAAAATGCCTGAACACAACATTCTTAAAGTCGTCTCATACCAATCCTACGGTACAGACAAGCAGCTCCTTCTGCATCTTTATACTGCAATGGTAGGTTCTCGGTTGGACTACGAAAGTGTCGTGCATGGGTCGGCAACACAAAACGGCACTAAAATGCTCGATCTGGTGCTCTACCTGGGGCTTCGCCTTGCCTGGGGCGCCACCTGCACTAGCCCTGTTTAAAGCCTCCATGCAGGGTGTGATCAATGGTCCCTACATCACCAGAGGATATACACTGATTTGCATGCCTCAAAAAGCATGTCTATGACAAATCATCCCTGTCATTCAGCTATTTAATGCACGTCTTTACAGCCACTGCTTTTAAATTGTCCGTCTATTTCCATGCCAGTTCTCTCTCAGAGTGAGAGAAGAATCTGAGCTAACAGTCCCCTTTTGAAGCATCCACAAGGCACCTATCATTGATATGGCACCATGGCAATCCGGCCTGTCTTTCAACCTGTCGTTTATGCAACTGGACAAAATGAGACCACCAACAGTAGCATTTATACGGCATTTCCTCTTTCTGCAGGAGAAATAACAGTAATGCAGAATTTTACTCTGACGCATCAAAGACTCCTAAGGCTGTGTATTGTGCTGCGCACGGACAAAGCTTTATGTCCGCAAAAGAATTAACTACGATAGCATTTTTATGGCAGGAGTGGACGGTATTCTAATTGTTTTACTTCAAATTGTGCAACCCGAGATATAAAGACCATAATGTATACGGATTCTTTTAGCGTCGTACGTGTACTTTCGCCCAGAAAACGCTAAAAAATTATGTAGTCAGTCTTGTTCTTAAGGCTTGTAATGTCGGCATATGGTTCAAGTCTCGAGATAATAATATACCAAAATCCGACCACTGTGGTATAGCCGGAAACGAAACCGAGAATCCTATAGCCGCTGCTGCTGCACTGTTGATTACATTACACATAAAAACATTACCCTTCATCGACGTGAAGCCACACGTCAGGCAACGTCGGAAAACATGGCAAATACACTGGAGTGAGCAGACAGACGACAAATTACACGTTGTGAAGCCACACCCTGGACCACACACCACTGACACACGCAATGTCAAAGGTGTTTATTGATGTAGAATGGCGTTTGATGTGGTTTACCAGATGGTCCCTCACACGGAGTTGTGAGACTTCGTTTCTATCGTCGCTGAAACTGCATGGTGATATCGGGCCACCTTCGTCTTTTGTGTTTTCCCTGTGGCACGCATCAGCATCATTTTATGACATCCGCTCGCCAACTGCAACGCTTATCTTTTCACTTATGTCAGGAAGGCTGGAATTTGGCTCATGCGAATGGCTATACTTTCCAAGTTTCGGTTTCACGTGTATTGCACCGATTTCAGTAGGATGGTTTGCCTCAACCAGTGCATTTTGTGAGGATGCCAGCTTTCAGGCGAAACACGCTGTTTTCATTTTTCGGCGAACTGTTTATTTCGGTGAACAGTTTTAGCTTACAGTTTTTTACGGTTCCCTTCGCTCCGACAGCAAGCGCCAGCGCCATTGCGCGTGCTTAGTGCGCTCCCGCTCAAGCGGCGTTGCTGGAGGGGGGCTCCGCTTCACTCGTCGAGCTCGCTGAGCGGACCGTCACGGCAACTTGCGTGCCCGCGCGCGATTTCAAGATGGCTGCCCTCAGCGAGGCGAGCGCTACTACTCCAGTGCCCAGAATACCGGCTGAAACGGCAGCAACGAAATGGGGAAAGCGGTTCCGAGCACACTGAAATTCGAAACAGCGCAAAAAGACGGGACAAGCAAACGACGACACAAGGCGTCGTTTGCTTGTTCCGTCTTTTTCCGCTGTTTCGAATTTCAGTATGCATCACCAACTAGCCCAAACCACCTTTCTAACGCGGTTCCGACAGATAAAGATATAGCGCTTCTAAAAGAGGTCTTGGTGAATAATCCGTTTAAGGATCCGCAAAGGTGGCACGAGGCTTTGGCTAATGAGGAATACCTTGTCGCGCGACCGCTTACAGTTCGTGCCATCCGAGAGAGGCTGGACCTGCTCGTCGGGTACTTCCGTCGTAACGACAGGGCCAATCTCAGGAAGTAAGTTTTATTGCTGATGTAGCTGTTTCTACAGCTTCATTCCGTGCTTTAGCGAAAGGTGCAAGCTCTCAATGATGGAAGCATGCATATGCGTTGGCCGGACGTGTAGCACCTCAAGCGCTTCCGTTCTGCTTTGAACATATCTGGCACTGAAGAGCCATACGGGGAGAAAGAGTGACTACAGCAAGACCTACGCATCGAGAACCCTGCCGAGGAACACAGCCAAGGGAAACGTTAGGGAGCAGAGCAAACCCACGCAGCTCTTGTTGAAAAAAAAAGCGAGAGACGCCGCCCTGGCCACGGTACTGTCCTTCCGGCAGTGAGTCAGCAAATTTTAAAAAGACCAGCTGCGCTGTTTGCAGACCCTACACAAGCACCCACCGTGGCCTACTCTGTCATTCGTGACAGCAAGCAGGTCAGGGGGTAGTATATGTGTACAGTCATGGGCAATTCGAATAGGAATCGTGGTGCGCACCACTGAAGATACTGGCGGTGCCAGCTGGCAGTGGCCCTGGGAACCACACCGACATGCGCAGTTGGGATGTCAAGAGCGAGGATGCTTGCCCCACTATGACATGCTGCCTCGCCCTGCTCGCATACTTGCTTTGTCGCCACGCTGCAAGAGCTCTGGAAGCTGAGGTTTTAGCGAGGCGGCGGGATATAGTAGACAACTGAGGCCACTCACCGCTCAGCGCCCACGATCCGCCGCCCCCCTCCGTGCCGGCGTCACTTAGCTGTGCGTGCGTGGCGCAGTGACTCGAACAATGAACGACTATATACCACCTGGGACGGCGCCAAAGCCATGTTTAGTGGAGTCAGGAGTTTATCCTGAGGCATCGCACGCATGCCACAAAACGAAAAGCAAATAAACACGCCCATTTGCAACGACGTCGAAACTCGGTTTATTTAGGACAGGTAGCAGCCGCCGAGTGCCGAAGCATACAGATCAAAGCAAGTGCTTTGTGCCAACAACAACAACAAAAACGGATGTCCGCGAGCTGCAACCCAGAAACTGCGTATACGCCGTGGCATTAAAAAAAAAAAAAACAAAATGTTACAAATTCAAATGTCATGGCAAATTGAGTCGCCGGGACGGGCAGCAGCCCCTGGACAACAAAGCCAGTGGCGGGAGCCATTTTGCGACACTTTAATACTTGGTGAAGTCCCCTTTGGCAGACACAACAGTCACACATGTCGAGGAATGCTCTCGATAAGGCGCGCCGCCAAGTCGGTAGCCCTGAGGCGCTGCCACTCCTCTTCGATAGCTTGCCACAACGCGTCGCGGGAGCCGCCCTGTAGCTGTTGGTTGCTAAGGGGCTTCTTCATTGCTCCTACACGTTTTCAATGGTATTCACGCCCGCCCCCTGCGGTGGCCACTCGATTATCATTACGCCCCGCTCGTCCAGTAGTTATTTTACTGATCGAGCCGTGTGCATGTGGCTTCGGTCGGGGTTCAAATAATACAGTCCATCCGCAAATGGTCCATCGAGAGCGTAGGCTATCACGACGCTGTCAATGGTGTCCGCGTAGGCAGCCTCGTTAAAGCGGCCCTGGATACGAACTAACGGACCGAGGCCCTGGCTTGAAATTGCGCCCCACACGCTAACGGCGCACCGGCCGCTACTTGAAATGCGCTGCACGTTGCACGATTCGAATCTGAGCAAGAAAGAAATCAGAGTAGGTTTGTGCCGAAATCGTTTGGACGTTTGTTTGTCTAAGGGTCGTTGTCGACAGATGCTCTCGACGCATAATTTCGCTGCGGGAAAGTAACTGCCGTAGGCAGCCAAATGACTGTATAGGTATGCTTTGCCGCCATTTTTTCTATCGTGGGTCACAAAAGAAACTTGGCGCCCAAGCTTGGGAGAACAACAGTTCTGATTGCTGGCCAGAGCTACACGTACCAAAGATTTGAAATAACTGCGCTACAAAACGCGCCGTGAGTAGCAACAAAACTTTACGTAAACGAAGGTGTAAGCAGCACGAAAGCTTGTCGTGTGCTCCTTTGCCTGGTCGATGTTTTAATTCTACCGGTTCTAGCGCTGTGTATTAAATGACTATTTAAAAAAAAATGAAAAATTATTTACATTACTCATACCTTGTGTTCACGGCCCTCCAAACGTGTTGGCGCTAGTCCCAACGGTTTGAAAATGTGGATTCGTCCGTCAAGTCGTCTCCGAAAAGCAATCTTGCAAGCTTGTTTGCTTCGGATAGCTTGGACTTTCTAGCAGGGACGCAATTTAGCAGGCACATATCAAGCGGCGTCGAAGAGTTTTCGTGCTTGCCAAAAGGTCGAGCTCCCGTTTGATGTGTTGAGTTGTTATTGACGGGTTTACTGCCGCGGCGACCACGACTAGCATGTATTGCTCACTTGTGGTAGCCCGTGGTCTGTGTCCTCAGGGAAGATTCTGGATGCGGCCCTCATCGCGGAACGTTTGCATAATGCGATTCACGGTGGATAGTGGCCGTCCTGTGGCCTTCGCAATATCGTGCTGCGCTGCGATACCTCGGAAGAGGGGGATCATGCTCAGTCTGTCTTTCTCTGGAACACTTGGCATGGTTGGTTCCAAATGAGGGCATTGCTAACGGCCTCTCCGGATTTTTAAAGTTCTGTTGAAACGTCACACTTTTCGTGGTGTCGCTGTTGAATCAACCGAACTGTACAAAATGCGAAGAGCCTGTCAACACGGCCCTTCATCTTCTAGTTTCCATGCACGTTCTGTTTGATCCTGGTAGTGATGCAGTCCTCCAGGCAGGGTGGGTCAACCCCAAAATTATGCGAGACTTAGGATACATAGAGGGGTCTGCGGCAGTTTGCCAAAATGGTGCTGACCCTGCACATTCGGGCTAGTTTCGTTTGCATAGCTTGTGATATTTTTCTGAAATCCAAGAAAGCAAACAGCCCTGCGATTGTCCCAAACCCCCACCAAACCGGCAGCCACTTGTTGCTCCTTGAGATTTTCTCCACTGTATGGTTTCGGCTACAGGGGCCTTAAAGGGTAAGCTGGATCCCCACAAATGCAGTAGCTCTTCCCGTGGACCAGCTTCTCAAGCTTCGCGTACAGTTTGTTTTCCAGGAGAATACCTGAAAAAAGAGCTCACCACGATGTGCTCAGCCTCCTAAGTCCAGGAGGCCGTGAGTCCGAGCTGAAAATAAAATAAAGGTAAGTCCTCCATTTAAACTATAAGAACCCTTTCTCGGCGTCATGCAGTTCGTTTACACTGGCTGAAATAATTACATGAAAGACAAGAACAGAAATAATAACCGTGTACTACCCGTGGGAGCTGCATCATTGCTGTTACGGGTAGGCACTGTAAAGCTGATATGGTGAAAAACCAGTCATAACCGCAAACTACCAGTTACACAGAAAAATATTCAGCGAGAAAAATAGGGCTCCCCTCACAAAAATGGATTGCGAATTTCTGGGGAGTTTCTATGGAGATTTTGTGGAGTCACAAGAAACACGGCAGAAACTCATCAGGAACCCATCACTTATAGAGTTGCCTCCAGAAGAATTCTATAAATTTTTTATAGTGACTTCTCCACAAAACTTCATTAAGCGCAAACTCTTCAAGACCTCTATGAACATTCTGTAGAATTTCTACAGTCATCTCTCCATAGAAGCTCTGTGAACTTAAACAACTCAAGGCCTCTATAGAGACTTTATAGAGTTTTTGTTGTCACTTCGCTATAAGAGTTCATTAAGCTTGAACTCATCAAGACCTCTATAAAGACTCTGTAGATTATTTGTTGTGACTTCACCACAAGAGTTCATTAAGCTTGCAACCCATCAAAGCTTCGAAAAAGACTATAGGATTTCTACAGTTATTTCTTCATAGAAACTCCGAACTTTAACCCTTTCAGGCCTGATTTGTTTTTTCAAGTACAAATATGTTTTCTGTGTTTGCTTTAAATTTTACAGCTCCCATAAGCCCACAAACGAGAAATGAAGGTAGTAGTGCATGTAATTACACACTAATTATGAAGCAATTAATTAGGACATTGACAATTAAAAATGTTATGTTGAGCAGAAAAAAAAAATTTTCACGTTTTCCTACATTTTATGGCCACATGAGCCAACAAACGAAAAATTATAGATTTACAAGTTTATTGGGAATAAAATATAAGACTTCTGTTTGTTTCCAGCCTCGTGTCGAAATTTTGTAATCGCTCGAGATTCTTCGTCTCGTAGCATCCAGCTCAGGTAAAATGTAAGAATCGCGATAGTCATCCTTGAAGTACAAGTCCCCAAAAAACTAGCACTTTTCGCTCCGTTTTCTTTGTGCTAGAGGAACTTTTATGTGGTGGCGCGCGCCAACTGACACCAGGACCAAAAGGGTCAACTGAATTCTAAGCCAGCTGCACAGAACTTCTCCTGTTTGCCATCATACATGCATGCACGGCTCATACAGTATTCCTTGTACACGAATTCACAATATTTGAACTTAAGACATTCTTTAAGACTCCATATGAACCATATTTAAACAAATATGATAAATGGATACCACCATGTTACAGTAAATTCTTAAAATTAAAAATTTTGACTTTTTAAGGTTCCCACAAGTTTGACTTTATAACTCATTTGTGAACCAGTGGCCATCCTTCCATCCAGGCCAAATGATACACACGTATATATATGTATATACATATTCACATATATACATACATGAAGCAGGGTGTCGAACTGGAACCAAACTGGTATTTTTGCTTGAACTGAACCCAAACCCATATTTTTTCAGCCTGCTGAACCCGAGCCATAACTAACACAAAAAAAAGGAAATAATTTATTTAGCTGTTCACGATGAAATGCCCTAATTAACCGTTCATTGTTTACAATGCACAGCGACTTGAGCTTTTCTCTTAACACCAACTTCTCTTATGCAGTTTCGCGCTCAGATCAATCACCACACTATCAACTCTGTCTTCGTAGTTGCAACGTATAAAATGGGATGCGTACTAACGGTGTAATGGCATGTTGTTTTGCAAGCAAAGTGCTGTAGGCTGAGCAAATGAGATTTCAATCTCGGCAGCCAGCAAACTATATGTCTGGGTAAATATTAGAGCACAAGATTGCTTCACTTTGCATCAGCAAAGTTCACACTCAAAATGTGCACACTTGTCGCATCTCGTAATTGCCCAAAACAGTCGCACACGTGGAAAGTGCAAATACTTGACAAGTGTGGCCCACAGGGATTGCTCAGTGGCTGTAAGTAATCTTTCCTCTTTGACCTTGCAATAAAATGGTTAGCGCAGCACATCATGCAAGCATGCCAAAATATTTAAACACACCGTAGTGCCAATTTTTAATGAAAATAGCAAAAAAAATTCACAGCATATCCACGGGGTGAATGATGATGAGTGGGCGAAGCTTCTGAGGGGAAATCATCGGTAAAACCGTGACTCTTCAGTGAAAGTTCGTCCACTACATCTGTGTCCGAACGTAACGTCTAGAAAGTCTCGCTTAAACCGCGCGTCGGCACCTTGTGGCTCAGCTCGCCTGATGCGTTTTGCAGACGCCTCACGAGCTCTCACTGCTTCGGGGTCTGCCTGCCGATACGCGCGCTTTCTCGCCGCTTCCCGTTCTCTGACGTTTTGGAGATCCTCTTCGCGCCGCAGCCGTGCCGCTTCGCGTACGGCAGGGTCCTCGCGCCGTTGCCGTGACGCTTGGGCCTCTCGTTCTCGAACGCTGGGATCTTGGCGGCGTCGTCGCGCAGCCAGACGACATGCTTCGGCCTCCCGCTCTCGTACGGCAGGATCTTGGCGGCGGCGTGGCGCAGCTTCACGGAGCGCTTCTGCCTCGCGGGCTCGCACATCTGCAGCCTTATCCATCGGGCGACTCTGAGCGCACGCCAACAGCGAACGGATTTTATTACAACGCTCCCCGCCATCTAGTAAACAATCCAAGAACTAAACTAGAGGTAGCCACGCCATCTAGTAAACAATCCAAGAACTAAACTAGAGGTGGCTACATACATACGTCGAGGATGGACAGACCCACGCCTTAAGGAGCTTCGCCCCTAAAACGAAATAGCAGCAAAACACCAACATAAGGCACATTATACTGCCTAGAATTATACACGGGATGTCAACTTGAACATATGAATGTACCCACACACATACATAGACCTAAATGTTCAGCCCGATTAAGCACACTGACAGAAAACTGGTTAAAGGTTTATGGACATGAAGGCGCAACGCCACAGCCACGTGGTATCATACAAGTACAAAAGCACAAAAATGTATGAATTAGTGCACTGAAAATCATTAGCAGCTCATAAAACAAACACTCCTCCGATATATTTTATGCAGAATAACATGTATAATAATTCTGAGGTACTACGGCTCAGATTTTCTTTTTTAGGTGGCGAAAGCGAGGATAGTGTAGACATGCCAAATGACAACCTAAAAACAGCAATCACAGAGCCTGCAGCAGCTGTGAGAGAAGCATCATGAAAGAAACAAACTGAAAAACTTACTCAAAAAACAAAACAAAGGGACTTATCAAAAAATCTAACGACATGAAAGTAGGGTAAATTAGCGGAGCGGTCAATGCTTGACTGGGGAAGCACAGGTTTGCAGATAAACAGAATACTTGAGCCAGGGTTTTGCAGACAACATAGTCTTACTGAGGGAGACTGGAGAACACCCGCAAAAAAATTCTTGAGAAAATACAACCAGCAAGCATGGCTGTCGGGATAAAAAATACGAATATCTAAAGTAATGAGAAAAAGGCATGCCGAAAGCCTGCTTTCAGCATACGGAATGAAGCGGCCGAACAAGTAGAAGAATTTAACTACCTTGGACAGATTGTCAGTGCCGATCCCATACGAAATATAAATTCAGCGCAGAACAGGCATGGGCCAGGGGTGCACTCGGCAGGCACTCCCAATTAAAATTGAGCTATCTCTACCACTTAAAAGAAGAATATACAACCAATGGAAACTGCCAGTAATGCCATATTGGAAGGAAACTTGGTGCCTCAAACTTAGATCGGCTCAACAGGCCATGGAACGAATGATGATTGTAGTAACACTCAGAAACAGGAAACGAGCTTCCTGAATCAGGGAAAAAACTAGAGTTGACGATAATATAGTTCAAATAAAGAAAAAGAAACAGACCTAGGCTGGCCATGTAGTGAGGCGAAATGTCAACAGGTGGACCACCAGGTTAACTGAGGGAGTACCAAGAAGGGGAAGGCCAGTTCGATGGAGGGATAAAATAAGAAAATTTGGCGGTAGAGAATGGACTCAAGCAGCACAGGACACGAGCGGCTGGTGGTTGATGGGAGAGGCCTTCATCCTGCAGCGAAATTGAGAAGGCTGCTGCTGATGGCTGCCACAAGTGTGTGGGCGTTACAAATTACTGCAGCCACATCCCTCCTTTGAGGGCTTATTTAGATTCAAGAACACACTTCTCATTTAATGCACACAAATATGCCTTAGTACCGGAAATGAGACAAACACATTTATTTACAGCAGCAATATTGACATTCTTTCTTTCTAGACTACACTGAACTTCAACAAAGTGAAAACAGCCATTCCTGAATTTGCTTATAATGGCACAAGTTACTGTGTAAACTTCTATATACAAAACAACTTCTTTTGGGCAACCACAGAAGGTATGTCCTTCAGGACAGCTAGCAATAATGCTAAGCACACGTCCAAACAAAGCATTTGTTTCTATGAAAGAGTCTAACCTGCGTGATTTGTCAAGTTGAGCACAGCATATAGTAAAACGGCCAATTCGCATCCTCTTGTAGTGCGTGCCATCAGGCATGCCAATCCCTTTACCGAAAAGTATTGCGTTAGTAGTTTTCACAAATATTTCTTTCATTTTATGCCCACTGGTTAAACTTGTAAACAACTCATCAATTCCCCCTCCCCTCCCCCCCCCCCCCCCCCACTGGAGATACCCCGGGCCAAAATATCGGCAAAAACTGCACAAGGGTGAACTTCTCAATGATTTGCCTTTCCGGGTACCGTGACCCACACAAAAATACCTTCCCAGTGTACCATTCATGGATTCAAAGGGATACATGGAGTATGCCCACAGAGGACCCCACTCCCAAACAGTGTCCACGAGATGGAGTAGTAAATGGGAGTTGTATGTCCTATTTTCGATTCCATAGAGTTCATTGTACTCCTTGAGGAATCGCAGCATCTCACCTTTGATCTCATGCAATGTTTAGAAAGAAACAGATGGGCCTAGCAAATAATGCATTATGTTCACAAATGTCATCCATTTATGATAGTGCCGGACAGGAATAGTGTCGGCCAGCAAAATCGGTGAATAGAACAGCATCCAGTCACGCCACTCAGCTGACTTCCAGTGTGCGACGTTTTTAAATGATCGAGGCAGCCTTGACATTTCCGAAACAGGGGTCATGCTTACGATCCTCTTGTTCATTTCTGTGGGGTGTTTGTGAAAGTAAAATTCCTTACACCTTTTTGACTTAAGCCACAAAATTGTTGTGGCTTTCACGAACCCCGAGCACACGGAGTGCATGTAGTCCACGACAAAGCCAGAGCAGAAGTTGAAGTAGGCAAGCATCAAGAGCACACTTGTGCCACTCACACCACAGCTTGACTTCTTGTTTTCTGGTCTGGCTTTGCGGGCATGGTAGCATAATGACTCGTGCGTGCGAAGCTTTGGGGTGGATGGAGGGGGAAGGTAAGCCCGACAGTGACCATTACCCTTGCTGGTAATTTTGCCCGGCAGCTCACACCAGGAACATTCATGCTTGCCATTGAACGGACACATGTCACGGACACGGACGGTTGACTTCACGCCGTGCCACAGTGTCTACTGTGCAGGGCCCAGGAAAAACTTTGCTGTTTTTTTTCGTTCCCATGCTGATCTACCCAATCAAGCCCAGTTGATGAAAGGGCATTGATTGTGTTTACAAAAGGCAGCAGGAAGACATTCATATCAGGCTTCCCTGGACCAAACCAAAGCCCTGTCAGAAGCAGCCTCTGGATCATTTCCTTGAAAGGAAGCTCATTAACAGCAGCGAGAATCGGCCAGATGCCGAATCCACTGCTGTTAAAAAGGGCGACACCATCCGTATTAAAAGTGAGTGTGTTGTCGTCGGGCCCAAGAGGCAGCTTCCTGTAACCTACACTGTTTGTGATGTCTGTGACATCATACACATTGTGATTTTGACCCGGTGAAATCTTGGTTGACGTCAGCAAGTCACGGATTTGCGATGCGAGGTCTAGTGAAAAAAAATAAGAAGCTCCCTTTTCCAGGTTTTTTTACTTCAAGAATTACGCTGCAGCTGCTGCACGGAACTTGTTTTAGTGTTTCATCGACAAAGCCAACATATGCGTTGCAGCTGCTGCAGTAAAATTGCTTCACAGGTTTATTTTCACCCTTTGCAAAGTGCTTAAAAAATAAATACTTTGACGTTGGGAAGGTTGTCCCATGAGGCAGGTGTGCACTAAATAACTTCAAGAGGCTTTCCGTTGCCTCCTTGGAGGCGTCGTGCCGAAGGCTGTGCCCCATCACCAGCAACAGGTTCTCGGCCCTTGTCAACCTGGACCCAGGGTAGAGCGGCTGATTCTGTTTTGGTACAAAAGAAAGAAACACCATATTAGGCAGCATAAGAGGTACGCAGCGTTCAAACTTCAGGGCCATGTAAATGGTCTACCCCATCTCAAAACAAAAATAGTAATAAGAGAGAAAATGCATTGTTTTTCTATGTAAAAGCATTGTTTTGTTCTCACAGCAACAGTATGAAATTTTGAAAGACTTGAAAATTATGGGCAGCCCACTTTTTTTAAAGCATCAACTACTACTTAAGAGAACTTTGGGAATGCAATGCATGTATACACAGCTTAAAAATACGTGGGTATTGACATTACATTTCAGGTAAAATTACTGGCGGCAACTGTAAGATATTTTTTGGTTGACCTGTCCCAAGAGAAAATGGTACTGGTCCCAGCGGTTTACGGTTAAATTCCCAGCAAAAACGAGCTAACCTCAGCTGGGGCCAGCCGGGAACTTAACCATAAACCAGCTGTGCGCGATGGGACCAGCTACCATTTTCTCTTACGGTAATATTCAGTGTTTTCTTCAGTAACTGTAGCCCAGGGAATATTGGGTGATTGCGCGGTATGCTTTAATGAATAAACAAGGGCAAATTTGTGCACGGAAACAGCTCAGAAAATGTACGCTGCAAGAACGGAGACGCGTCGCTTACCAGGTCACTGTCTTCATTAAATAATCCACGACCGCCGGCTTCAACTTCGCTGTCTGTGGTGTCCGAGCACTCACTGGCAGTGGTTTCCGAAGAGTCGCTGGTAGTGGCATCCGAAGACTCGTTACCGGCCGAGTCGCTGTCGCTGTCGTCAGAACCAACGGAGAGCGGTTGATCAGATTCACTTTCATCCTCCGAGTTGCACTCGGTATGTGTGTTCACTGGGCTCGCACCATCGTTTGGTTCACTGAAGGTCATCACGAAATCGGCCCCAGCGGCCGCTGTGCTGCTGGCGAGCAGCGTCTCGCCTTGCGAGCACGGCTGCGCAAACACGTCGCTGGAAGGTTCACCAGTCTCTGCTGCATTGCTCCTCTGGCGATGTTTTGTGCGAGAAGGAACTTCGCATGTTTTTTCGTAAAGGTACTTACTGTACTTCCTCTTTTTCCGCCCCATGACAATTCGCAAATACGCACGCTACACAAAAAAAACCGAGGAAATGCGAGGTTTCTTCGGTTTGGCTGCACTCATGAACTCATCCAGGCAGTGCAGCTCTCGCCTGTTTTGTATTCGAGTGGAGCGCCCGGCGCCTGCACTTTCTTCTTCGATTTCTCGACGGTGCAGAGAGTGCAGGATTAGCTCACGGCGTTTCCTAGGCGGTGCAGAACACGGAGTAAACAAACAAACAAGCTATGCAGAAGCAGACGAAAACAGTGAAGGACCGGTTCTGCGGTAACGACAACTGCGCATAAAATAAAAGTAAAATATTTTATCCAATCAATTTATATACAACTGCTTATATAAATTTATGCACCGCAATTTATTACGGCGATTCTGATATTTTTCTTGCTTGGCGAGCCCCACGGAGCGCGGAGCCGTCGGGGGCTCTTTTGTCATAACGGCGAGGTCGCGAAGTGGGTGTCTAAGGTTAGTGTGGCAAAGTTAACGCACTTTTTTAGCTCATTCACCTTATCGGTCATCCCAATGACGCACATTTTGGTCAAGTGGCCTAGGAAGAAGGCATGGGACGTTTACCCCGTCAGGGCACTCGTGGACGCAATCGTGGGCCTGAAACTGTTGTCCGATAGTACGGCCGTTAAGACTTGGCGGGGAAAAAAGTAGTGGTCGTTTGGAAAGAAGGCGAACCGGTGGCAGAGGCGCAGCTTTTAGGCTTTGGTAAGTGTCAAACATAATAATGTCAATGTGTTTGTTTTGTCGGTCATGTGTTGGAGCCTTGTTTTTCTAATTATCTTTTAATGTGTAGGCTCCGTGCGCCAAATTCAGCGTCTTCGGACGAAAACTGCCGCGCGTACCGACATGTCGGAGAGCAGCGATGGTGGATCGGACGACGAGCCGGATGGCGACGCGGCCGACAAGCCGGGGGAAAAGCCCAAGGTATAGATCATGAAGCCGCGCGCTCGCTTGCCCTAGACAAGCCTGACGCTGTGCGCCAGGCTCGCCGAGGGCAAGCAAGTGCACGGCTTCGGAGCGTGCTGGCGACATTTGCTGATAGCGGCTGGGTTGGAGATAGTTTGCCATTGCACATGCGTGGATCTCAGACAGGCTCGGGTCGGTCGTCTTATAGCATGTGCTGCTCTAATTTGCTGATGCCAACACCCTCAAGGGGTTTTTGTCTTCTACAGAGCTAGAGCCGTGAGCATTGACAAGCCAGACAGATGCATTGTTTCTTGTAAGTCTAACATTTACCAAATGAAAAGCACGCAACAAGAATTGACTGCAGAAGTGTCCGTTGAACCTTTGGTGCGCTTACGTCACGGCTGCGCTGATAATGAATCACTTCAAATTACGCACTTACACACGTGTCACTGCCTACAGAACAGAAGCTGCCCCATCGTGGGGTGGAATTTGTAAGTTCGAGTGGCCCATGCTAAGAGACGACCGGCGCAGGCCTGTCTGAGATTCACGCACGCACCATGACAAGCTATTTACATCCCAGCTGCTATCTGCAAATGTCGCCACCATGCTCCGAAGCCGCGCGCTTGCTTTCCCTAGACAAGCCTGGCGCGACTGTACTAAACCCTAGGCAATGAGCACAGTGTTGTTAAAACAGAATCAAGTGATCTAGCAAAAATCTGCAGGCCTTAGCGACAACCTTTTTTTGTCGCAATTACGTTGCTAACAAAAACCAACTGGCATGTTTGCACCTTAACGCTGTGAATCGTTAAAAAAAATAAAAAATGTATCAATGCAGGAATTTCGCAGCTGTGGAGCCGCACTAAAACTTGCCATGCTCGAAGAAACAATCCAGAGCCTAGAAAGGGGCCTAGAAGAGGCCCAGCACAACACCAGTAAGGAGCTTTGTTTCAGCTGCTTGCATCATTGTCTACAACGTCCATAGTAATGTGCAGTGTTGCATGGGCAAATATGTTTTGCCGCTGCACATAGTGGTTTGGTGGCTCAGAAGAATGCTAATCACAAAAACATGGCTTCTGTATGTATGAGCACATTGACATTTTTAGAAAGAATCTCGAAACATAAATACCAGTCTGGAAGATTTCACTGCATGTTAACAATCCTCAGGGGGTCTGAATTAATTTTTTCCCTGTATGGCGAACCTCACAGACCAGGTGTAACCTCAGTGCATACGTGCTCTTGGCCCCCGCACGCAGTTTAAAAAAAAGTTTGTGTATGTTTTTGTAAATGTAACACGGGCTCAGTATCAACAGATTCATTTGAATTTTGACCAGCTGTGCATAGATTTGCTAAGGGCTTTTGCAATGGCAGTATTAATGTCAGGTAATAATTTCATGGCACTTCAGTTGTAAGTCATCGGCTATCTGCCGATCGGCTACTTGGAAGTGCGGCCAATCAGTGGTGATCGCCTATTAAGGCATTGCTGTGAGCACACAAATCTACAAAGGCATCTGGTGTTAAACTGCTATCGAGTTATACTCGGTTACAACTCAAGAACAGCACCTCCTCATGTAGTGTAACACTCCGGCAAAGCGCCGGACCCATGACGTCAGTGCGCGCGCGTTTTGAAAGGGGTTTGCTATGAATGCGTGATATCGTCTGCCTTGTCTCACGCAGCTTGTTTGTCGTCACTGGAGTCGTTTATAAGCATATTAAGTCCAAAAAATCACGGGAACGGCTCACGCCATGTTCAAAATATTCCCAGTAACGCCCTACTTGCGCCGAGCGGAGAAACATCTGGCTACGGTGACAAGGCATAGCGGAAACTTCCGGTGCCGTTCTTAAGTTGTCACCAAGTATAGTGCCATTCCACCTGGTCTTCATGGGGACCAGCAGCTGTGTATACTGTTTGGTTTTTCTTTTTTTGGCTGGGGTGTGTTTAACGTCTGATTAACTTACTGGCCTGAGGATTATTTAAGGGCCTGATTTTTAAGGTCTTCCATGCCCCTTTAAACCGTGGTGAGACAGTTGCGCATATTGCGTAGATTTGATACAAATTTGTTTTCCTGCGCCAGGCTGCCCCGAAAGCTTGAAAATTCCAAAAATTACGTCAAACTGCTCCAAAACAGCTGCTCCCGTCAGTTTCAGCGGGGAAAAATGCTTACTGATGGCATACTTTTCCAGCACCCCCAAGGTGATGCTGTTTGTAGAGGTTTAATTGATTGATCATTCAATAAAAACCTGCATTAAATTGTCCCCGATATAGTTTTTTCGAAAGTCATAATGTCAGGTTGCACATGTTATATATCTGCGCATTTTAAAGTTTTCGCTTCGAAAACCATTGCGGAGTCCTGTAGAAAAATTACCTATCTGTACTGAGGTGACAAACTACTTGTGCAAGTTGATGAAAAAAACGTCAATTTTTGGAGTGCCGTATCTCCGGAACGATATTATTGGGCATCTTGGTGTGGTAAAGATGTGAAAACATGGCCACCGGGCGAAGCAGTCGCTTGTGGTTCAAACAGAGCGCGTTTCGCCGATTTGTACCGTGGTTTTATTTATGGGGGTGGCTGAGTCGTTTGATCTATTGCGGGAAGTTGCGCGACTTGAAAGAAGGGAGTTCATCAAAAATAATATGGCGCCCGCCACTTTGCCTTGAGTGCGAGTCCGGTGCGTGCTTGAAGGGAAATTTCGGACCAATTGCGGTGTTATAAAACGCTGAGTTATTGCCTCCTTTCGCAGCAAGCTTGCGAGCGGCGGGAATGGGATGATCGAGACTGCAGATGTGGCCGCGCAGGCTACATCGCCGCAAAATGTTCTTTCAAGCAGTGTCCGATAGCGGGACGGGCTATTCGCGCTAGCAATAATGGTTCATTTATCTGAAGTGAAATTTAATGCCAAAAGGGAGGTGGCTAAACATACCAACGTTACTCAAATTACAATCTTAGTGAACGTGCACCTTGGGGATTCAAATAGGAGGGCTGGTGGTGTGCAACGAATACTGTCACCTCGCTTTGCACAACTTTTGCTGTGGCTCTACACTTGTACGTAAAGACGAGCCTAAGATTACAAAAATAACAATTTCGGTATTCACAGGATAATAAAAATGCCTTACGATTGCTTAGTTTTTCAATTCGATATTTTCAACGGCACCCCACGCTGTCTATGCATAGAACCTAAAAATTTAAAAATGGACTGTAAAAAGGTAGTGTAGTTCGTACTTTGTGATACTCTGGGAGAAAAAACTTTATTGAAAGGCAGTTTCAGTGTTATGTACTTTCAAAACCGATTAAAAAGTACACTTTTCCCCTGTGAGTTGGCAAAAATTTGATTTTTTAGGCTCCTAAGGTGACATAATAAATGTCGTTCTCCTGCTCCAAATCAAGGTTCTGTTTAAAAATCGAGATTTCGCTGCTTTAAAAACTGCTCCCAAATCAGATTCAGCTGTCTCACCCCTGTTTAAAGCTAGGTCAGCTTTCGGGTGGTCATGTGTTGAGCTATTTCATATAATGCGCGTACTGACTACTTTGTTAAAAACCCGCCGTGGTGGCTCAGTGTCTAAGGCGTTGCGCTGTTGAGCACAAGGTCGCGGGTTCGATTCTCGGCCGTGGCGGCCGCTTCTCTTATGGAGGCGAAAAGCAAAAAGCGCCCGTGTGTACGAGATTTCGGCGCACGTTAAACATCCCCAGGTGGTCAAAATTAACCCGTAGCCCTCCACTATCGCGCGCCTCAGCGCCTGCGTTGCGTCGGCGCGTTAAACCCTACAATCAATCAATCAATCAATCAATCAATCAATCAATCAATCAATCAATCAATCAATCAATCAATCAATCAATCAATCAATCAATCAATCAATCAATCAATCAATCAATCAACTACTTTGTAACAGAAGAATTAAGGCAGCTCCCTGTGCTCTTCAAAAAAGAAAACGCTATAAGTTGCAAAGTGCTTTCTAAGAATTCTTTCGTGCTTTCCTAGATGCATTGGAGATGTCCCGAAATCTAAAAAAAATCTCCAAGCGCTTGGAAAAAGTGCTTAGCAAGAACGATGCACCACCAACTGCTACGCCTGCACCACAGGTGAGAATTTTGTTGCTTAGGTATGCAACTGCTCAGCAGGTATACAGAGATATGCAGCTTTAATGGAGAGACCAGTTTGCACCAGTGTTCACTGCCATATTTGCGGTATAGGTGAAGGGGGCTTGCTGGTTTACAGATGTTCGTATATTTGGGCATTGTTGTATGCTATAGTCCTGTTAACACTGCAAGATCACTCAGAAGGATAACAGCTTATTCTGATCAAGTGTCCCTTTCTCGGCTGACAGTCAGGGAACATATATTTGTAGTGGCCTTGAGTGGCATCCTTATGGTACGCGCATAACTTACGTACCCGCCATCTCTTTTTTTTTCATGTTTCCCTTCTGTTGTATGAGCATTTTATTTGTAAGTTGAACGAGGCAAACAATGCAGGCAAGTTAGTACATGATGCTATGGAATGTAAACAGTGCTGTTTCAACAGGACAAAGGAAGCATATTCGAAGTGTTCGAACAGTCCAGCTCAGTTAGCCTTTATATTCATTGTTTTTGTGTTGATGGGCTTCAATGAGTCAGCTTTTAATTCACTTGCAAACAGTGAGCCAATTGAAAATTCAAATATAATTTGCATTAGCCGATAGTACATTTACATATCCCAATTGAATTATTGAGCCTACAGTATTTCTGAAACAGAAATATATTGGGTATGCTTAGAACTTTCCAATAATGTGAAATTTAATGCCTAGTTGTACTTTATGTTGCTGAAGCATTCTGTTGCATAGGAGTTAGGAATTGTGTTGAACGTTTTGCCTGTGTTGAACATTGTGCCATTCTGTTGAAGTTTGTATTGAATTTGTGAACTTCGTGCCTGTTTAGGGGCCCAGGCCCCTAAACAGCACTTTCCGAAGCTTGTTCCTATTTTCTGGACATCACGACTTCCTGGCACGCACTGCATCACCCTTTCTAGGAGCCCTTCTGCCATGCTGTTTCCCTTTTCTGGTGCATTTCCCCCTGCTCACACTTCCCGCCTCTGGCACATTCGACTTTTAAGGGGACGCTGAAGTGTTTTGTAAACGTGTGGGATTACTTGCGCAAATTGAAGTTTATTGTCCCTAGACCATGTTTCACAAATGCATTTACGTGACTTGATTTAGTAGCAAAATCAATTTGAAAGGGCTGTCCTCTCTGCATCCTTCTTGCCAATTTCCTATGACGTTTTGTAGGATGCTTACTATAGCAGACTTGGCTTGAGTGCGAAGGTTGCCAACCCTCCAACCGGGTCAGTAAGCGGGCCGGTGGTGGGTTGTTGCAATTCGTACGCCCGGTTAAAACACAGCCACGAAAGATTTGTTCCGGGAAGAACGTTTTTGTTTGTTAGTTTGCAAACTGTATCAAGCTTAGTAAAGTTGAGCAAGTCAAAGTAGGTCCTCACAAGCACACATGCAGTGCTTTGCTGGTTTTGCTTCACTGGAGCCGTTAGCTACATATGCCTGTGCGACTTGTGCGCAAGTAGAAAATCTAAGGCCAATTAAAGGCGGGAGAAGAGTCAGCAAGGTAATATGGGTACTAGGGAATTCAAATCGGCCAAAAACTTTATTCTAAAGCGTAAAATCAAAGTACGGGAGCCTCCCTTGGAGCAGGGTGAACTAGCACAGCGGTCATCAGCACGACCACGCTTTCCTGCCCAAGGAACGCAGTCGCAAGTCATAGAATGGGTACTTAAGGAATGCTTGCTGCACAAGAGTTATTCACTAAATACTCATCCAAGATGCTCAGAATGCTGAAATGGAAAAAAAATTGGCTGGCAATTGCGATACTCCCTAATCCGATATTTGGGCGCAGCAGCAGTGCGCTGAGGCAGAACTCACTCGTAGGTTCTCTCGACGGTGAGCCTCTGCGGCGGCGGTGCGAAGTGCGTCTCAGGAAGGGACTGCAAACTGCGTCTTAAAGGAGCCATGAAGAGAAAACAAACGTTTGTTTTATTCGAAAGATTAGGTGTTTCATATTACCCCAAGCGCTTTCCCGGAAGCAAATGATGCTTTATTCACTGAGAAATAAGGCAATTTAAGCCAAAATTTTAAATCTCCCGCTAAAATTGCACATTCCGTGACGTGAACAATGGCGTCATACAAAGCCGGTCCATGAAACAGATACTTAGTATGTCGACTCCATATAGCACCCAAACGCGGGAGTCGACCGAGACGGCGGCCATTTTAAAAATACGAGTAAAACCTAGTGCACCCGCAGCCCTAGTCATGGAATCGCCTGATCCGGAGAACAAAACTCTCGCCGAGGAGCTCGGGCTTGCATTTAACAACCTCACACCACTTGAAAGCTCAATGCTTCTAAGTGCACGAGCGGCAAGAGTTGTGGGATACGCGGTGGACGGGAAAGCGACCATTCCGCGATAGCCACAACAGACGAACGCCCTGCCGTCGGCACCGCTGCCTCGTCAGCCCCGTCGCTACGGACGAATACAGACTGGTACGTATGTGCCGTATTTTTATTACGGTTAATAATAGTCCAATTTCAGTAACAGTATCACTTATGCCAGTTGGCCGGTGTCGTGAATTGAAAAACCGTTCGCGCGAGCTCACTGCTTCGACCAGAAAGATACGAGCGTCAATGCGCGGTGTTTACGGCATTTTTTCCCCCAAGGTCCGAGCGATTTGACGAAGTCGGCGACGAGCGCCAGCATCTCCCAGGAGTGAGCTAACGTAAGGGTCCCTGCCGTAATCACTTCCTCGGAAATGAAGCAAGCACACTCGTACTTCCTTTAGCTCTCTTTCTCCTCCGTTTGCAAAGTTCACAAAACGTAGCCACTTGCTTCGCCGAGGTTCGTCGTTGGTCAGCACATGACAGGAGATCTCCTCACCGGCGGGGATGTCGCACTCCCTCGACGATTTGCCCGTACTACATGGGCATTTCAAAACGCAGCAACGAAGTTCCATTGTAAAGTACTCGAACAAACTGAAGTTTTCAGTGGTTGTAAACTGGAAACGAGCTCGTAACGACAGCAGCAAGCCAACAACATTCGAAACTTCTGCGACGACTGGCACTATCTCGTCGCTTCTTGCTGTTCCTTACTCCCCTCGTTTCTATTTTTACCTTTGCTGGTTGGCGATATGACGGCCAACCTCCTGTCAAGGGATTAGGATACCAAGCAAGGTCGCGGCTGTACGTGCTGGAACGGTTAGTTGGCCCCTAAGAGCCTCGAACCCGAACATTCGTCTGCGCGACGGTGGCGACGGCGAGATGTCGAGTTCGGCCGGCGGTAGTTTCGTACGCATTGGCGCACACGCTTGCGTGTTCGTTCGGAACTTCAACCGTTTACTCCACCTTTCTTTGTCATAAAAAGAATGTGTAATATGTTTCACGGGCATTTAGCTCGCTATGCAAACTGTAAGCCCTGCCTAACATGCGTTTGCTTTTGCCGGCCTCCGCCAATCGCAGAGAATTCTCGAGTGACATCATAGGTTCTGTTGCGGAAAATGAGCTGGTGGGTCGCATGGTCATTTCCTTTTGTCCTAATTATGTAGCTTATTTGAGCGAAGTTTGCGTTATAAGTGGTGTCGTTATGGTTCTAACGAGGCAATCTTTCGAATGCACCAAACTTGTGTTTTCTCTTCATATGGCTCCTTTAAGCGAACGCACATCGCAGTCACGCACACGCCCCCCTCATGTTTTCGCCATTGCGCTGCGCTGTTGAGTGCCTCGTGTGGGCCCAGCATTCTGCCTCTTCTTCTCCTCCACTGCTCACTTTCACTGGCTCGCACTGCCACGGCGAACCGTCCTCCCCTCCCAATTTCACGACACTCTCCTCCTTTGCTTTCTTTCAGAGTTCGCTTTTTCTTTCACTCGTCGGTCTTGCCATCGTTCGCACGATTATGCCCACAACGCGGCTCAGCGCATAGACCAAAGGGCTGCACCCTAAACCCTATAGCACACATAACTCATATCCTTCACAGCAACTTAAGTAGTACGGCCGAGCGGTTTGAGGCGCTGGGTGTAGTGCAATTGCAGTGAACAGGTTTGAATCTCTGGTTGGGCTTTTTTGTTTTTGTTGAGTTTATTTTTTCTTTTAGGTAATGTTTTCTATACTGAATTCACCATTTTGCCCTGCAACCTTAATTTCTCCACAAGCGAGTTCGCAGACTGCGGGCATACTAAGACACGTACTTGTGAGGTCTCAGCGTTTTCTTGACATAAGCACAGACACCTTGTGAGCACAGTACTCAACCAGCCGACTGTCTGCCTAGTGTGCAAACACTTCTCAGGACACAAGGATGAACCAGGCAAGCTCCACAGGATGGGGGCGAAGCGACCCGTATTTGAGTCTTCAATGAGGTGTAGGGTGGTCGGCCATGTGTGCACCTAGGCTAGCTAACTTTCCGCTTGTAAGTGGTGCTGGCAGGCTTATCTTACCCATTTTACAACTGACAACTTGGCAGCAGCGCGGTATAGTGATTCCTGAGATATCGTGAATGGCGAACTGACAATGTCGGATTCCAAGCATGTTCCATGAAACCAAAACAAACTACTTTAGGCTCCACTCTTGGACATTGTCCAATCACATCTCAAAACGAATACGCGTCATATGGCTGTACTTCTTATGGCAGCCGCAAATGTCGTTGGGTATGTTTTTCTTTCATGCTTTATAAATACTGCCTTATCGACTGGATAAACGATGAAAAGTGTGTTCATTTTAGCCAGTTTATTCAATGCAAACAAAAACAGGTTTGAGATTTTCACTTCAGTGTGCCTTTAAAGATGAGTCTTTCTTGGGCTACTCAAATGCAAAAATGTCGGTCTGTCTGTCTGTCCCTTGATTTAGCCACCCATCCAAAGTTGTAAAAAATCATGAGTGAGTGGTTGATATAGGTAAAACATTTCCTACCTAATACATTTAGAAGGATGCTCCATATCTGTCAACATTGTTGAGCAAAAAGAGTGTTAGACTTTTGAAGGAGGACATCAATACATCATCACCAGCCTATCTACGCCCACAGCAGGGAAAAGGCCTTTCCCATAGATCTCCAATTATCCCAGTCCTGTGCTAATTGTGACCAATTTATCCTCGCAGACTCCTTGATCTCATCTGCCCACCTGTCTTTCCGCTGTCCGCAGCCACGCTTACCTTCTTTAGGAATCCACTGTATTACCCTTAATGACCAACGGTTATCTTGCCTTCGCATTACATGCCCTGCCCACGTCCATTTTTTCTTCATTTCTAGTAATATGTCCTTAGCACGCGCTTGTTCTCCAACGCACTCCGCTCTCTTCTTGTTCCTTAACGTTACTCCCATTATCTTCCGTTCCATTGCTCGCTGAGTCGTCCTCAATTTAAGTTGAGCCCTTTTATGAGCCTCCAAGTTTCTGTCCCGTAGGTGAGTACCAGTGAGATGCGGCTATTATACACTTTCCTCTTCAGCGACAATGGTAGGCTGCCATTCATTACCTGAGAATGCCTGCCGAGTGCACTCTACCCCATTCTTACCCTTCTAGTTAACTCGGCCTAATGATTGGGATATGGGGTCACTACTTGACCTGCGTAGATATATTCGCTTACCACTCCCACTGCCTCGCCACCTATCTCAAACCACTGGGCTCTCTTGAGGCTATTTGAGCATCACTTTACTTTTCTGCGTATTATTGTTCAGGCCCACGATTCTACTCTGTCCAGTGTGGTAATCGTGCTTTGCAATTCGTCCCCCGAGTTTCTTACAAGGCAACACTATAAGCAAATCTGAAGTTACTGAGGTTTTCTTCATTAACCCTTATGCCCACCTGTTCCCAATACAATGTTTTGAATACCTCTTGTAAACATGTGAATAACATTGGACAGATTGCGTCTCCTTGTAGGTATTTTACTGCTCTCCTTAAGGACTACGGTACCTGTAGACCCATTGTAGACATCCTCTAGTATTCTTAGGTAATGCTCGTCTACCTGAGCAGTTGGCGGGTAAGACAGGAAAGGCAGGTACGTTGTAGGGTGCCACAAGACTGTCGTCTTTCTACGACATTTGCAGAGACGCGAGCGGATGCGCGGCAGTTTTTTTATACCACTTTTTTTCTCATCCTCACTCTGTGCATATTTGAAACAGTGATTTAACGCTCTCACGTTCAAAAGGGGTATCTTTTGTTCGAAATGTCGAATGGGGTGTTGGCGGGCTTTACTTTTGTATTTTCCGTGATGATAAAGAACTTCGGAGTTAAAAAAAAAGTTTAATCGTCATTTATTTCCTTTGTTTTTACTATCGCTTAATCGTTTTAAGTTCCTAGCTTTCCATGCTAGATATGGATTATTACTCGGCTGACCAACTAAAGCTGCTCCTCCAAAGCATCTGTTTAACACATACGTCGCTCATTCATTTCAACATACGAAGCCTTTCTAATCATTATGACGAATTAGTTAATTTCCTAACCCTCGCGGAGAAAAACTTCTCTCTTATCTGCCTTTCCGAAACATGGCTATCACCTACTAATGACCAACTGTTCGGCTTAGCTGGTTATGTATCGGAATTTTCCCATCGCCCAGACAGCCGTCATGGCGGATGTGCCATTGTGATGACTGGCGTCCCACGAGTGGGGAAAAACCCGGACGACGGCGCAGAGCAAGTACCTCGAGAAGAAGAAGAAGATGGTGACCGGGCCAATTTCCCTTAGAGGGTGTGTGCCAGGAGGGGAGTAGCATCATCATGGAGGGCTGGCCTGGGAAGCGGAGCGAGCGGCGGAGGTTCCGGAGGGCAGCTGGACCAAATCAGGCAGGCGGGCCGAGGCTTTCGTGGCTTTCAAGGTTCGATTATCGTGGTCGCTCCAGCGGGGTGATGTCCACGGGCCTGTGACGCGGAATACCGACGTCGCCGCTCGGGAAGTTGTCAGATCGCCGCGACGACCCTGGGAGCCGCAGTTCCGAGGCAAGGCCTAGCGAGCGGAGCCAGCGGCGCGTGACTCAGTGGAACCGCGACTGGTCCGCCGCCTTCCGAAACCCTGCGGCGAGGGCGTCAACGCCGTGGCGACTGAGCGCCATCACTGTGGGACAGAGCCGTGAGCGTGGCATTGTTTTTTTTCCCCGCTTCTCTCCCGAACTCTAGTCGGTCGGACCTGTTTGTTTTTTTTTTAATTTCGCTTGTGTGCGCGTTCCGTTTCCAATATATTCAGTGTTGTTCAAGACCATGGCGTCAACTTCCTTGTGATCTTCCTCCGCGAGTCACACACCCGTCTGTTTAACCCCAACGTCCTTACAATTTTTGGCGTCCGCGACAGGACCTTGCTCTACTTCCATCTGAAGAGCTTAAGCAGGCAATTGGTGTGACGAACGAGGATGGATCTCGAGAAGTTGATGCTCATCGGCAAAGAATTAGGGCTGTCAGGTCAGGACCTCAGAGAATGGATCGACACTGAACGCGCGAAAGAAAGAGAGAAGCGTGCGACCAAACGCGAGGCGGCTACAGAAGCCGCAAGGCTGGACAGCAGACGGAGACCGAGACCCGAGCTCGAATTGAGGCTGAACGTGCCATGTTAGAACTGAGGCTACAACTTCAGGAGCGGTCGCAGGGTTCCTACACGAATTCGGACGCCGTGGGAAGTGACAACGCGACTAATGCGGCACAAAGCTTCCACAGCCCTCACAAGTTGATTCCCGCTTTTAATGAGGAACGAGACGAGCTCGACGCTTATATACAGCGGTTCGAGAGAGTTGCAACAAGCCAAGGTTGGCCTTCGGACAAGTGGGCGCTCTCATTACACTTGTGCCTTACAGGTGAGGCGCTCAGTGCCGTTGGCCGCATGTCGTCTGACGATGCACTGGACTACACGAAACTGAAGAAGACCCTTTTACAGAGGTTCAGGTACACCGAAGAAGGGTACCGGTGCAAGTTTAGAGAATCCAGGCCGCTGAACTCAGAAACAGGTCGTCAGTTTGTTGGTCGTCTTCTCGGTTACTTCGACAGCTGGCAGGAAATGGCGAAAACGGAGCAGTCGTACTCCGCGCTCCGGGACAAAATGTACCCGAGCAATTCCTGAGCCAGTGCGACGAGAACCTCGCCATTTTCCTCAAAGAAAGGGGCTGCCAGAACCTGGACCAGCTTGCTGAGACAGCTGACCAATACCTCGAAGCTCAAGGCTTAGTCAACCTGGGGAGAGGAAGGGAAGAAAATAAAGACAGTGGCAAGCCCCCTGGACTCCCTCGCGCTCCTGATTATCATGATCACAAGACGACCAAGCCACATTGCTTCTTATGCAATAAGCTAGGGCACCGCGCGTCAGACTGTTGGGCGAAGTCACAGGTTTCCAGCCAGCCCAACAAGAACGCCTTCTGCCTGGGGGGTCGCAAGCACGGACACCGATACCAGGCTGAAGCTTGCTGCAACCTGCCAGAGAACGTGAGACAGGTTCCCTCCGCAATGACCGGACCCAAAAACTCTCCAGTAGAGGCATGCAGCAAGTCTCGACGACGCCAAGCTGTGCGAGTGTCTCCAGCAAGCAGCACGCCGACAACCGAGCTGGATAGAATGCCAACGTCGGGAGGACTTCTGGAAGGCCAACCCGTGGTCGTCCTGCGAGACACTGGCTGTAATACAGTCATCGTGAACCGCTCTCTCGTTGCTGACACCAAGCTTACAGGAGGCATGAGCACCGTCCAACTATTAAATCGAACGTGTCTGTCCCTGCCGGAGGCAGACGTGGAAATCGATTCCCCGTTCTTCTCAGGCCGCGTACTAGCGTCCTGCATGGACGACCCCTTGTGCGACGTCATTATAGGGAACATTGAGGGGACTGGTGATGCCAATACGAAAGACAATCGGAACATCAGACGAGAGGAGCCTCACGAAAAGGAACCAGTCATTGCAAGCACGGTGCTTGGACAAGGCAGCGTCCGCATCCCAGAAGACCTGCGCGGTCGGAACCTGCCATCGTCTTTGCGAGCTGCAGCAGGGTTGAAGACCCACATACGCACCAACGCAGCAAAAAGCGAGGCTCCGACAACAACGCCGCAGGTACCTGCCGTTGCTGACAGCCCCTGCAATATCACCTCTGCTGACTTATGTGCGCTTCAGCAGCAAGACCCTTCTCTCCGAAAGTTTTTCGGCGAGGTCGGCAGAAAGGTGACATTCAACGCAGCGGCGATCGAGTTCGTGAAGAATGCTGGTATTCTTTATCGACGGCATCAGTTGCCCTCCGGAAAAGGAAGAAGGCAACTCGTCGTCCCCAAGGAGCTACGAGGCATCGTCTTGGACAAGGCCCATCAAGGAACCCTCGGCAATCACAGGGGTATCAGGCGAACCATGGAGCGCGTCTGCAAGGACTTCTACTGGCCGGGGATGCAAGCTGACACTGCACGCTTCGTAAAGTTGTGTCGCATGTGTCAGACGGCTGCGCCTAAGCACCGAGTAGCCACAGGACATCATGGCGGAGATCGAGGGATTTCGGCGTGTTGCCATCGATCCGGTCGTCCACCTCTCGCCCAGCGCCTAGAAGAGACACCACTCCACCGGGTTCAAGATGCCACACGCACCCAACGACGAAGTTGCGGGTGTGTCATTCCCTCTAACCCCTGCTTTATTACCCACTTCTCGTGCCGATTAACCTTTCCAAGCCACAGACACAGTAGGCACGGAAGAGGGCACCTTTGTCCGACTTTTTTTAAGTAGGCAGTTTATTCTATAGAGTGGATTTACGAGTGGCAAATGCTGTTTCTTTTGTGGTTTCCCTTCCATTGGGTTAGAGACTGTTTTCTACTGTTTCGGACTGTACTCTTGTGCTGGTGCTAGTGGTGCTTGAACGTCTGGCACGACAGAACGTGCTTCAGCGCCATACGTCTCGTCGCGGCCATGAGCGAACATTTTTGTGTTCCGAGTTTTGTTTCCCCAAACAAACCTCTCGAGCAGGGGGGTGAATGTGATGACTGGCGTCCCACGAGTGGGCAAAAACCCGGACGACGGCGCAGAGCAAGTACCAAGAGAAGAAGAAGAAGATGGTGACCGGGCCAATTTCCCTTACAGGGTGTGTGCCAGGAGGGGAGTAGCATCATCATGGAGGGCTGGCCTGGGAAGCGGAGCGAGCGGCGGAGGTTCCGGAGGGCAGCTGGACCAAATCGACAGGCAGGCGGGCCGAGGCTTTCGTGGCTTTCAAGGTTCGATTATCGTGGTCGCTCCAGCGGGGTGATGTCCACGGGCCTGTGACGCGGAAGACCGACGTCGCCGCTCGGGAAGTTGTCAGATCGCCGCGACGACCCTGGGAGCCGCAGTTCCGAGGCAAGGCCTAGCGAGCGGAGCCAGCGGCGCGTGACTCGGCGGAACCGCGACTGGTCCGCCGCCTTCCGAAACCCTGCGGCGAGGGCGTCAACGCCGTGGCGACTGAGCGCCATCACTGTGGGACAGAGCCATGAGCGTGGCATTGTTTTTTTTTCCCCGCTTCTCTCCCGAACTCTAGTGGGTCGGACCTGTTTGTTTTGTTTTAATTTCGCTTGTGTGCGCGTTCCGTTTCGAATATATTCAGTATTGTTCAAGACCATGGCGTCAACTTTCTTGTGATCTTCCTCCGCGAGTCAGACACCCGTCTGCTTAACCCCAACGTCTTCACAGCCATGTATGTTTCTAACTCACTGAGGTACTCTCGCCGCTATGACTTAAAATCTTCTACTGATAAGTGTGAATCTGTCTGGCTTGAGTTTGACCAGTCTTTCCTGCCTAATAGGCAAACGGTTGTTGGTTCAATCTATCGCTCCCCCGCCTCATCTTATTCTGACTTCTGCAATGAACTTGAAAACATTTTAAACTGTCTTACGTACCAAAACAAAAACATAATTATTACTGGCGATGTTAACATAAACATAATAGACCTCACTGACAGTTCATGCTCGGAATATATTAACTGCATTCTCGGTCATGGTTTGCAGTCGTTAATCAACTTGCCGACTCGTTCTTCCGGTCGTGGCCTGCGCACTGTAATTGATCATATTCTCTCCAATGTTTCCTTCTCTCAGAGCGCTGGAGTCGTAGACTGTGACGTAACAGATCATTGTGCCGTTTTTATGTTAATTGAAAGCCCGATGGAAATTACGCCAAAAACTTTTCACAAGCAATCCTTTGATAAAAGTAAATTTTGTCGATTAATCAGTGTTGCTGACTGGAGTGATGTTTTAAGTAACAATGATCCCAATGCTGCCTATAACAGCATGTCTGAGAAAATAATTGATGCGATTACTGCATGTACGACATTTAGCTGCTACGAAAAAGAATTTAATGTTCCTAGAAATCCCTGGTTAACTGACGGGCTTTTACGCTCCATACGCAAGCGGTCTAACCTACGAAAGAAAGTTCGGCGCCAACCATTTAATATGCCTCTCTTGAATAGGTTCAAGCTTTATTCAAATAAGCTGACCATGCTATTAAAAGTAGCAAAGAAAAAGTACTATCTAGACCAAATAAATAAAAATGGCAACAATACCTATAAGAACTGGAAAGTCATAAAAGTATTTCTAAATCAGTCGCACCACACACCTGAAATAAAAGAGCTTAGTGATGGCACAAATGTTTTTAGTAACCCTGCTAAAATAGCTAATGTTTTTAATGACCATTTCTGTAATTACAGTTCCAACATCAAATTTTGCACCTTTTACTCTCGGTCCCCATTCATTTTACTTGCAGCCCACATCACCCGAGGAAATAGTGCAAGTGATCAAAGCCCTAAAAAGTTGTGGGGCTGGATTGGATGGTATCCATGCTGCTAGGGTAAAACTTGTCGCCAACGAACTTTCCATTGTAATCGCCCACGTCATTAACAATATTTTTAGGTCTGGCGTTTTTCCGTCTGAACTTAAGAAAGGAAAAGTAGTACCCGTTCATAAGAAAGGTGATCGTGGTATGTTAAATAACTATCGCCCCATAACCATACTGCCCTTTTTTAGCAAGTTAATAGAAAAACTTATTGTAACTAGGCTGTGGAAATATATCTCCAAATTTCAATTACTGACTCCCTGTCAGTTTGGTTTTCGGCCTAATTTTTCTACTGAGGCTGCTCTTATCGAGATAACTGATTTCATGAAACAATCAATTGATTGCGGCCTATTTGCAGCAGCTATATTTGTCGACCTCACAAAGGCATTTGATTCCATTACTCACGATATTCTTTTTTCCAAATTAGAATCATTGGGTGTCTGTGGACCAACATTAGCCTTACTACAGTCATATCTGGCTGACAGGCTTCAGGCTGTGGAATGCAGTGGCATACTTTCTGAATACAAGACAGTAAATATAGGCGTCCCCCAGGGGTCCATTTTGGGACCACTGTTGTTCTTGTTATTTATAAATGATCTCCCATCTTGTTTAAATTTTTCAAAATGCATGCTTTACGCAGATGACACCACGGTTTATTTGGCTGATTCTGACCTCTCGAACCTAACTAAAAAATTAAACGACGATTTAATAAGGTTATCCGATTGGTGCCGAAACAATAGGTTAAATATAAACCCTAGCAAAACCAGTTTCATAATTTTTCACTCCCATCATAAGCAAATTACCCCAATCCGGCATCTCCGCCTTGGCACGCATTTTAAATACCCTTCAGATTACACCACATTCCTAGGAGTGGTCCTCGATAAACATTTAAAATTTCACTTGCACATCAAGTCACTTATTAGTAAAGTTGCGTTTGGTATTCATGTACTAATTAGAACTCGCGCATATTTTCCTCTGCCTGTTCTCCGTTCTCTTTACAACTGTTTTGTACACAGTCATTTAACATATTGTTTAGGTTCGTGGGGAAGCACCTATGATGTTCATCTATCACCGCTTGTTTCTTTGCAAAACCGAGCCATCCGAATCATTAATTACAGCCATCCGAGAGACAGTGCTCCGAATTTGTATTTTGACCTTCGAATCCTACCCCTTCTATTTGAATATAAAATAAAAATGTGCATTTTCCTCCTTAGCGCTAGAAATAATGAATCCATGCACACCTACATCGACCAGTCGTTGCTTTTTAACGCCAACAACACCCCCTTTTGAGAAAACAATAACCTAATTCTACCAAAAATTCACTCTAACTACGGCAAACAAACTGCCGTATTCGCCGCCATTTCAATATGGAATGAACTACCGACCCTACTCAAATCAATTCACTCTCCCAATTTTTTCCGAAACCAATTAAAAAGTTTTCTATTATCTACCTTGGCCTAATGCATCAACGTGTTTTTGTTGTAGCACCATTTTTTTTCTGTGTTTCTGTTCTTCCGTCGAATCGTTTTTACTGGAATTTTTTGTGCACATGTTTGTATTGCTACAAATTAATGTATATAGATGTGCGTATGTATGTATATACATATATGCATTGCTTTCTGCCTGTTTTTGCTCATTTTCGTTTGGTGTGTTTTTTACTTGTTGCCAACTCTACGCTGTTCCGTTGTGCACTTTGTCACAGGAGGTCCCCCCGACAGTTTTTTTAACTACGGGACCTCCTCGGTATTACTCTTTGTACGCTCTTTTAAAACGTGAAAATAGAATTAACTTCAAACTTCAAAATAAACTTCAAACTATATCATTGCTGTGTGTTCAGCTTTAATGTTTGCTGGAGAGATCAATATGAGAAAAAATTACTTTGTGATAGTTTTAGTTGTACGTTCTTTGCAGACATGTTTAAATGCTGACACCTGAAGTTTTCTTCTTTTTACGCTTTAATATGCAGGTGGACATTGGTGGAGGGGTGACTGTGGAGGCAGTGCTCCTGGAGCGCCTTGAGAATTATTGCAAGGGGCAGCTAACGAAGTATGCCTGCCACCTCCTCCGGTCTATCTTTTCGGTCGAGGAGCTGCAGGGCAAGTCCCTCTCCGGGAAAGTCAACAACGCCAACAATGGCACGGAAAAGAAGGAGGGTCTTGACCCTGTGCGGCTGAATGCTGTGATCTGTAAGCAGTCTTAAAAATTTCATTTTGCAGTCATGTTGGTGCAGTTCACACAGTTAATGTGATCGTCGTATTTTCACTTATCTCTATGAAGATCGGATAGTCTTTTCCTACAAATTGTGTGCCATTGTCTCCTCCCAAGCCTTGTGAATAATATCTAACTATGATTTCACCCACTTATCTGCTGTCCTCGCTGTTGGATCGCAGGGTATTCGCTGAAGTTACGGGTCTTCACAGCGATTTTTTGTGGTTACACAATTTCCATGTTGCAGTGAAGGAATGTTTTGGTGTTATTCTGCTTCTATTAGAGCTTTGGGGGGCGCCACTGCAAAGCAGCATTTTAAAATGCATTATCAGCAGGCCAAAGCAATGTGGCGATGTAGCTCATGCGCAACCTTCGAAGCGCCCAACAAGTTTACGTAGCCGTTAGTGCATCAAAGAACCCAACACATCTCTCTAGACTTCCTTTCACTGCACGTATCCTCTCACCACACCCGCTAAACATTCAAAGCACTGAAGAAAAAACACGGCATAAACAATGCAAGGCTGCGTAGTCAAATGCTCTGGCTCATTCCACTAACGAGGGGAGAGCAGAGTGGTGGCGCCACCCGTCCGGCTGCCCGGTCCCTATAAGACATGGAGGAAAGAAAAGGTTAGGAGAGGCCCTGACGTCACATTTGTGAAGCCGAGTACCGCCATGACTTGAGTCCACGGAGCCCAGCACTCTATCTCATCATCCTTTGCTGTCTCCGGTTTGATTTGACTAACATGGCGTCGCCCTGCCCTCCCGCTTCGAAGCGAAAACAGCTTCGTCGCTAATTCCTCGGTGCGATATCATGTTCTAAGCTGTTGATTTCGCCTTCAATTTGCCCATTCTAACCGTCACCCAAAGTTTCAATCGAAAAACGACCTTCGTTTTTGAGATAGAAGGACGATTTTTCAGCTCTTAAGCCTGGGAAAGTAGCGTTTGTTGTCGTCATAGCAACAGGCTCGCGGTATGGCGCACGTAGACGACGGGAGCATTGTTTGGGATTGTACAGCACTGCGGTCTTTGCGTGCTACGTCTCAGCAGCGATAAATTTCAGTTCGCTTCATAACGAGGAAACACAAAGCGAGCAAAGAACGAACTGTGGCTCTCGCCAACGCTGAGCGAAGGGGATTTTCCCGGCAGGTCGCCGGCGGCGGCAGCGGCTCGCTCCGCCGATCTCGACGCGACGTAAGCGCCGCTGCGGCCGGGGTACGAGTTAGGGCCGCCTCCGACGGCGGAATTTTCAAACTGGCCTAATCTAAAAACGTTTGTCGTAGCGACTGCGCTGATTTGCAAGCGTAGCGAGGCAGCCACATACCAAGCGCCTTAAAAATTTGTCCGTTCTATTCGCCCAGGTTTGGCCACCGCAGTTGCAAACAAGTAAGCAACATTGTCTACGGGCTCAAGAAAAATGACGTCACTTCCTCCACACTTTTTGCAATGCATTGGGATGGTAGGGGCCTCTCCTGAGTATTCTTTCCTCCATGCTATAGGGAATGCAAACTCAAAAGAAAATATCTGAAGGTTGTGTTACATGTAGCCTTTAGACTTCGTGAGCATTATTAGTGGTTTATAGCTTACAGACTAACTGTGAAAGCATGCATAACGTGCGCAGTATTTGCATATTTGTCTCCTCTTTAAGAAGTACTGACACTGAATTTTCGTTTTTTTTTACTGTAGCTACCAGCCCACTAGTCATAGAACTGCACATTATGGAATTGGATAGCAGCATGGGGTGGTGGTGGTTGCAAAACGTTTAATGAGCCAAAGGGAAGGGGTATAAGGGAGTGGTTAGCCTCCTAAGTCCAGGAGGCCTCTTGTCCAGGCTGCCTCCAGTGCGCACCGCCCCAGGGCGACCTGGCGCTCCGGTGCGGAGCTGGTCAGCTCGGACTCCCACTACTCAGGGGAAGAAGGGGAGGGGTGGGGATGTGGGTGTTGGGGGCAGGAGAAGACGAGGCGGTAGGTGTTGAAAGGGAAGTGACAATGTGGGCAGTCAAGTGGAAAGAGAGAAGGGGAAATTTGGGATAGAATGATGTGGTTAAAGTAGGTTTCGGTCTGTAGTCAGCGGAGGATGTAGGCCTGTTGGGCGGTGAGGGAAGGGTGGGGCTGCGGGTATCGTCGTCAGGTGTTAATGTGGTGGGAGAGGATAGAGTTGTACGTGGGGTCGAGAGGTGTCAGGGCTGCTGGGTGGGGGGGGGGGGGTGCGGGAGTTATTTGGTCGAGGCTACACTCTTAGGCAAAAAGGACTAAAATAGGGACTAAAATACCGCCGTTAGTCTTCGCGGGCGACCGTTCATCTTCAAGGGGAGTATCTGCGGCAGAGTACGTGCCGTGTGCATAAATTCGGACTAACTGTTCGTCCCCGCCGATCTATAAGGAGTAACGGGAAGATGAAACGCATGCAGTTAGTCTCTTTGCTGCGTCGTTAATACCCTAATGGCGTCGTCGTTGCCCTTTCGCGCATATGTCTGCGAACAGTTTTATATTTCCAAAACACAAGGCATTGCAGTCACTGGGTGCTTTAGATGGTGCCACGGGAGAAAATATTGATGTTAGTTATAAGAAAATCGCCTAGGGTTAGAAGAGCGGCGGGTAATGGCAAGGAGCGGCGAAGCGCGATTGTCATACGCTTCTCGGCGAGGTTATGTTGATACGCTGTGTTGCATACGATTCGTGCGAGGTAATAACGGCCAATGAAAGCTTTCAAGCGCCTTTACAGTAACTCAAAAATTAGTGACAATAGCAAAAGTGGATTCCTGAGCGTAATAAATATGTATATGTTTAACAGACTAGAAAAAACGCATGTTGCTGATGACAACTGCAAAACAAAAATGCTCGCTACAGGTAAGCGTCTCGAAGTTATCTCTTACACTCGGTACATAATTGCCTTGGGCACGAAATCTATGACAATGCTGCAACTGCTGTAAAACCAGCTTGCATTTCACAGTCGCAATCGTCTAGCGACGCGAATTTGAAGAATTTAGGCTAAGCAACACCGAATTCGCTTTCGCCGATGCAGTAAAATATGGCATGTTTCCTTATTCTGACACTCACACAGACGACACCTTTCACATACGTTACAGAGAGCACTTAACATATGTATCGAACACTAAGAAAGCACTTAGCTTGCGTAAGTTGTGCAGAAACAAATGAGTTGACCGATCGCCCAGCTACCTATCTCAACTAGCCGACGATGAGTTGATTGTTATTTACGAAAAAACTGGTTGTGAGGCTCTACTTCGAATCGAACTGAGCAATAGTCCCTAAACCTAGCAAAGCGCTTAGCGCAAGGCGCAAAACGCGGTGACATTCGCTTGCACAGATAGAAATTCGGGCAGCAGTTGCAATGGTTCTTTTGCGTTATGCACAGAACTACACGCTGTACACTTGAATATTATCTGTCGCTGGAGCCACCAGGTGGCGTGGTCTAGCGGATAGCGCGTCGGGTTCCTTGTGTGTAATTCCAGGCGCCATGGATTCGATCCCTGCCGGTGCTGGACTTTTTTTCTTTTTTCTGCACTCTACGCAGTTCGTCCTTGGGGAGTATCGGAACGGACCATCCGGGTGGGGGACTAACCGTTCGTCCCCTCGCAGTTGGTTCCCAAAGGGACAAATGATTGTGGCAGAGGACGTTAGTCCCCGAAAGGACGAACTTTTAGTCCTTTTTGCCTAAGAGTGTAGGCGAGGGAATTGCACGGGCTGCGGCGTGGGCCGCCCAATCCCTGGTAGGCCGGAGTGGCCTCGTTTACTCATGTCAGCTTTGGTTTCGAAAATACGAACACCGAGGTGGCCGCGATGACAGCATGACACTCGTGCCATTACCGTCCTTGTCACACCACTGCCGGGGTGGGCGCGCACTACCAGACTGGCCGGGGTGTCCACTATCTCCGCGCGCTGGGCAGCATGACGTCACTTCCACAACCGTGAATCGATACACAAGGTGGTACTGCGCGTGCCAACGGCAGCCAGCGCGTTGGCCTTTTCACGGTAACCCTCACGCCAGCAGTTTGGGGCAAGAAGCAGGTGGCATCATGCTGACGCCATTTGCGAAAGGCTTTCGGTTCTGACCTTTCATGTGCACACAAGAAGGAAATTGATTCAAAGTATGCTCCATCGGACGGTTACTGTTGAAACTGGCTGGGAGATATCTTCAGTTACAAAGGAAGCCTTTTACATAGTCATCTCAGCTTTCAAATTTCGTGCAAGTACTCATTTAAGGGAGAAGAGCCAAAAGAGGCGAATCATAGTATTTAGTCTTACTCTACTTCGTGGTTAATACCTTGCTGTGCTGTGCTGATGTTAATTCCTCGTGTTTATTTCCTTGCTGTGATTTGCTGAACATATTTAGATATGTTCAGGAGCATAGTTGTTACATCAGCATTACTAACTTTATATTCTGTGATAGTGGCACTCAATCTTCTAATAAATGCTTTTTTTAGCGAACAAGTGAGTATACACATTATACATGCAGGTTTGTAAGGATGCATAAAAAATCGGCACAGCCTGCTGATTTGATTGTTTGGATGCTATATCTGCCTGAAGACTAAGAGCAAAAAATCGCAAATGTGAATGTTGCAAGTCCCTCTTTCTGTTGGTCCGTCTAAAGTGGAGAATAAGGAAAAAATCGGACTGCGTTACCGTTTGCATCCTCATATAAATTCAACCTCAAGGTTGGCGGCAGCATCGCCATTGTGTTGTGACCACTGTTGTCTCCAGGGTTTGGGACATGTCAAGGACGCGCTAGACTCTGGTCGGTTATGGGAGGCACATGTTTTATCAAGATTCCAAGCACATGTAGCGTGACTGACGTGCACTGTGAGCTGCTTTCAATTTGCAGAGTGCCAAGCAGCGCAGTTGTATGTGCACTGTGCGGAGTCGCGGCACAGTCTGATAGATGCTCTGACCTCTTGCCTTGTTTGCTACGACTGATTTGTAAACAGCACAGTGGTGATGATCGCTGTCCTGACCACTGCTGCATTAATTGGTATCCCCAACCTCTTGTCTTGATTTCCTGGAACTGATCATGACTTTAAATTTAGGATTGGAGTAGCTTCTTTGAAAAAAATATATTACATTTGATGTGTTCTATCCTGATGCAAGTTTGCTTTTTCTTTCCTTTCCAGCTTACACGTGTGCCAAGTTCGGCATTCCGCAACAAGTAATCAAAGCCACCCTTTCATCCCTTGTGTCGAGGGAGATCAAAGCTCCTGTGCAGCCTAGCACATAGTATCCTAAAAAATAAATCTGTCATCAGTCACTGAGTTTTGTGGCTGCTTATATTTCAGCAGCTTTGACTTGCAGGCCTTTCAGCTGGCTGTCGCTGTCTGACTAAATTTACCTATGACTATTGCTGTGGTGACACCTTGCGACGCTGCCAAACATATACCTATTTTGCCTAATAACACTTGCAGAAAAATGTACATGTATGTGTAATTATGAATCAATTTGGAATGAAAACCTAATATGTGCACATAGTTCGCAGAAATGCATTGCAAAAGTGACAAAAACATGTCAGGAAGTACGCAGAATTAAACTCCATAAGAATACGTCAAGAAGTACATAAGGTGTCGTCACGAAAACCATAGAAGTGCATCAAAAAGAACATATAAATCCACTTAAAAACACGGTAAAATACATTATACATTCTACAGAAATTCACTCGTCAACCTCTCTACAGAGACTCCATGGCCAAATACTTGTTGAAACGCGTCAAGAGTTCGTCAAGAAATTCTTCACAAAGTCTACAAAATCTCTATAGAAAACGTAGACAAAGTTCTACAGGAATACATCATAAATTCTACAGAAATTCACTCATCAAACTCTCTACAGAAACACCGTGGCCAAATACTTGTTGAAACACGTCAAAAGTTAGTCAAAAAAATTCTTAGTAAAGTCTGCAAAATCTCTATAGAAGGTATGGACGAAATTCTACAGAAATACATAAAAAACACCATAGGATTTTTTGTAAGGGTCCAACAGCGTAGAAATGCGAAATAACTCGCCAAAGTTTATTCAAGCCCAGTGATATAAAAGGAGACACGAGAAAATGGAAGTGAAAAAAAATATTTATCACCGGCAACACTACGGCCGTATGTAGCCATTCGTGAATCCTGGTGGCATTTTAAGTAACACTTTTGCTACTCACTGCGGGGATCGACACCCTTGTCTCCGAAGGGAGGCCGTCGGCCCGCAGCTTTCTCTCTGGTGCTGCCGTTCGAGAGCCGTTAGGAGCTGCTGGACGGCTGAGATTTGAATGTCCTGGTCGTAACTGCGTATGGCGTCTTGTAACCACGGCGGAAGGGCGGTCCTGCTTGAAGCTTCGTCTGGTCGCACTTCACAATCCCATAATAAATGGGCGGCTGTTGCCCTGTTCCAGGCCCCGCCGACACCGAGTCAGTTTGGTGCAAGATTTGCCTCGAAAAATGTGGAATTGTCATTAGCGTTTTCTATCGGCCTCCTGCCTCGATTATTGAAACATCACAAATTCGTAATAACTTCATGTACGAGCGCAATTTTAGTGCATCGAACTTCATTTGCATGGGTGTTTGTAACGCCCCAGGAATCCACTGGCCTTCCCTTACCTGTGACGATCGCGAAATTAATATTTGCAGAGACCTTTACAGTATCTTTCAGAGGACTTTACAGTATCTTTCGGCTTAACTCAAATTTTTCATGGTGCCACCAGGTTGAATGCTGTTCTCGATCTCGCATTTGTAAGCTCCGCCCTTTCGGATAAATGCTTTAACCTCGAAATATTTGATGGCCTGTCTGACCATCAGGCTGTTCTCGTTTCCCTCGCATGCGTAATCAATAAATCGCGATATGTTTTCACTTCGTTTCCTGACTTTGAACGTGCGGATGATCTTTCTGTTTTAGACGGTTTGGCCGATGCGTATGATGATTTTGTGCTACTCAGCGCTTGAGGTGACAGTTTTGTGCTTCTCAGCGCTTCAGGTGACATTGATACACTAACTACTTCTTTTGAAAAGCTAGTAAAATCATGCATTTCACAGTTTATTCCTACAAAGACTAAAAAGAAAAACACTGATATTCCCTGATATTTCCCCTTATCTCGTTAAGTCCGGAGGCTTCCGCGCTGCAAATCGTCTAAAAGTATTAACAGGTTTACTGAGGCCAAGAGGGAACTTCGAGAGCAGCAAAATATAGCTGAAGATTTCTTTTTTCGTGTTCAACTTCAAAGTTTACTATTCGACAATCCGCGCAAGTTCTGGCGTTCGGTCCTGCCCCGCGATGCTTCCTGCAATTCTTTCAAAATAAACGACAGAATCGTTGATGATCCGGCGTAAATTTCGAACACTTTTAACTCGTTCTTTCAGTCTGTCTTTACAGCCGACAATCTCCTTGTTCCTTCTTTTTCCACCTCGAATCCAACGTCTCCAATCCGCGATGTAGTGATCACGGAAGAGGGCGTGTTAAATCTTATGCTTAATTTGGACACTAAAAAATGTTATGTAGCCGACGGTATCCCTAACATGTTTCTCGTTCGCTACTCTCTTTGGACCTGTCAATACCTTACCATAATTTTCAATAAATCCGTAAAATCTGGTACCGTTCCCAGATCTTGGAAAAATGGCAAAACAGTAACTTTACATAAATCTGGTAACAAGCAAGTTTTCAGCAATACAGGCCCATCTCTCGTACCCCTCATTCCTGCAAGCTATTAGAGCCTATTATATACAAACATATTATTGCATTTCTCGAATCTAACAATCTGTTGTCTAACTTTCAACGTGGATTCAGACGAAAGTATAGTACTGTTACGCAGTTAACCGAATTCGTGCACGACATTACTAGTAACATAGACATTGGTAATCAGGTTGACGCACTATTCATTGACTTTTCGAAAGCGTTCGCCACTGTACTTCACTCTAAATTACTATGTAAATTAAACACCATACTAAACAGCCCCCAACTAGTTACAGTAGGCTCTCGATAAACGGAACTTCAAGGGACCGAAAAAATTAGTTCCGTTTAACAGGAGTTCCGTTTACTGGGATAGATGTGTGAAAGTGCAAATTTATGTGCACACACACTGTTAATACCATTCCATGGAGCTATAAGCAATCGAAGGTGAATGTAGCTCATAGGTTTTCAGAAAGCAAGAAAACTACAAGAGGTTTAGGTACAGCATTTACAAAGTTGAGTTGGCGACAATGAGTCGCTGTGCACTATAAAATACGTCAATTATTTTTGTTCGAGTCTTTGCAACTGCATCTTCACGAAGGCTAGAGGACTCGACTTCGCGACTGCTTACGAGCCACCGAATTTGAAAGACGCGAACGCGGTAATGAAGCGCGAATAGAACGACGGCATGAACGAGGCGGCATGCAAGAGCTGTGACCTGTAACATCGGGCGTCTTGAATTGAGACCGAACGACTGGAATGGAAACTGTGATGTTGCATTCGTTGAGCTAACACGGCTGACCGCGAACGAGACGAGGCTTACGAGGCCAACGAGGCTAAAAAAGCATGGAGGAAAAAAAAAAAAAACGAAAGGGCCGGAACCGTAAAAATGTGATGCTCATGCCAATGAGTTTCGCAAGAGCTCCCCTTCTGGTTCCGTTTACACGGTGACGCTAAAATGTTAGTTCCGATTACCGAGAGTTTTTTTACGCTATCTGAATACAAAACCAACCCCCTCAGAGGCTCCTGTTCCGTGTAAGCGGCAATTCCGTCTAAGGGATTTGCATTTATCGAGATTCTGCTGTACTTGAATTTCTAATTTTCTTTCTGAGCGCTCGCAATACGTTTGTTATAACTCAACTGACTCCGATTTGTTAGTGTTAGTTCAGGCGTTCCACAAGGTTCTGTACTTGGTCCTTTACTGTTTCTACTGTACATCAACGATTTGCCTAATAACGTCACCTCTAAAATTTGTCTCTAGGCGGATGATTGTGTTTTGTATAAACCCATTGATTGTCCTAAAGCTCATCATCGTCTAAATGACTCATTTACTAAATTTTGTGAATGGCATGCAACCTGGCAAATGAGTATCAAATATAACAAATCGGTGCTTCTGTCTTTCACGAATAATAAGCCCCCTTCCCGCTTCAGGTACTCGTTTAACGGATCCAGCTTAAAAAAGTAACAGAATACAAATATCTTGGTGTTGTTCTTTCCAGCAATCTATCTTGGTCTCAGCATATTAACTTTATCTGCACAAAATCTTTAAAAAAATCGGTTATTTAAGAGGAACACTGTCCCAATCCCCCAAAAGCACTAAATTACTAATGTATAAAACACTGACTCGTCCTGTACGTGGCTACGCATGCCCCGTATGGAACCTACACAAGCAGGGTGAAATCGATAGAACCGAGGCCATTAAAAAAAGCTATCAGATTCATTTGTAATCGCTATGACCGCCACTTTTCACCTTCCCTTGCCCTGTCTTCTCTTGAACTCACCACACTACGCATGCGCCGACTAAAGGATTTTATGAAATTGCTTTAGTGTTTTATTAACTCAGTATGTCCGACAATATATACATCTCATTTGCCTTGCCGTCCATAACTAGAAGTAATCACCACCTTATTATCAATTCTTGAACCAACGCATTCAAATTTAGTTTTTTCCCTTTCACTGCCAAACTCTGGAATGGATTGTCCGGTGATACTCGCTCCCTTCCGCTGGAAAATGTTTTACTTGTCCTTGCTGATTTGCGCTAACTGTTCTTTTGTTTTAGAGCTCTGTTTATCTGTTTAATTGCTATTTTTTGTTCCGTGAATGCTCACTCCTGCCATAGCCCCAAATTGGGGGCTGCGGTATGTATAAATAAAAAAACAAACAAATATTGCATGTATGGCTTCTGAAGTATAAAAAAAACACGTCCGTAGTCCTATCCGAGTTCTCAGCGTAGTATTACTGTACTGTAGCAGTACAAGATACGAGCATTTTGTAATGTTATGTCACGGTAGGAAAGATGTCCTTAGTTTAACGTCACTTATGTTCGCAAGAAGTCTCATCGTTCATCACTGTGCTTCCTACAACATTAAGTTGTGTAAATAGTTCGTTTTACCTTAGTGGCGTGTTTTTGTGCATTTCTGAAAGTTGGAAAAAAAGTGATATTTCAGGCTAACAGCACTTCTATCACTAAAAGTCTCGTTTTGTTCGCCATCGTTTTGTTCGCCATGAGATGTTACTTTGTTTTTATACTCACAGATGGTCATATTTGATTGATATTGTTGATACCTTGTTTGAAACTGACTTGTTGGTTGGTGGTAGCAAGAGCCTTAACTTTGGCAGCAAAATAAAGAAACTCGTTGATGATTTCACCGCGTCTTCTGGTGCGCCTGGGTGGTCACTTAAGCTATGTAGTGTACACTAGTAGTTGTGTGGGCAGTTTGAAACACTATAATGTTGGCAGTTTCAAACAAATGTGACACAGCGTGATGTTTTTTTTCCTCAAGGTACGAATATTCTAACCCATGGAGCATAATGCCGCACAGTCAACTGCGCTACTCCCAAGATGTGAAAAAGTAAAAGAAACTATATTTTATGAAAGATCCTAACCGAAATTGTCTTAAGGTGTTCAATACGTTTCTGTGACTAATTTTAACCGAGGTTCGTGTTTCTACCCTGTGGTTTTTAAATGAGCAAAACAATTTTAGCAGAAACCTGATACAGGAAGTTATAATTTTGCTAGGAAGAAACTATGAATGAAGGACGGAAATAGTCTGTAAAAAGCTCACAATGAAAAACAAGGTTCACGGACTTTCAGTGGACTGAAAGTCCACTGAAGCAACAGGACTGAAAATTTTGCACAAAAAGCAGAAAACTAAAAACCAAAACTAGAGAACTGACAAATTTCCTATGGCGAAAAAACATCACACATCTCCACGCCATGAACGATGCCGAGGGTGCGAAGCACTGGAACACAAGTTGTGTATTGCTTGTGTGATGAGCGTTATCGTCCTTGCGTGCTCATGCACACTGAGCTTTAAATGATTTTGAGGTGCAGTAAATGCACTGTAAATGATAGGCGCCAAAACAAAGACAATTCGCGTCCCAGTACTTCGCACCCTCGGCATCGTTGAAGGCGTCTTTTTCCGCGAATTATCGTTAGATGGTTTAGGGGTTTCGCTTTATTTTTGCGTTTTCTACACTTTGAAATTCGCGCTCTTTCCAGGCGCAGTTACCAGCACTCTCCCCAGATGGCGCGGGGATGGTACTACAGTGTGCGCCGCGCTCGATAGATGGCGTAAAATGCTGTGCAAACGTCAAGGAGGTTTTACTAGAACCAGAGTCCTTCAATGCTTTACTGGTCACGAAACTGCTCCGTAACTCAATGGGAGAGCTTCATATGCTGCGTTTGGCCGCCGCGCGGTGGCGCCACCCTCTCACTGAGGTCACTCCTCGGGCGGCGTTGCGCTGGCTCGAACGGCGGAGCCGCGGCGAGTTGTGTTTGTTTTGTGCGGGAAAAAAATGTAACGTGGATATCGCGATCTTGTGATGCGACTTAAGTAGTGCAACGACGATGCCGAACATGTGTTGCGTCCCAGGATGTCGTTCCTTGTACAACGATACCACAGAAAATGTTTCCTTGTTCTGTTGACCGAGCGACGGGCAGCTGTGTGAGAAATGGAGGGGTGCCATTCCAAGGCAAGCAACGGGAAATTTCAGCTTCGATTATAAGTGTGCGACAGTGTGCGGAAATGCACTGTGTGTGAGAATGGAAAAAGCAATGAACCCTATTGAGAGCATCGTGGGCCTAGAATTGTACAAGGCTAACTTAAAGCCGGAATTTTGTCATATCAGTCAGGTTGTAGCGGTGCTTCATTACCTGTTTGCAAACTTGTATTACCTTGCGCTCAGGCTCGCGTGTAAAAAAGCTTTGGGACATCCTTGTGCTTTTACTCTTCATATTTCCGCGAATTATCCCTTAGGGTTCGTTTTGTTTGTTTTGTAAACGCGCGTGGCCGATTTCGGTTTCTTATCTGGCGTTTCAACCGGAGCGCCCGTTTGCTCTTTTTGTCGTACGTCCCATCGGGCAATATTGTTTAATATGGAAAGGGTGCCACCTTGTCGCTAACTTGATTTTTTGTTTCTTCGACATTGTTCTCGATCCTATTTCCATGGATCTGAAATTAATAACGTTCCAAGAGTAATACATGCAAAGCAAACGCCGCGCAACTCACTTTATCGACGTTCATCTGTTCACGTCACACTGCGGACTGCTTCTTAGACGTTTGTGTTTCATTCTAGTCTTTTGTAGTGCAGGAGATCACTAGCTCGCTGCGTTCAGAAAAGCTTTGCGTCGTTCTTTCCTACGTGGCAATATTCTGTTTCCTCCGTGTGCTGCACATCGCAGCGCGAATAAATAAATTTTTGTACGCTGGACCACGCTCTTTTGTCTCCCTTCGTAACATAGAAATTTTTTGTTGCGTGTGATAAAATCAGTTTCATTGTTCTTTTTTCGGTTCCTGTTTTTGCAAGGATTGCAAAGCGCGGAAGCAGAAAGACACATGGAATAACACATATCTCTTCGTGTTTTGATCCTTCGCGTTTCTGCAGCGTTTCATCGAAACGACAATACTATTGGGCTATCTCTTTTAGCGTTCTGTGCATTACAGAGCAATCAACGGATTCATTAAGCGTAGTCTGAACGACGCGTACTTGGTCTCTTTGTTTTTTATTGTATCATCGATAGGCCCGCAGCAGTCCGTCACTACACAGCTACCGTATGTGTGGTATTTACAACTTTGCTCCAAGATAGGAAGCAATATAGATTTAAAAATCCGTATACACGACGGCGCAGCCCTTGTGCCAGAGCACACAGAAGCCGTTTCCGTTCGCGGCCGAAGTCTACGGTAACTTATTTGGAAAAATAAAACCCCATTGAAGGCAGGTGATAAACACAATTACTGGACTATTCATCGCTAACTACTACGAAAAAAAAAAACACACTTAATCAGCGCGCAGACACAAAAGCAGCGAGCGTTTGCATGCCAAGAGCTGGCAAATACGCCGCACGCGCGGCGGCTGGATTACCTTCGTGCGGCGGTGGCGCCTGTAGTGGCGCGCGCGGTCCCTATATGAAGCGAGCGCCGGAGTTTCGTGACCAGTAAAGCATTGAAGGACTCTGCTAGAACTTAACCTCCTTGGCAAACGTAAAGCTTCCTGCGCACGGATATCGCCAGACATCAACACGGACATCGCGAGGTCGTAAAGGGCGTCGCGCTTAAAAGAGGAAGTACTTGCAAAATAACAGACAGGAAAAGCAGACAAGTAAACTTCAGAAAACAAACTGCTGAAGGCGGTTTCTTGGGCCCTTTCCCAGCTGAGAGGGGTGCTATCTTTCGTCAAGCGTGTGAGTGGCTCTGCAATGCGTGCGAAGTTTGCGACGAAGCGCCGGTAGTAGGCGCACATTCCGAGAAATCTTCGCAGGCCCTTCTGGTCTTTCGTTCTTTGGAAGTTCGCTATGGCTGAAGTTTTCGCCGGGTCAGGCAGAACTCCCGCGGCGTTGACGACGTGGCTGAAGAACTTCAGCTCCTCGTACGCAAATTGGCGCTTTTCAGGTTTCAGCGTTAACCCCGGCGTACGAATGGCCTCGAGTACAGGCTCCAACCTTGCAAGGTGTTCGTCGAAAGTCCGGACGAAAGTAGTCGAGGTATACGAGGCAGGTGTGCCACTTCAGGACAGTCACCACAGTGTCCATGACTCTTTGAAACGTTGCTGATGCCGTGTACAGCCCGAACGGCATCACCTTGAACTCGTATAGACCGTCCGGGGTTATGAATGCAGTCTTCTCTCGGTATCTCTCGTCCACTTCAATTTGCCAGCAGCCTGTCTTCAAATCCATCGGAGAGAACGGGGCAGAGGTGGTCGAGGGCGTCGTCGATTTGTGGCAGGGGTTACACTTCGTTTTTGGTGATCTTGTTCAGTCGCTGGTGGTCAACACAGAACCTCAATGTACCGTATTTTTCTTCACGAGTACGACCGAAGCAGCCCAGGGGCTTTTCGATGGCTGTATAATGCTATCGTTGAGCATGTCTTCGACTTGCGTTCGGCTGGCTTCCAGCTCACGTGAAGACGCGCGGTACTGTGACTGTCGGGTAGGTGGGGCTTCATCTTCGGTTTTATTTCGGTGCTTCGCTAGAGACGTCTGACATAATTTGAGTTCGACAAAAACACTCGCTGTAGCGACGCAGCAAATCTAGTACTTTGTCCCGATTTTCTTGCGGCAGCGCCCGGTTTACGTCGAAAGGATGCGGCAGGTTGGAAGCATCTGCGCATGCGCGCCCAAAGTTTGCCAGTGCGATCACTTGACTTGTTTCTTGCGTTTCTTAGAGGAACGCAAGTGCAGCGCCCGTGTTTAGATGCTGGTACTCCTCGGTGAAATTGGTGAACAAAACGTCGGATCTGCATTGCTTGAAGGGTGCAATGCCTGTTGCGACGGAGACACCGCGGTCGAGAAGCAAGCTTTGGTCACCTTCTACGATAGCATCGTTGTCAAGGGCAGCTTCTTCACAGTAAACGGTGATGATGATTAGGATGGTTGGGTTTTTTTGACGCAAGGCTGACTAAGTGCAAAGAGCGCCAAAGAAGAAGTTATGTAATGGTTGATGAGACTAAATATTAAAACGTGTGAGTAGAAGTAAGAGTCACTCAATACAAAACACACTAGAGACGGCTGGTGTATAGGGCCAGGATGACTACAAGTGATATGACAAGCGCTGCAGAAATTTTACTTCTGATAAAAAATTAAGAACACGTTGAGCGGAAACCTTGTTTCGTCGGCTAAAAAGTATGATGGGTGCAAAGGAATGTGTCGTATGTATAATTCAGGGAAATGTTTGTGTCGTGTTGTATCAAGTGCCTTGCATGTGATTAGTATGTGGACTACGGATAGGCCCTTTCCATACCTGCTACACATGGGTCCGGAAGTTCCAGTGAGCACGTGGGTGTGCGTTACTTGTCAGTGGCCTATCCGCAGCCTAGCCAGGGCGACATCAGTGTATCTGTTGTGTAAGTCAGTTGTGTAGCATCCCAATTGTGGTTTTACAACGTGTAGTTTGTTGTCTGTTTGTTGACTCCAGTGTAATTGCTGTGTGTAATGAAGCAGTCGTCTGATGTGTGTCTAGGTCGGAGTAAGGTACTGTTGTAATGTCAAATGTAGTCATCAGAGCAGAATCACCAGCCATTTGATTGGCGCCCTCATTGCCGGGGATTCCACAGTGCCCTGCAGTGTTGGGGATTGGACATCCCAATTCCATTCCAATTCCATTCCGAGGAAATAAAACTTGTCCTAATTCCATTCTTTTCAATTCCTCGGAATGACAGATGTTGGCCCATTGCCGCTCCTGGAATGAACGGGAAGTTCAAATACATTCCTTAAATTCCTCAACGTAAAAAGTGCCTCAGGTGCTCAATCGACTGACCTACGAACGAAACATGAATCTGACGTTATCATACGAGTTGAAAACAGCAAAAGTAGGCTTGAGGCACTCCGACGATGCGTCACCCGGAGTTGGCCTGGAGATGTAGGCCCAACACGTCGATTTTGTAGCTTGGAGGGATGGCCTGGCCATCAAGGAGCATTCGAGTGTGTTCATTGATGTGTCGTTTGGCGTGAGGGCGGACAAGGAGCTGCGATTTTTTACGTGAACACAGGAGGCCACAGGATTTAGCACATTGGCGTACTAGAAGTGCATTCCATGCGTTGGTGTGATCTTCCGTAAATTTTTTAACTCCTAGCACACGCGCAAGGCGCGCAGAAGGCCACTAGACGTGCCGTGGACGAAGCGCACAGCGGCGCGAGAGGTCGCATGACGCTATCACGTGGGATTCCGCGAGAATGCAGGGGGTAAACCCGTAGATGTGCTTGGTGAGTCCACCACCTGTCTTCCTTGTCTCCGCGTGGGCTCGCCGCTAAATCGGTACGACAATGGGCTCTTGCTTTATTACGCGATTAGTTCCAGGTTCGATTCCTGGCGGTGCCAGTAAATTCTTTTATTTGTTCGCGGGAGTTTTCTGTTGACACCAACGGTCGCGAACGGACCGTTGGGGGGTAGAGGTATAAAGCTTTGCTTTAAAAAGGGCTGCAGTCAGACGTCTGATGCTTTGCGGTATCATAGGCGTAGGTGATAAACGGCAAGATAGCATCCCAGTTCCGGTGATCGGAAGTGACGTACATGGAATGCATGTTAGTGTCCGATTTGTGCGCTCGGTGACACAATTGGTCTGCGGGTGATAGGGGTGGAATGTCGACCGCGGCTACCACATAGACGAAGCAGCTCTTCGATGATATCTGCAGTAAACTGGCGTCCTCTGTCACTGATAATAACCCGAGGGGGTCAATGACGAAGCACAAGGGAACAGAGGACAAAGCTTGCTATTGTCGAAGCTATTGCATGCGCTAAGGCAGAGGTCGGCGTAACGCGAGAGGTAGTCGACGGCTACCCCGATCCAGCGAGTGCCACACAAACATTGGGGGAATGGCCCCAGTATATCTATCCCGACTTTTTCGGAAGTTACGGTGGGTGGCCTAACAGGTGAAGCTGATCGACACGAGTAGTAGTGGGACGCTTATGATGTTGGCAAATTGAGCAGCTGCACACTACCGTTCGGTTGTTTCGCGCATCTTGGGCCAATAAAAATGCTGCTGCAAGTGATGGAGGTTCCGTACAAGTGCCATATGACCAGAGGTAACATCATCATGCGCGACATGGAGAACAGAGGGGCCCAGGCTTCGCGGCACTACAAGCAGGTGATGGGTGCCCTCGGAATTGTCCTTTTTATAAAGCAAACGATCACGGAGGAAAAAGCATGGTCCAGGCGTTGGGTCATGTGCAGATGCGAAAAAGAGCTCTAGAGACTTATCGTTTTGTTGTTCAAGTCGGAATTTATGCCCGTCAGGAAATGCCGTCCCAACAGAAGCAAGCTACACGTCAAAGGCATCGGTGTCACTGTCTGTCTTTTTCTTGGGCAGGCGACAGACAATCAGTGTCGGCGTGCTTCCGACCGCTCATGTAGACAATAGTGAAGTTGAATCCTTGAAGACGCAGCGCCCAGCGCGCAAGCGGACCGCAGGGATCAAGCAGTTTGTGCAAACAGCACACGAGTGATGATCGATCCGTGACTATTGTGAAGGCACGTCCATAGAGATATGCACAAAATCACTGCGTAGCGAGACATGGCCAGACACTCCTGTTCGATCACCTTGTAATTGTGCTCACACTTGCTGAGAGAAAGACAATGAGAGAATGACAAATACACACTTGCTGAGAGAAAGACAAAAACAAAGAGAAAAATTCCCCCGCACCTCCCGGAGGGGGATTGTGAGGATGCAGAGATGCGAACGTCGAACGCAACGTCCTCGGGTACCATGCGAGGAAGGCACCGCACAACCTTCGATACGTCGATGGGCACGTTCACCGCCTGTCCATTGATTCCAAACTGCCCGTTGCCTCGAGTCAGCCGCCTGGTGCTCATGAAGGGGTGTCGAGGCGCGTTGAGCCGCTCTTCGACCGGGTTCAGATCGGGAAGATGCGCCGGCCGAGGAGGATAACGGTAGCCAAAACTCACGCAGCCCTCCTCTTCGCAGCTTTGTCTTCTTCTCCTTCTTCTTCTTCAGCGGTTCCCCTACGGGAAGATGACGATGGTGGTTGAACGCGAAGCTATCTCGTGATGGATTGTTTGGTTGGCCAATCCCTAGGGGCATCACGCCACAATCATCATCAGACGCGCTGCGAACGCCGGCCAAGGGACGCACGACAACCCCCGACTATAATGCATTTCTGCATAAAACAACGTAGGCAATGACATGTTCGCGGCCGCAATTGCGCTACCTGCACGGCTCCTATGCCGACACCACTCGCATCCGTGGGAAGTTCAGTTGGGGCAGAGGCGTCAAAGTGGCGAAGTACGGGTCCGGATGTTAGGATAAATTTCAATTCGCAAAAAGCTTATTCACATTCGGGGGTCCAGTGAAAAGGCACATCTTTCTGTAGGAAAGCAGTCAGCGCGGAGGCTGTGTTGGCGAAACCAGGAATGATACGACGAATAGAACATAGTCCCAAGAAGCTGCCTAGTTCTTTGAGAGGATTTGGAGGATGGATAGAGGTAACGGCTTCAGTCTTTTGTGGTCAGGTCGAATACCATTGCTGTTCACCAGCAGACCGACTACAAGAGTTTCGCGCTCGCCGAAGCGGTACGTTTTAGAGTTGAGCACCAATCCTGCCTTCGCCATACAGTCAAGTACCATAGCCAGGCGCTCGTTATGCTCCTTCAACGTCCGACCAAAACCCATGACATCATCGAGGTAGCCCATGCAAACGTTCCACTTTAAACCGCGCAAAAGGGTGTCCATAAATCGCTCGAAAGTATCAGGCGCTTTACAAATCCGGAAAGGCATTGTGTTTAATTCGTATAGGTCATTCGGTGTTACAAATGCGGTCTTTTCCTTGTCTGTTGGATTAAGAGGGATTTGCCAATAACCCTACCGCAATTCGATTTACGAAAACTAGGAAGCAGAGTGCAAGCAGTCATAGGCGTCTTCAATTCCTGGAAGTGGGCGCACATCTTTTTGGTGATAACATTACATTGGCAATACTCAACACAAAACCTCCACAACACAACCTTTTTAACGAAAATTACCGGAGCTGCGCATGGACTGCAGATTCACGTATGACAACCTTTGCCAACATGTCTTGAACTTGTTCCTTGATCAGCTTGCGTTCTGATGGATACACTCAGTACGGCTTCTGCCGAATCGGTTGGGTGCTCCCGGTGTTGAAGAATGAGCATTGCGAGGCGGTGAAATCGGGGACAGACCTTCTTTACTTGAGAAATCGAACACTGATGCGTACTCAGCAATGACATTAAGCAAGGAAGATCGTTCACACCAGGGCAGGCGCTCGTTGATCATGTGTAAGAACTGCAAGTCGCAGGGGGAAGGTTGCGCTGACTGATGAGCGTGTTAAAAAAGAGCTACTGACCTCGTCACTTATTCGTCAAAGTGGGTAAGTTTCAGCCCACACGGTATAACGGCCGGCTGAGGTCAGTAATTTATCGCCCACTGCGCGGACCACCCTTGTTCAACGGAAACAATGCAGCGAGGCACAGCTATGTTGCTAGCGCAGGACACAACGACACCCTCAATATTAGCGTCGAATTTGTTAGGAGCAGAATTTGGTGCCCCTGCTGGTAGAAACCCAGCGCAGAGTACCGGAAAAAGAGTGTCCTCAAATACGGAGAACGTGCCGGGCTTTGCACTCTGACAATCCTGCACAAGTGCTGACAAGAGAGAGCCAATGACGTATACTGCACCACTTTCACAATCAACGGTTGCAACACACTGTTCTAAAAAGTCTGTACTCAATATCACGTCTAGAGTGGGCCTCGGGAAGAGTGGACCTCGGGAGCACAGTAAACACAGTTTTAAATTTGTATCCACCAAAAGCGACATTAACAGAGCAAATGCCGTGAGGTCGCCAACGTTCGCCGCCAACACCACGAAAAGTTACCGGATTATCCCAGTCAAACATCACTTTGCGACCAAGTTCATTTTTAAAAGCTAGACCATTACAGAAACCATCGCGCCAGTGTCCACTAACGCCAATGCAGGAATCCCGTCAATAACCTCTTCAACTTTGTTCTGTTGCATCACTGCAGATGGAGGCATATTGTATAAGCGCTGAATGGCGGTCTCACCCCCTTCGGCTGCGACAACTGCCTCAATGCCGGTGATGGCAATTGTGTAACACTATTATGTATAAAATCATGTCATACATAATGGGGGTAATTCCCCATAATAACCCCAAATTGTTGCAGCGAAGTGCCAGGGGTACCAGGACTTAGGCGAACCCACAACACCGAGAGTCGGCTCAACGACGCCCGTTTGCTCTATGAAAGGTTCATCTGTCTTTCGCACCCTAGTATCTCTTTATAAGCCTTTTCTGGAGCTTATGTGGCCTCTCTTGACGACTTTCCGTATCACTGCCAGGTTAATGTTGAAACAAGTCAAGAGAGAATGCGACAGCTCCTTTAGAGAATGAATGCTCCGCCCTGGGCAGCTTCCACTTTGAGCGGACCTGCTTTTATTTCTGATTCCTGGTCCGTTTCTGTCAACGTCTGATGATTATTTTCTTCCACCGTCACGCTTTCTTCCGATTTTGTCTGCGTCTTCGTCATCTGAAAAGGAAATTTTTGTTTCGTCTAACTCGTTTTCATTCCGTAGGTAACTTGTTTGGGCTCGTAATTATGCCTGCTACGCCTCTGGCCCTTTACCTTTTCATTGCAGCGAACTACGCGCCTGTTGGAGAAAATAGAGAGCAAAGCGAACTCGATTCAATTTATGTGTTTTCATCCTTATGAATCTCAAGGCCTGTGTGAAAAAGTGAACTGCTTTACGCTCCAATTGATAACTGGTCCAAAATTGATACTTCCTCGCTAAACCTGATGTGCAATGAGTCATGCGAAACATGTTTCGTTCGATATCTGCGCCTAAACTCTTTTTCGCTCTTGTTGTTTTGTCTTATGAAGACGCTAACACGCTTCTTCTTACAAGCTTGAAATAAGATGTATGTCTTTCTGTACAGGTATTCCAATTGCTTTTCGTGTACAACAATGGCGCAAAGATTATTCTCGATACGCGATCAATTTTTTCTCACTGACTCACTGAAGAGGGGCATTTCCCAGATAGGTAAAGCCCGGAACTTCCCGTGCGCACCTACGGACATCTACACGTTCACTTAGAACAGTCCTATTTCTTTGAGCAACTCCGAATGAAATTCCTGCATTCGGCCTGGGTAGCTGAGGAGTAAAATTGACAGAGAAAGAGAGAACGACACAGGGTTTTGGCTTCAAGGGCCTGTGTTCAAGCCCAAGCATTGAAAATTTTTTTGAATGCGCGCAATTTGTTTCTGTAAGATACTATTGTACATGACTTCTACGATTTTTTCTGTTAGTAAGGATGGTTTCGTGTCTTTTAGGTTGGCCTAGGGGCGGGACGCGAGTTATCATTACGGTGAAAAGATGTAAAATTGTGCTACAGCGAAAAGGTAAAAGCAAATGGCGGAACCGGCGTAAACAGAGAGGTCTAGTCTCCCGCTTTTTAAATTATCCCTGTACGCAGGCTGCAGCCTTCTATTCACTCACACCGTGGCGGGGAAGTCCAAATGCGTGGAAGTCGTCGCAACAGCAGCGTGCGCCTGGTTTGTGACCGGCTGCTCTTCAACCTCGCTATGTCATTTGTATGGCTGGCGCTCGGGCTGAACGGGCTTTTTGCCGTCGTTTTGGACGTCTTTCTCGAGGTATGAAATGTTTTCTTTGTAGTACGCACCCCGCGGCGCGATCGGGGCCTCGGCGGCCATTTTTCTTATAGAGTCGGAAAAGGAAGGTACCCGTATGTCAACATATTGGTGGATCCATACATTTCTCCACTACAAGTCTCATGACCAAGGTGTCTTCGGCGCGTACAGCCCGGGAAATATTAATATTGTACGAGTTTCTTGCTTAGTAAATATTCTTTGCTCTGCTAACCTAGCAGCCGGGGCCTGTTGGTTAAATATTACCGAGAACAAAGCAGCGCGAACGGCAAGGACTAAACTGGGGAAACTACCTGATATGGAAATCGTCTGGGTTCCTGGGCATGAATCCATCGACAGTAATGAGGCGGCTCACACCGCTGCCCGCGCGTACATACACCGGGCCATTACCCGAGACGGAATGTTCTCCGCTGACATCAAAACGGACCCACGTCTCCGGTACTCAGACGTCCTGGGACATTATAGGCTCGGCAGAAGAGTATTCCCACCACCTCATCTTCAATTAAGCAGAGAAGAAGCCACCACTCTTCGGCGATTGCAGACGAATTCTTATCCCCACAGCACCCTCCTCCATTCCATCTACCCGACTCAGTATCCCTCCCTTTGCAATTTCTGTGCAACGCCGGGCACCCTGTACCACCAGGTATGGGAGTGCCAAAAAACTCCAAACCTACCCCCAATCCCCTACCCAACTTTTGAGTAGTGGATGGCTCGTCTGGTCGATCCGGACCTTGGACACCAGCAAGAACTGGTCAAGAGGGCCTGGATGGGAAGTCGCAGCCTGGGTATCCAGGAATAAGGATGCCCTCCACCGGGCGAGTGCCCTGCCATCAGCACTTATGCTCAATAAATGTTTATTCTCTCTCTCTCATACCTTACCATTTGCAATGATGTTGGGGAAATCATCATCATCATCGTCATCAGCGTATTTACGCCCACTGCAGTGCAAAAGCGTCGCCCATAGATCTCCAATGATCGCTGTCCTGTGCTAACTGCGACCATTTTATCCCCGCAAACTTCTTGATCTCATCTGCCCATCTAACTCTCTGGCGCCCCCTGACCCGCTGCCTTCTCTAGCGATTCACTCTGTTACCCTGTCGGTCATTAAGGGTACAGAGTAGGGACATCTTAGCAGTTTTTCTTTATGCGACCTCATCGTTTGGAATTCTGTTGGTGAAATCGTAGCGCTGGCTTAATTTGCGGAGATCGCTGTAGGGGTATTTTTCTTCTTGTATGCGTCATATTTATCTGATTACTAGTCACTGTGAAAGCAACAGACGGAGCTCGAGATGAAAGTGCTCTTACCTGGCATAGGGGAAGCCTCTTTTTTGAGGTGACCGAAGTATGGATGTTAAGAAATACGAATTCACTTGGGCAATTTCCATTCGCCCTGTTTGGAGCTGTTCGCCAATGGTCCAAAGACGTACGCTTCCCCGCAAAATGACCAATGTACAAAATGTTACTTCTTGTCGCTTCATGCGATGCCCGTAATAGGCTGAATTGTTTTGTTTTCAAACGTAAGGTGACTGTTACATCATGCGAGCAGCGGTTACAGTGTCACAGTCTGGCTCAGCAGCCGATGAATAGGATGCTGGTACATAGCCTCAGGCACAGTGGACTTGTGCTGTGACGCAGCTAAAGGGAAGGTGACGCTGAGCACCCTGGAAAGCGACGGGGCCGTTGAAATAGAGGGAAAAGAGGTTTGTGCTGTGGCCATGACGCCGTTCTCTGCTCTCTGAAGACGTGTCGGAAGTAAAAATTCACCTTCACGTCTTCCTCTCCTCACCGTGTCTATTTTTGAGTGTGCGCTACGCGGATTGCTGAACTTTCAAGAATCGAGGTATCCGTGACACCGACAAAATAAATTACTGCGAATCTGCTTGGGCGAAGCTCGCGCAAGTTCAGAAATTTAGTGACGTGGACGTCTGCTTCGCCATTGCTATAAACACGTGACGGGGGAGCACAGGGCAGGCGGAAAGTGAGCGAATGTGGAGATGAAGGGAGAAACTCCGACCGAAGGAGCGTGAGGAAGTAAGCAGGTGAAGAAACAGCAAAAGCCGGCGTAGAAGAGTGCTGTGAAACAGTCAGGAGGAATTATGCAGGTGACGTACGACAATCCTTCAAATCTAGTAACCTGCCTATTTGCGAGCGCCATGGACAGCTTGGTGTTAACAAACTTTGTGGCTTGGCAAAAAGCAGTGGTTATAAATGTATACTACGAAATTATACTTGTTTGTCCTTTTCTGAGAGGATAGGGATTCGGCCGGATCCAATCATCAAGATAAAGGATGTATTCATTCCAGTCAGAAAGGAAGACGAGTTTTTAGGTGTAGTCCTTGAAGAAAAGCCCACATTCATTTCGCGCCTAAAACAACAAAAACAGAAATATTTAAAAAATGACTATCGCAAAGTCCTAGTTTCATCTCCCACACCTATTAAGGTGCTGATAAAGAACTTCTGTCTGCTTGTACTACCTTGGCAGTTCATGATTGGATCATGCCGTGTTGTCTATAAGTTCTCCACTAAAAATCACCGAAACTCTGGCACCTAGTAATTCACGTGTGGCTTCGCATTTCGTGTGGCGCCTTCCATACAAACCCTGTCAAAGCCTTTTGTGTGGAGTGTGACAAATGGAGCGTACATCATATACAAATAGATGTGGACCCTCTTTATGCTATTGACATCTCGTCAACGCTTCACCATGCTTTTAGATCAATGTTTACAATACATTTATGCCAAGACCCATCCACTTCTGCTGACTTCTCTTACAGAGTGGAAGAGGAAGCGTCTGTACTTCATGTTTGTTTTGGAGATATCAAAGCTTCTGTAACAAATATATACTACCCTGTCGTCTGCTTCATGTGTCAAGTAATGGATTCACAAATATTGAGGGAAATCAGTTGCCCAGAAGCGCGATCCTGCAGCATTTGCTGTCTCTGCTGCAGAAATACCATTGTGCAGAATTTTTATGCAAGAACTGTCACCACTGTGTCCTGCGCTGCGCATGGACTTACCTTTCATGTCTGTAAAACTATGAATTGAAATATGTCTCACGACAAACGCTTACGGAATACTTCTGGTTGTAAGCTGAATTCTTGAACCTCCAATATCCAAAAACTAGTTCCCCGAGTACTGCGCGGATATTATCGTCTCAAAAAACTTGCAGAAACCATACCGTTAATATTCTCTTTAAAACCATTATATCTGTATATACGTTAAAACTCACACTGAGCATATGGTGGATTCCATGCCACTCTGTGATAGGCAATAATGAGGCGGCGCATCATATGGCCGCTGCTGCTGCACTTATTAAAGAAGTGGGAATAACAGTACCCTACACCGACCTCGAGCCACACATGAGAAAACACCTTTGTAAACCGTACCATGCAGACACGTAATAAAGCTGCACTTGGGACGATACACCACCGAAACACGAAACAAATACACAGAAGTCCCCTTAGCCAGGTACGGATAGGCCGCATGCATGCTTTTATGATGTTTCAGTGGGAATGAAAGAATGATTTCTAAACTCACAATTTTATCATCGCTACGTCGTTTATGATGGGTGAAGGGCTCATCAAGCACTATATTTGGGTACAGTAAATAAAGCGTGGTGGCGTGTATTCTCTAACATTCTCCATGGACACAGCCCCCCAAAGGCAGGCCTAGCAGATAGATGCAACCGCTAACACACCGTGACGAGTTGAGAGCAACAAGTACACAAGGGACGAAAGAACGACACAGGCAAGCGCTATGGAATAGCAATCATCACCTGTGGAATACCCACTTGCTCAGAAGTCCGCATTAATCAGCTACATTACTAGTACATAGGCCCCTTTCCAAAGTCCAACTTTACCATCTCCCGTTCTTGTAACGCTCATAGCTTTTTCCACGTGTCGCGTACGCGCGTTCTCCTACTGCGCAGTGTGCACTTGTGAACCATGCTCCCCGCGAAGTTCTCTGGTTGTTCGGAGGGTTCACGCGATCAGGAGGCCGCGTGCGACGAGTCTGCAAGGAGCGCTTGTCTCTGTGTGCTTCTTTCGTGCCTTCTGTACTATTTGCGCTTTACTCGTTATCCAAGGGATGGGAGACTAACGGAAAGGTCGGCAAGGAGCAAATGGGAGAAAGGTGAGTGGGAAACTTCGTAATAGACAATCACAACTGCGGAGTAGATATATTGGTGGGATTTGCAGAGAGAAATACCCTGCGGTTGATGAAAACATTCTTCTACAAACGAAATAATAGGAAATGAACATGGAAAAATCGCGATCATACAGCCAAAGACAAAATTGACTTCATTTTAAGTGACTATTACGGAAAAACGACGCAAGGCAGACTTGGGCCATGGCTGCCCTTAGAGGGGACAAACTGTTTACTGACACGGTCTACACGATGATGGTGATTAAGAGGCGCATACCCATCGGGAGATGCAACATCCTCCTGCGCACGCAACGTTCGTATCTCAAATTAAACAAACCGAACCTTCTAGCTGTTCAACAGTTTGACCAGCTGGCGCTGTGTCTCGAACACGTTCCTGCAATGCAGTTTCTCGTAGCGCTGCTTCAGTGCGTTCGCCTCGCGACGATTCTCGCGCAGTGAGTCCCGCAGTCCATCCAAATTCTTGAGCGGCAGGTGGGCTTTTCGTAGCAGTATGCAGGGAGGCGCCGCTTTGCCATGTGTTGGACACCCCGGAGCTGCGGCACAAGTTGGACGTGCGTATCCGATACAGTCCGTCTTCAAGTAAGGAGAGCTTTTCTTCTTTGGCGCCTTACTAAACTGCATGTTTTGCACTGCCGCACCACGCCTCTGCTGCCCCCTATGGCGACCGGAGCTAAACCACAGAACAGGGAGGATTTTAGAGAAGCAAAGGTCTAGCTTTGCCTGTAGTGCCAGAAAAAGCGTAGTGGCGGCGTCGTGAACTACCGAGTTCGCCCGCTTGATGGCGCTGTAAACACGGCTTTGTAAACATGGCGGATGCTTTTTGCACAGGCCGCTTGAGCTCCTTAATAACATGGCTGCCCTCGCACGGCGGCCGCCGGCTCGCTGCTCCACGGCCAGACTCGACTCTCCTCCTCCCGCGCGCGAAAGGAGCGTCTAGTCCGGCCGTGGCTGCTCCTGCTGGTTCCTGGCTGGCACGCTGGCCGCGCGTTTACTTGCGCCGCGCTAGTGAAGTGTTACGCCAGGTGACCAGATGGCCTCGACTGGCACAGACCACAGTGAGCAGCAAGTGAGAACAAATCGTTTATTGACATCCACAAGTTTACAGAGGCCACTACATACATCATTTCATTTCGATCGCTGCTTTCGTGACAACATTTTTTTTGCCATAACAACTCATTCACTTGCGCTAAGATTTCGAACGAAGGGCACAAATGAGGTATTGACGGCGACAACGGTTTCGTTTGCACCGTCTTTCTAGCGGAGTGCATAACACTCACCTTCTGTTGGAAGAATCAAATATTCTGGCCTCGACAGCTGTCTTCCGATGCGGAATTTCCCGCATTTGTCACTCCACAAGCACTCAATTCCCGTGTTTTGCCAGTCCTCTCAACAACTGATGGACGCAAAAGCACATAACAGCAATAACAGTCACGAAAACAGTGCTCCGCGCACATAGAAGCGGTGGGCCGTTGCAGCGGTTTCAATTTGAATTGGCGGCTTTGTGGTTGCGAATTCAGAAACGAGGTGGTGCACCAGTCGGCTGTTCGTAAAAAGTTGCGTACATTTTTGCTCAACGAATGTTTGATGCGGAACTTGTTAATAATATTTTTAAACAACACATTGTAAGTGAACTTTATTGGCTGTTTGAGTCAAGAAATGAATGTTTTGTATTCGATACCAAAAGTAACCTTTCGGTTGCGCCGTCTGGTGGACTTGATGGTCGAAAATTTCGCTGTAGGTTGGTCACGTGGGGCGTCGATTTTTACGCCGCCTATAGGGAAGACAGGGAACGTCCGAGCTTGGGAGGCCTGGCTAAACTGTGGCGATGTGACTGGCTGCTAGACCTTCAGCTTATCTCGGATCTTGCCCTCACCCTCGCTGTGTATAGGGACCGGGCGGCCGTTGTATGGCACCACCGTCGCTTCAGCGAACAGCGCCGCCCGTGGCGAACCGCTCGTCAGTGGAATGCCGGTGGCGGTCAGCGCAGCGTAACTGTGCATGGCTTTCTGTCGTTTTTCTGTGGTGCGGCTTGCAAAGCGTACGTAACCCCACGTGCATTTTCCAGATCGGTAAATCTTGAGCGTGGATGTGACGTTTACGAGGCATGCCATGTGTGTGATTTACGCCCATACTCAGTATTTACAAATAGCAGACGACGCTCAATGCGCCAAGCTGGAAGTCAAGCTGGAAGTGAAAGTTCGTTGCTTCATGCAATTTTTTTATGTCTGCATGCAGTTTCGCGTATCGAGGAGTATACTGCAGCTAAATGCTCCCACAAAGCCGGTGTGTGCAACTGATCTAGGAATGCTGCGGCACTGGCCTTGGGCAGTTGATGACGAAACGGCGTCAACATCGTGCACAAGCGAAAGACACAGTTGGGGGTGTCTTCTAAGATTTACCTCAAAACAGAAATTGTGATGGACGACGCTTTCGTAACTTCATTACCTACGGCTGAAACGTGTTTAATTACACAGAAATGCTCTTACTACAGTCATCGGAATCGTTGATAGAATAAATACCGCATGATAGTAGAACGTTATTGCTTGCTTGTCGTGGAGAAGCATTGCTTTACAAGAATTGCAATGGTTGCATGGCTAGTTGGTAAATGGTTTTTTCGTTTTTTTTTTCAAAAACTAATTCCTGCGTGGCTAAAGGACGTGAGACAGGAGGGTGCCCGAAACCTGTACTCAGTTCCACAACTGAATGCTGCGGTCGGTTTACAAGCTGCCACCTACGCTTGAAAAATCATGCACACCTTCGCCTAACGACCATGAGGGTTTATCGCAAAGCTCGATCGTATGGGTTTCCTTGGTTGCCTTCTGCATTTAAACTTTGACTAGTTGAGCGTCGAATTTGACCAGCATGCAGTTTGGTCTTTTGATCGCAGCGTCTTTGACTTTGACCATTTCCCATTAGATTTCGCAGGAAGAAAGCTTTGCGTTCAACCATCATAATCATTAGACGGAGGGCTAGATGATTTTGCTGTTTAATTTTGAACTTCCATGCCCCCCTCTCCAAATCTAAACTTTGTCCAGCGTGTCGGAAATGTGTCTGTGCTGGAGAACTCGGGCTGATGCACCCATATTTGAGGCAACTAATCGTGCTTTTTTGGTGTCTTTACCAGGCATTACACGATTTTTTAGGTACTCTGTAAAGAATACTTAAGCATTAAAAACACCAGCTGACGTTAACGCTGCCACATTTTTTAACTATCGGTGCCAGCCTTTATTCTACGCAGGTGGTAAAACAGGACGGGGAGGAGGGATGGTGGATGGTTTGTAGCTTGAGCTGTTGAGTTGGTGAATAACTTTGGCTCTTGATAAAATGACCACCACAAATGTGGGATTTCCACTTCGGCTTTCAGGCTCCCATGCTGTCACAGTATCGCTCACCAAAACCGAAGGCACAAAGCTCACGGTTACAGAAAGTGTAAACTACCGCAACATTTCTACGGTTACACGGTAATCCATCTCGTATGCAGGTGCCTTTCTATTTAAAGCACACGTATCCAGGTATCCCAGCGCTAACGATGGCGTGGAAAGCGTAGTAATTGAAACCAGTGAGGATAATTTAAAGTGGTAGAAATGAATAATAATATTGCTAATAGTTTTATTCCTACTCAGATCGCGCGGAGTCAGACGCAGAGCGCTGCAAAAAGCGCTCGTGTCAATGTAGCCCATTCTCGACCTTACAAGCATCCAATAAGTTTGCGTAGCTGTTGGTGCATTTAAGAAGAAAATAATACTACTAATAGTAGTTTTATTCGTACTCAGAACGGGTGTAGCCAAGCGCAGATCGCTGCAAAAAGCGCTCATGCCATTGCAGCCGATACCCAACTGTAGAAGCGTCCGAAGAATTTACGTAGTCATTACTGCATCTAAGAACCCAACATATCTGTCTAGACTTTGTTTCACCGCACATATACACTCACAACACCACCAAAACATTCAAAGCACCGAAGCAAACACGACAAAAACAACGGGAGGCTGTGTAGTCCTATGCACCGGCTCATTCCACTGACGAGGGGAGCGCCGAGTGGTGGCGCCACCCGTTCAGCTGCCCGGTCCCTATGGCGGCGCTTTCTTCTGTGGCGGCTCAGCAGCTGGGAACACTCGGAATGTCTTTGTTGCTCAACAGGACGCTGAATTTCATCAGGTCGAAACGGCTCGCCTTATTCCCCACTCCCAGCCGCGAGAAAATTGTTGTGGGGTTGAACAATTAGTCCGACATCGTAGTATATTGGTTTTCCTTGCATAAGTTCATTTCTTCGAAAGTTGCCATGAAATGCTGTCGGCTGTTTTGCTTCTACCGGTGAATCCGCCAGCTCGCCGCTTTCACGGCAGCCGAGCGGCTACAAGCTGAAGCTTTCGACGACAGAACTGTGCTTCAAGCTCGATGAAACGTTGCCTTTCCCGTACGCTTATAGCAACTGTAGTGACGGAGTTGCCGGCCAATTCTAAGGTTCTCGCTGCAGCGGTAGCTCTGGTACAGCGAGTCGAGCGTTGTTCCCGAATCAGTCTTGCGCCTTATTTATTTATTTATTTGCACGGTACTGCCAGCTTCATTTAACAAGCCCTAGGCAGGAGCGTACAAACGTAATCGATACAAAAACAGGGAAACAGGAGTAGTTTTAGAGAACTGCGGGAAATAACGCGCATAGAACAAGCAAAGGAACACATTTGTTCACGCGGCAAAATAAAACAACAATAAAGAACGCAAGAACTTGGAACTTCAAAGGGGACAACTTTGTCGCTCGACATAACATCAAATGAACAGGTGGATCACACAGGGAAGCAAACAAACAAGTAGAAAACGCAAATACAAATCATTTAGAATGAACCGAAGAAAAGCATTTAAGCAGGCGCAGCCAAACACTACGAAGATATAGGGGGAATGTCGAACTGCGTGTGGACGTTGATTGCGGACATAACTGATTGTACATTATCACGCTCTACAATTTCCGCAGGCAGTCTATTCCATTCGCGGATGGCACGTGGGTAGAATGAATTTTTAAAAGACTCCGTTCGACAAGAGAATTCCCTAATTTTTTTTTAAATGTTGCTCACGCATGAATCGCCGAGTAACGTGTTCAATATACTCGTTTTTACTTGCCTGTAGTTTGCCATGGTACAACAAATACATGCACTTATACCGCTCACGATATCGCCTGAGTTGAAGAGTGTCTAAATTATCGCTTCGCAAAAGGGTACTAGGCGACGTTTTCCAGCTGTAACTGTTATGAATAAATCGCGCTGCTTTACGTTGGACATTTTCAAGTTTGGTAGTGTTAAGTTTCATATACGGGTCCAAAACGACAGAAGCAAAGCATACTCGAGGACCGGTCTGATGTACGTTTTGCAGGCCATCAATATTATTTCACGTGTTTACCTTCTCAATGACCGTCTTAGGTATCCTAATTTCCGCATGGCCTTCTTCTGGAAGTACATGACATGTTCGTTCCACCTCAGGTCGGAAGTAATTATACGCCCAGATATTTATAACTTTAAACGCATGATAGTGGAGAGCCGTTAATGGAATACAAAAAAGGCAAGAGGTGTTCTTTCTTTCTTGTTAATGTCATCGCTACAGTTTCTTCTGCGTTAACCTTCATTTGCAAGGATTTACACCATAATTAAATTTTTCCTAATGAAGAATTTAGTTTGAACTGGACATCGGCGCTAGTTATTTCCTGGTAGAGTATGCAGTCGTCTGCAAAAAGCAAAATATGTTCTGGTATATCTTGGAGAATATCATTAATAAAAATTGGAAAGAGTAGTGGCCCGAGGACAGATCCTTGAGGTATGCCAGATCGAAGTCTGGAGACGGGAGTAGGCGTTTCTAAAGTTTACAATCTGGCTTCGGGACGAAAAGTAGGATTCTATCCATCTTACGACTTCGGCATTTTTGAAGATTGATCTAAGCTTGATGAGTAATTTTTGGTGGCTCACGCGGTCAAAAGCCTTTTCTAAATCTAAAAAAATAACGTCAACTCGACAATGGTTACCTAATATTGCTGCAAGATCATGTACTGTTTCAATCAATTACGTTGTAGTAGACAACCCCTTTCGAAATCCGTGTTGGCGAGAACCAATAAAATTGTTTTCGTCAATAACATTTTTCAGATGCTTAAAGATAACCTGCTCTAGGACTTTTGCGCAAGTACTTAGTATAGATATTGGCCTGTGTAATGCAATATTAGACGAGTAATTTGTTATAGGTGCTTGGGTTTTCTTTTCTGTAATTGCTGTTTCAGATTCTGGCGAGCTCGCTTTTCTGCAAGGTATCAGTTCAATATGCGTAACTGCTATTTCTTGACAAGGCTTCGGTGTTTCGTTACATTGACCCGAAATGGTTAGCGATAGTGGTTCCGTCTTCCTAACTTCAGGAAGGCAGAACGTACCGCACTCGAACCTGGGAGCAGCGTCCCGTTCTAACGTGACGGTTGGTGATAGCCGGATTTTGGGACGCTGTGGTAAGGCTTCCTCATTCATGAAGTCTGGAACAAAGATATACTCGAACGTGTACGGTGGTGTCTCTACGCTTTCTTTCACGTCATTTACCTTGCCTTTTTGGTTGTCTGGCGGGGCGGAAGCAGCTGAGTGGTCCTTGTCTGCGGCAGGCGTACCCTCGTGTTGCGGACCCCCTTGTTCCATTGGGACGCTCGACGCAATTTCGGAGTTAACTCCCACGTTCACCATATCTTGAACGTTCGGGTGGCTGTGGTACGTCGTCTCGACACGGCACCGAAACCCCTTGCGCCTACGTGACGCACCTTTGAACGTTGAAACCTGCAACTTCGGCAGGGGAACTGCGGAGGTTGATGGGTGTGAGCCGCAGTGAGGAGGATGGTCTGAATGGGGGCTGGGCGCACATCGTTGTACAGAACGATCAAGGGTCGAGGGTAATTTTTCTTGCCTGCAGTGCCGTTGGTAGTGACTCTCCTCCCGGGCGCCTTCCGATAGTTCAAGGACGAGCGCAGGCTGTTGATGGCACGATGTATGGTTCAATAGTAAGCCAATGCGTAAATGTAATGTCGCACAACTTCATCCTGGTCAAGAAGCTTGAATATTTTCTTTTCCCTCTCGTACAGTGCCGCGTCATTGCTCTCGAGCAGATCAATGGCCGCTTGAAGTTCGTGCGGATGCGCCGAGGCGGCTTCCAGAAGATCTGTTGCTTCCTTGAGCAGTCGGGGACCAGCGCCGCGAAGGATACGCTGCTGCCGGCGCAGCTTATCAATCGCACGCATTCGGTCGGTCGTCACTAGGCGGTAAGGGCTAGCCATGCCGACCTCCGGCTGAGGGCGGGACTAAGCAACGTAAATAGCTTCTCCTTAGAAAGATGGCCCTCTATCAGCTCTTCCACCTCGTAGCGGAGCCCCATCCGAAGCAGCCTCTCTGTGGACGGACTCATGGGAAGACGAATGGCCCGCTTAACCGCATTTATAATCACCATATCTAGCATCTTTATGTTCTCCTTGCCGAGAAGATGGGGGTGATGTAGGTGATTCTCTAAAGGACGAAAGCTTGAATTAATAGAAGGGTATTGGCTTCCTTGAGGATCGCTTCTTGGTGGAAAGTCGTCTAACTATGCGTATGATTTGATTGATGCTGTGTTTCAGGCGCTGCAACAAAACCTCTCTCTTGGTGCTGGCCTGGAGATGTAGGCCCAGGATCTTGATGCTTGGGCTTGGATTGAGGGCCTGGCCATCAAGCAGTATTTAAATATCTTCCTTGATGTGTCGTTTGGCGTGAGGGCGGACCACAAGGAGCTTGGAATTTTTAGGTGAACACTGGAGGCCGCACGCTTTGGCGTATTGGCGTACTACATTCGTGGCTTGTTGAAGCGTGTCTTGGATTTCTCCGAGGGCCCCGTTCCTGTCCAAAGCGTAATATCGGCGCACAGGGCGTAGCCGAGATTTGGTATATCCGCCAGTGACGGAAGCGAGAGAAAGTTAGGTGTAATCATCAACTGCAGCCACCTCGGGCTGTTGGTGCCTTGTGTTCTTTTGGGACATCTTGGTGCTACAGTGTTCAAAGCTTTCACTAGGAATGACAGCTTCTTTTGCTGCCCTGCGATAAATTTCGTTGAAGGCCTTATAATTGTAAATTATCTTTGCTTGGTGGAGGGCTGTACAGGAAGGATGGGCTGCTTCGTTTTTCTTTCGACAATTGCGGCATCCAATTTCATTGAAATTGCAGTCAGTACGCTTTTGCACCTGGTACACCGGAGTTTACGATTGTGTGTGCCAGCTATGTTCCGGAACCGTTGGCACATAGAGCAGTTTGGTTTTTCCGTGTATCCATACACTTTGTGCCAAGTATAGCCTAAAAAACATGCTCTCGCTTTCTGTCAGTGTGAATGCCATGGAAATAGATTCTGACGTTTTTCCCAGACAACGTACTGATTTCACTGGCGTCCATTGCAGCAGGCCCTCTTTATCTCCATCCTCGGTGATCTCCTGCGGCACTGCTCTGATAACTCCAGCGGAGCACTTGTCCGGGCGTGGTTCGTAGAGTGTTGATCTTCAACAAAAATGCTGTAGCGTCAATGTTTCTCTTATCAACCGCAACGGCATTCGGTTTGGGATTCGGTCGGACCTGTAACACGCCGTCGGGGCAACTAATTCGAAGCAAGCTTTCAGCAGTCATCGGTTGAACCCAGCGAAAATCTGCGCAGGATCGTTTGGCTTGCGCATCACAGTAAGGCCGTGTCTCGGGGCGTTCACCTGATTCTTGTTGTCTTCGATGAGCAGAGAATCATTCATACCTTGTCGTCATCGCTTGTTGAAATTTACCACCGTCTGTTGAATCTACTTCTTCCCCATCAACGGGTGGATAAATGACCGTACCAGAAGTAGCTTAGTAGAGTCAGCTATTGGCAGAGTTACTGGATATAGACAGTTGCGAAATTCCCCATAGGCCCCATGTATCGAAAGCCGGTCTTCGTTTGCCCCCCTGCGCCGGGGCAAGCACGGGGCAAGTTGACTAGCCTGTCGTCTGTCGGCAGAACGTTGAAGCAGTACTCAAGTGCTTGCGGCTGCTGCCGTAAGTCACAAAAAGAAAAGCCGCAAAAACACAAGTAAATTTTACGTAACTATTGTGTTTTAATTTAAAAAGCAATCGTTATTTTACAGAAGAATTTTGAATAATAATAGTTTAGCGAAGTTCCGTTTTTATCTCCTAGGTGCCGCGCGCGTCGACTTGCCCCTCAGCTTCCACGGAGTGGGGGGGGCTTGCGCCGCCCGGATTCTGAAGCGGAGTTTCGCAACTGTCTATATTGAGTAACTCTGAGCTATTGGATCATGAAGGGGAGGACCGTCATTGCCATTCACCGGCTGTCTGGATTCCGATTCCTGCAGGCGGTGCGCCAAGAGGAATTCCAGTAGACATGATGTCAGGCGGGGCAGGCTGCGTAAGACCCGATGGATGCTGTGGACAGTACCCAGCTGTGACAGAGGTTATGATCGGTAAGCCTAGAGCGCGAGGAGCAGCCCCAGGTGGCAGGCAGAGAAGCGACCCAGGTGGTGGTCCCGCGGTCCCCGCCGAGGTCACGCGCAACATAGGCGGTGACAACCCGTTTGCTATCCAACAGTGCAATCCTTTTAAAATCGAAGAGCAGCGTAGTGTACGACTCAGCACCTCCCTTCGTCGTCGCTCCTAAAAGAGCCTGTCATGTCCCTGTGGACCTTTTTAAGTACCATCGGGGCACACCAGGGAAGGTAGGCGGCCTCCCCTCCTTTACCGCCTTTCCCAGCACCTACTAGACTTGGAGTGAGCTTCTCTAAATAAAGAATATTATCTATACTTGCCCCCTGAGCGAAGCATGTTCTTTGAGGCGCCTTGTTTTCTGAAAGGAGCATCTAATGAATGGCTATGGTTATTTTACGTCAGAACAAAATTCGTCATGTTTACTTCGACTAGTGCGGCGAAAGTTGTGATTATCGGAAGTTTTAACACCTACTGTGCCCCATTAATTACCCCATAGCCACCTATTTATTTCATTTTCAATCTTTATTCAGGTCCCAGCGACCGATGATGATCATTAGATTTGGCTAGTGATAGACACGTTGGCCGTTCTGGCTACCAATAACACTTTGGTATTTTTTGTTCGGTTTCGTTATATCGTTGCGTGGCGGTGAACAAATAAAGCGAATTGTGGAGACGGCGTACTGATGTATTTACAGGCTGGGCATCACGAGACAGAGCTCGCCCAAGCTACGCGTCGCACACAGCTTTGTCCTTTTTCAAGATGGGCGTTCACGGCGCCGTGTGGCATTGTCCGCATCTCTTGACGTACGCCCTTGGTCGAGGGCGTTGACGCCGCTGTTGGCATTTGAAAGCGCTGAGAGTGAAAGATCATAAGAAACAGTCAAGTCCTTCCGACACAGATAAAGGTGATCAGTTGGATAAGCCACGGTCTAGGAACAGGAATGCCCGTAAATGCGGCTGAGGGACACTGAATGCCCTTGGAGACGCGTCCGTTTACTGGGCCAAAGGAGCGACATCATCATTAGTTCTGATCACGGCGGGTCTTGTTTGGGATTATCACTGCGGGTTATCGGCTGGCGACATGCGGCTTGGGACATGGGCGTCCCCGTGATGCGCCGAGACTAGGGCAAACTGACGCGATCCAAGAATCTTTAAGATAACGCATCAGGAGTCGAAACGGGCCATCGCTTGAGGGAATGGATTGGGATCAACATGGAACGCTTGTCCAAAGATGTTATGTGGCAGCAGACCAAACAGCATAAACCGTGGTAGATGGTGAATGGTCCTATTTACACGATGTGAGCTAGGAGCCAGAACCCCAGCAAGTTACGCGCTTCACACACCTTCGAGTACTTCAAAGTGGGTTAACAAAGAGCGATGTGTCAGTGTCGACATCACATGACAGGCTGCATAATTATTTTTTTAATTTTTATAAATAAATCTCACATATGTTGAATTTTAAGGAACACTCGCTAAACTTTGCCAATTACTCATTTGTTTGTGCAGGTGCGGGGCAATAAACTGTTAACGTTGCGGTACTTTGCAAGAAATTCATACGCGTTAAAAAGTGTAGTGGCCAAATGGTGGTTTTCAAGAACCGCCGAAGAAATGCAAAAAATGTGATAACGCATTTTATATATACATCTAATAATCCAGCCTGTCAATTGCCACAGAGAAAAGGAAGATATGATTTTGATTTGCAAACCGTAATCAAGGACATAATGACAGGGGCAAAAACCTTGCAGAAAACACCAAATAAACTACGAAGGGGGTAATTGATTCGGCACCGGCGGTATAAGCGTTTGTTCTACCGTATAGATTAGTGGTAGAGGGGAGCGCTGGCCGACATGGGCGTTCAGCTATTGGGCGATCGAAAGGAGACACGTGGCCGCGAACCGTGGTGGAAATATTTTATGGCCTGCGTGTTTCCTGAAAACTGAGTTCGGGAAACGCAGTGTCGACATTCAGGTGCTTATGGCGAATGGCACACTTTTTTCCTGATATGCGCTTAATGTGCGACACGAGGGGTCGCGATAATGACCGCTGTAGGCAGCACGTAGAGGTCACGGCTTGTTTTTCCCATGCCATTTGTCTTTAAATATCACAACCGAATACAAAAAAATTATTCGCGGTATTTCTATCAAATAGTTCTTGGCCTTTATATTAAATAGCTGCGCCATCTTCCTGCCATGACCACCAAATACTACAAAAATTTTTCGCGATTTTTCTATTACCGTAATAGTTATTGCCCTTTATATTAAACAACTACGCCAACTTCCTGCCATTATGTGAACCACCGAAATCTCAAGCACACACCAACGCCCGATCTTGCACCTCCGTTAGTGCCACCCGAAACTACCTGCGCGATGGGGATGGCGGTGACGGCGTCGAAGCCCCGCTGGACGTGCAGCTGCCGATATTGTGGTGAAAAGGACTAGGTTCGTGCTGCTCATGGTGGCACCACTCAACGCAGTAACACTGCCTGATGGCTGAGATAGAGAAGAAGCTCCCCGAAAATCAAGGCCCTTATCGTGTAATGGGGAAGAAGGCTGAAACGCGAATCTTCCTCCCATGCAACCTGAGCGACGGTCCAAAATCCAAGCTGATTCGACCGTGTCGTAGGGGGCGCAATCGTATAGATAACGGCTTCACAACGCGCAAGACCTGTGTTCAATTCCGATCCCGGGAAGCGATTTTACAGTGGAGCTGTTTAGGCCAGCAAAAATCCGCCCGGCGTAGGCAGACACCCCGAGCGTACGTATGCGCGTGCCTAGAGGAAACCCCCCTGCATCCACGGCGTCATGTACCTTCGCGCAGTGCTGTAGCAAAAAAAAAACAAATACGGAGCGCACGTAAGCGCGTGACTCCCGGAGACCACCCCGCGTCGCCCGGGCTTGCGCGTTAGCTAATGTGGAGCTCCCGCCTTCATCATCGTCGTTGTGAAGCCACCGGCGAGACACACGGGTCTACCGCACCAATGTCGACGACTCTGTGAAGACGTCGCTTCCAATTCAAACGGGGAGACGGCCACCAGACCAGCTGACGAACAAGTGGAGGTCTACCGAGACGAGGATGTGCTACAAGAGGATTGACCCTACGCAGCAGCGCCATCGTAAAATGACGACGATTGCTGCTTAATAAAACACTGTACTTAATTTTATGATCTTTGCTTCGTAGTGTCGTCCAAAATGGCTTTGCACTTCTTGAGTGTGGCTGCTCCCTCTGTCCTGGAACCCGCTGTCAGTGTGGGGAGAACCTAGGTTGACCCCCAGCTTTGCTCCTTCTCTGGCTGTGCGCTTTCTCTGGACGTGCACTATCTCTGGCCGTTTCACTTGCACTTCACCCAACATTGTGTATATGTTTGAATGCTGAGTGTGTCACAAACACCATATAGGGGAAACGAATTAACATATGATTACGTCTGAACGGTCGCCGGGCAGACACTCTGAAGAAGGCATCCGTATCTTTCGCGCAGCATTTAAACAAACCGTGCTAAAATTTTGATGAATGTATCACAAACAGCATTTAGGGGAAACGAGTCAACCTGTGAACTTGCGTCTGAACCTTGACCGTGCAGATACTCTGATCAAGGCCTCCATAGATATCGCGAGCATTTCAACAAACCATGCTAAAATTTTAATGATCTTAACTTCTTAACTTGAATATACCTGAGTCAAACTTTGTCTTATCGGGCAGAAATTACGGAGAATCTTTACTACTTTCCAAAGTCACCTCCCTAGAACCTTTTGGAATTAACGCATCGCGAAAGAGGCAACTTTCAATATTTGCGATATTCATCGGGAATACAACATTAGGCGCTTACTTGCGAGTACCATTATCCCAACAATATGACCCGCCTCCTTCGGCTCCGCGTGTGATCGCCTAATTTCTTTTGCTTTCCTAGTTTATCTTCCATTTTGTATGCAAACGTACCCCTACAGCAATTGTTCCGGAGTTCCATTCCCCCTTTTTTTGCACTGCTTTTTGTTCTGCCCCGCACATGGTTCTAACTTCGTTTTTAAATTCATAAAAGGCTCTCTCCAAGAATGTTGCTGTTTGTGACACGTACAATTTCAGTTTTGTTTTCAGGTTTTTCCTCCTTGACCTAGTTACCAGCTCCTTTTTTGACCTCCAGCTTTCAGACACCTCCTGATAACGACTTTCCCTACCACCAGTTTGTGTTTGGCCTGACGAACGCAAGTCTCTCTGCTGAAACTTGGCAACTACCGTGGTCTCTACCTTGGTCAAAGTTTTCTAATATATATATATATATATATATATATATATATATATATATATATATATATATATATATATATATATATATATATATATATTATAATGAGGTTTATTAGCAGGCGTCCAGAGCGTTGTAACGGGGGCTGGTTGTACCAGAGGCCAAGATAGCTCGGGAGTCCACGCGCAAGTCTCGCAGCAAGAGCGTTCTCGATGGGGCTGTGCCGATGACTCAGCTTTGGACATAGACCTAGTGGGGGATTAACGCCACTTGAAAGTCAGCCTCGATCTCAGTTGAGCACACACCCCTTTGGCCACAATGGTTCGCCTTCTAACGGCCATTATCTCGGTTACAATTAATCCCCTGGGAAAAAAGGAGCCATCCTTGGCGACTCAAGGTGAGGCGAGGACGAGCGCGTCGTAATACGGCTTACGGCGCTGAACATGAACTGTCTTGCAGCCACGGCGACGACGATCGGTAGGAGCTGACCGACTCAACGACGTAATTCACGGAGGAAGTGCGCTCGACGACTCGGTAGGGTCTCTCGTATTTAGCTTGTAGTTTGCTCGAAAAGCCGGGGGTATTGGACGGTGTCCAAAGCCAAACGAGGGAGCCAGCAGCGTATGTGGGAGCTCCGCAGGAAGCGTTGTGGCGGGACTTCTGACATCCTTGGTCTGCGGTCGTGAACGATCTCGCCAGTTGGCGGCACAATCCCGCATGCTTGGCGATTTCCGACACTGGTGCACACTCTGACACATCCGGGTGGTATGGAAGCGTAGTGTCCAATGTACACGAAGGCTCACGTCCGTATAATAAAAATAACTTCGAGAATCCCGTGGTTGTCTGTGTCGCCGTATTGTAGGCGTAAGTGACCAAAGGCAGGACTAAATCCCAGTTGGAATGGTCGGGAGAAACGTACATTGAAATCATGTCGCCTAATGTACGGTTGAAGTGCTCATTACCTCTTCGGTTGACGCAACCATTACCTCGTCCTCATAAAACAACTTCCTTGGCGCTCTTGGCCCGTCGTCGGCCTTGCGCCATAAAAAACCAACCGCCATCATCATCAATCGTTTGATGGGGTTAAGGTACGCAGTGAATGTCCAGCCCCAGGACTCTAAAGAATATATGAGGTAACTGCTACATGGCATAGTGTAAGCTGCATGGCATAGTATAAATGCATGGCATAGTATAAGTAAAATGTTAGTGTAAGTATAAGTAAGATGTAAGTAAGATGTTAGCGCAATCTGTGGTATTGTGTATATACTCCACTCTTGACGTAGTTCTTCACTCTTCACGTAGCCACGTAGCTCTTCAGAGTGGAGTACATATGTGTATGTTTTTTTCTAATAAAACTCAGTTGAGAGTTCGGCACTGTGTCGTCGTTAATTCTTCTTTAGTTCCGTCCTTTTGCGCTTCCTGTTCGACATTGTCAAAACAATCACGATCTTATAAAAGGGCATAGTATCCGGAGGCAATCTTAGAACAAGCACAGCGACCACCTGGACGTCCAGCAACTACTGGCATCTAGGGCGTCGGTCGCCCGGTCGTCACTTGGATTCCCGGACTAGGGAACCACTCCTACTTTATAAGGCTCATTAAAGTTTCATACTTCTACTACTACTACCACGCAATTTGGTTCTTCCTTTCTAGGTTGCTATCAGACACTGCCTAGATATTTGGGAGAACTGGTTTGGTAAACGGCATTATCATTAATAATCGGTTGAATGATCCTGGAATTTACAAGATTTCTCGGAGAGGAAACAATCATGTATTGAGTTTCCTTCGTGTCGATTGGCAATATGTCTGTTGAAAACGAGTTTGATATTTTAGCTAGCTCTGTGATCAGTTTATCCTGGAGTTCATCCTCATTATTGGCTGTGAATATGATAGCGGTGTCATCGGCATGCATGAGCATTGGAGGAGAAAGTGTGGAGACGCCTCCCGATGCTGTGTTTGATTGAGCACACTTATGATGATGATAGTAGGGAACGAGAGAAACAAATATACTTGTTTTACAACGCACCCCACGCGCAACAATAAGGGAGCATTATCCGTGGCCAATAAATTGCGTAATCCTCCCACGGTTCATTTGAAATCCGTGTGAGTCAAGAGCTCTACACCTTGCGTCTTCCCGCTTCATCGATGGTAACGGTATCTTGTCTTTGGAGGACCCATGAAACAAGCTACTGCGGCCTCTCGATGCAGACTTTTGAAAATAATAGTTCAATTTATGTTTTCTGCCCCGGTTGGACGCATTTGCTTTTGTTTCCACAAGTGATCATTTTTGTGTAGCATCTGGATGAAAGTGGGACGAATTCGCGTTGCAGTTCTCCACAAGGCGAAGGATGCGGTTTGAACTGTTCGGTGCTGTTCCAGTTCTGCGGTTTGAGTCGGGGTTCACTGCACGTGTTCTTGTAACGCGGTGAAGATGCTTTCTTCGTTTTAAAGACGATAGTCTTTCTTGGGCTACTTAAACCCAGAAATTTTGGTCTGTCTGTATGTCTGTCCGTCTGTCTGTGACCCGATTCAGCCACCCGGCCAAAGCAAAACAATGCCTGCGCAATAGTCTTATATAGTCACAGCTAAATCTACCCGTCTATGTCCGGTGGAATGTTCATACTTGTCAACATAGTTGAAGAACAAGACATTACGCAAATATGAGACAACAAATCAATACAGAAGTGATATTTGCAGTGTTCCTTTGTAAAAAAATTAAACATGCTTGAATTTGCGAAATTAAATACTTCATCAACTGCAGAACGTCGCCTGCTGCCGCCCTCGCCACTATAGCTTCAGGGGCCATTTTAAGAAATCAGCCGGCAACAGTTACGAAAGGTTCCACTAGGTAGGTTCCACGTTCTGCTTGCAACGCACGTGGAGTAGGGAAACGCGGTTCTATAAACGATGAAGTAGGGCGCCTCGATTAACGCGCGTCTTCGCCGTACGGCAGCGTTCGCATCGAGTCACCCGGTTTGGAGCAGTGGAACGCGGGAAATTTAAAATGATTTAAGCAAACCTTTGCCGTCTTTACCTTGGGAGGAGCGCGACGCAAGAGGAACAACATGAGAGGTGAGCGGGAAAGCGAAGGGAGGCATTTACTTCGCAAAAGCCGATAAAGACTATCGTCTTTTGACGGCATTTGCTACGAAATGAGCAGATACGTGGCCAATTTTTTCTTACATTAGCTTGTGCTGGGGATTTCTTTTTGACTGCGGCAAGTATAAGCATAGCCCACCTTGAGGTTCTCCGTCCTTGAGCGCCTCTTCCTTACAGTTCCCTTACAGCCAATTTTTTCTTACATTAGCTTGTGCTGGGGATTTCTTTTTGACTGCGGCAAGTATAAGCATAGCCCACCTTGAGGTCCTCCGTTCTTGAGCGCCTCTTCCTTACAGTTCCCTTACAGCCAATTTTTTCTTACATTAGCTTGTGCTGGGGATTTCTTTTTGACTGCGGCAAGTATAAGCATAGCCCACCTTGAGGTTCTCCGTCCTTGAGCGCCTCTTCCTTACAGTTCCCTTACAGCCAATTTTTTCTTACATTAGCTTGTGCTGGTGATTTCTTTTTGACTGCGGCAAGTATAAGCATAGCCCACCTTGAGGTTCTCCGTCCTTGAGCGCCTCTTCCTTACAGTTCCCTTACAGCCAATTTTTTCTTACATTAGCTTGTGCTGGGGATTTCTTTTTGACTGCGGCAAGTATAAGCATAGCCCACCTTGAGGTCCTCCGTCCTTGAGCGCCTCTTCCTTACAGTTCCCTGTTTCTTTCGCGTGTACCACCAGCACCTTATGTTTAAAAACAAGAGGACAAATTACGCCAAGCCGCAACAAATTCATCTTTCTGGCTTCGCCAGAGAAATCAGCATAAGCCATCGCGGGATCCGCACTTTTCAACCGTCTATTATCGGTCACATGAAGCAGTGGTTCCCTACTAGAAAAGGACTTCTGGGCTATACTTGGTTTCAGGTCATCGATGTCCAAGCCGGTGATGGTTTTGTTTCTTTGCGAGAGCCCTGTTCTGGTAGAGATAATTGCCTTTCGCTTCAAGAGTGTAGTGATATAGTGGTCGCTTCTTGCGTTCAGTATCTTCGGGAGAATTGACAAGATGGTTGGTCTCCATTGGGGTAATATCTTTAAAATCCAATTTCCTGATTTGTGATTAGTGTGATTGTGGTCAAGATAAAAGGTGTTTCGATTTGGGGTACAGAGCATGTATTTTTTGTTAGCACTGAGTAGGCAACATTGTTTTCAGAATAAAGTCCAACGCCTCCGCCACGGGAGTGTGAATCACGCAGGCTAGTGATCATCGCGTAACCTGGAAGCAATATTTCTTCGTGTTTTTTAAGTGCAATGCACTTCTTAAGCGACCCTGAACCCGCGTCCACCGGCGATGTCCGCACACGTGGAGATGGGCGCGCGCAGCCTGGCCGCTGACATGGCACATACCCACGTGGGGGATTGGCCAGGAATCTCCTCGTCTTCCTTGGCAACGGGGGGAGATGGGCGCGTGCTGCCTGGCCGGTGACATGGCACATACCCACGTGGGGGATTGGCCAAGAATCGGGCGTGAGAAGGGCTAATGCACCTGCTTAAAGGAGTACTGACACGACATTTCAAAGCTGAGATCCGCTCTAGCAATCAAGTACAACGACAACACAAATAGGTGTCTGTGAATAAATGCATCTTTCTTTCTTTGTAGTTGTGTGTGTGTGTGTGTGATCTCTCTTTCGCGAACATTACCGAACCACGCAAATTCAACTCGTGCATTCGCACTTTCACATTCTTCCCCTCGGGGAAATGCGGGGAATTTTTTAACCATATTTCTGCAATAGCTAAAGCGGTGAACGGATGATTCTGTTTGGCGATAAAGGCAAACAGTTAACCTAAATTTCTTCTTAAACTGGGGATGTTAGCGTAAAGTGCAGACATGTTTTCTTCAGGGCGTCTTGAAGGGGTGATAATTTATCTTGGCGTCTGCGTCATCATTGCAGGGTAGTCCTCGCATCTGACATGTACTACTTTCGATTCTCGGTTTTGCGCACCAGAATCTTGCCATCCGCCACCAACGCAAATTTCAATTTTTTTTCGCGCTTAGTCTAGATGGCCTTCCCAAGCAGGACTTTATTTTTGGCCGTGACTGCTCGTTGACAAAAACGGGTTCGTTTTCCCCAAATCCGAGCACTCCGGTATTCAGACTGGTTTTCTTGGCGGCAAGCAAGATCCGGTCACGCTTGCTGCGGGAGACGAATCCGACGATCATATTTGAAGCGCCATCACCCCTTCTTGGTACCCAGTCAACAGCATCTATGTCGTTGCTTGAGATGTCAACTTTCGAGGTAGCAGCCGCGTTCGGTATGACTTTATGCAGATCCTCATCCTTAGAGGAGGGAACACCTTTCAGCTCAGCATTGTTGCGCCTTCCGTACTGGTTGAGCTGAATCAGATGTTTTTGGTCCTCTATGCGTTCTTTGCTTAGCGTATGGTTTTCTTTCTGATATTCCAAGGTATGACTTTACGCCACTGTTAGCTCTTTCCGCATAGTCTTCATGCCGCCTTTTATTTCGTCAAAACCATCGCTGAAGAATTTCAGATACTTTTTGAGGCTCGTACTCATCTTTCAGAGATTTATGTGAGGAGGCTAGGTTGCGTACTTCGGTTTTTATTTATGTTGTTGCTTCTACTAATTGAACGATGAGTTTGTCCAAGACCTTCACCGCTTCCTTGATGCTGTTTGGGGCTTTCTCCTCCAATGCACTCGCGATTTCTTCTAGCGGGTGTGGTGCGTCTGGCATTTTAAGGAAGAATGCAAGGGAATGAACACTTCAAAATATGGGCAAGCAGGTGGTGCACACAGAAAAACTGAAACTCAGAGCAGTCCACCAGCCGGAAAAAGTGCAAAAAAAAGAAAACAAAGTCAAAGCCCTTCTACGTGCCTACCTGCAGCCTGAAGAAGCAGGGTTTAGCACGCGTGAGTCATACGGCTGCGTTGACTGCTTTGAAATGCCTCTGGACGGAGTTTACCCGGGGTACGTAGTATTTGGTCACGCCCCCGAAACACCACGTGATTAAGCCGAAACCTGCCGAAGTGCTGTTGCTGAGTTTAGCTCCGTCTTGCCTTATATACGCCCATAGAAGCGGGTCCGGAAAATGAAGTCACGGGTCCTCTTGTACGAATGCCTGCAGCATGATGAAGCAGGATTTAGCACGCGTGAAGCATACGGCTGCGTGGACTGCCCTGAAGACCTTGTTAGCGCTCCATGTGTCGTTTCTCGTTTGGTGCAGCATAATATCTATGGTAACGGGTAGTTAAATATAAACCGGTAGCCGCTAGTTTCACTTTTACCCATGCCCCCCCCCCCCCCCCTAATGCTTATTCGATGGACCCGTACCAATGCAATTCCAGCCAGTGAGAACGTATTGGGTAATACAGCAGAAACATTTACGCCGCATGTGGAAAGTTACGAGTTTACCAAAAAGAAAGTAACTGTTCGAAAAGTTTCCATTATTTTTGTGTTCTGCCCCAGTGTGCTGCTCGCGACATGCGTTTGCGTCTAAATGTAAGCAATATCTCCAAGAAATACCACTCTCCACCCAATTGTCTTACTGATCAACGACGACAGCATCCACAATACCGGAAACTCTTCCGCGTGCGGAATACGTCCTTGGTTGAGCAGGGACATCATGACGCCAAGGTCTCCCCCATTTCGCCCGCCCTAAGCATCTGCACTGGGCACGGTGAGGAAGATCTGTCATGCGTTTGAAGGTTCTTCACATATAACTTCAACCTCGTTGCACAAAGTTTACGACTACTCCGGGAAAAATATAAACTGCTGTGTTGTTTTGTTCGCCCTGCTGTGGGCAACGCCACTCGAGATAAATGGGCTGTGAGACAGGCTGACAGAGCTTGAGATCCACTGACCCGATTTACTGCGGTGAAAACGCACAGTTGTAATGCGTGCTTTGTGTATGTCGGTACTGCCTGCTGTTTCGTTTTTGCTGTAATAAACGGATAAGCGGAGGGTAAACAAGAACAATGATTTCCTCGGGCGGCTTGATACGATAGCGCCGGGGTGAAGTTAACCGCGAGGTACGGGGTAAAACACCTGCATTAAAAGCAAACAGCCACGCCTATTTCTGGCGTAGCATCTCTGTTATTGTATGTTGTTATTATTATATGTTCTTATACGTTATTATATGTCGGCGGCGCGTACGCAGTTTTTCTTTTGAAGGGGGCACAATAAACATCTACCGAAAACACAACATGCAAAGAGTGCGAAAGATGTTACTCATGTCAACCAAAAACAAACAGAAGCAAGATATCCGTTGAAAAGAAAAGGCTCCTAAGGCATTTCGTGTGCTTTACTCCAGCTTGGTACCTCACTTCTTGAAAGGAATTGCGAAATAACTCAGCAGGCGTCTGATAGTCGTCAGTTGAAAGCGTGGATGACTTGCTATAAAAACACAATTATTATTAGTCGGCGCTGATCATAAGCACAGAGAGTCAGAGCCATAAACATAAATTCCGGAGAAAGGTCATTCACGCGGGCAAGCCTTGGTTGGGTCGAAGGGAGGCGACGTCCGCGGGCTTGACTCGATCGGTGGCAACGACGCCTCGGCAGCTCCTAATGTCGAAGCTAGCAGTGTTTGGTTGCCGCTCACAGTACGTGGAACCTGCGTAGACTTGCTCTATCTGCTCCTTCTTTCCTGTGGTTCTCCGCTAGGTCGATCTCCAGCTATGCTGTTTTTCAAGCCCTCCACCACTAATGCAAGCTGCTCCATTCTTTAGCAGCAAAGTGTTTCGTTTTTTTGTTCCGCCGTTGACCGTTACCAGAAAACTCGGCCTAGCCAAGCGCACGAAACCGCGCGCTTTGTGAGAAGCACATGGCGTCATCCAGGCTCGTGCGTTGGCTTGCGTCACGGGAGGAGCTCGCAAACACTACCAAAAAAATACCGAGCTCACGTGAGCTTGTGCCTCGCGGGAAGCCCCCGGAGTCGCCCAGCTCGACCTTCGAGAACACAATGCCCAGCGTTCATGGCGTTATCGCTCGCTTGCTGTAGGCTTCGTCAGTTCACGTGCGTTCTACCACGAAGACGCCACGTTCGTGCTACAGACACCGAGTTCGCGAAGCTGGTGGCCGCGGGATCTAGGGCGTGCTAACGCAGTGCTCCCTAGGACAGATGTGAAAGTCTGCGGACAAAAGGATCCGAGCTTCCCCTTCATGGACGACGTTCAGCGTCAAGTTCGGAAGTCCGTATTAGGCGCAAAACCATGTTTCCGGCGAAGAGAGAGGGGCCACTAGCTCCGCCGTTTCTCCAGCCTTGCACCACTAGTACGAGCAGTGCCAATTTTTTATTGCTCTGCAGCTCTGTCCTAATAGCGGCACACATGTAGCGATACACAGGAATCGACGCCCACACGGTGGTGTAGCTACAAAAGGGTCCCATATAAGTAGCTTTTGACCACTCACTGTAAAATTATTGATCTCTTGGTACGAAGTGAAGCTTTTCCCATCTATTCTCGGACACGCGCCTTGTTTACGTGGGAGTATGAAAAGAGCGTGACCAGCGTAACTTCGTGATCGCCCACGCCAGAAATGCGTTGCTCGATTGCACCTGCAAAAACTTTCGCGCAGTGAGAATTGGTTATAACGGATGCGCGCGCCTGCCCAGGTGTTTTTTTAACACGAAAGTGTTTCATGCCGGGGTACACAAATCTCACTGACGTCGTATCCGTCCCGGAAACTACATCACCAGAACACCATTGGCATGGCGGCGCTTGGATTCCAGCCCAAGATCAATCTGGCCGCAACGAGAGGTGCGAAACGTCCTGCCAACTAAGTCATGACGACATGCCCTAATAGCTGTACGACAGAGCCTGATGTCGTTCCCTCTAATTTCTCCATTCAGATCGTGCTGCCGACCAGGAGAGCTGAAGCGAAGCAGTGCGTCATGACACTAATGAGCGCCTATAGTTGGCGCCTCGAAAGTGAAGCGTATAGCAGCACAAGCTGCTGTTTTCATCCGTCCGCTACCTATGTAAAACACCGCTCAGCTTGTGAAACGCCGCCTCTGCGTTCCACAAGTTTGGCTCGTTGCAACGCAACCGTCTGGCGTACACGCCACGAAGCAGGACTAATGTGGTCGCAATTTTTCCTAAGCGGCCCGCCAGCAGGACGTCGCTCGCCACTTGCCAAGTACACCAACAAGGCTGACCCGCCAACCATGCTCCTTTCGCTGTAGGGGACCGTCAGCCCAACGAAAGATTCGCTGACAACTCGTTCGGTTTCGCTCGCACGGTTTGCGAGCGCCTGGGGTTTCAATCGGATTTACGCAATGCTCCAGCGCGTGTAATCCAGTGTCTAATGTTGATGCGTAAAACAGTGCCATACCGAAGAAATATAAATAGCGATGTGCAAGCTCATAGTGATGCACAACAAGCATTCAAATGCTCCTGCGAAGGCACGTTTACTTTAGTGTTTTACCGATTGCTATGAAAGAAGGATCAACCACATTTTTTTCCCCAGAAACAACTGGCAACACTGCACCCGAAGCCACTCCCGCGCAGCACGAGGTACGGACGGGACCCTGCCAATCTGTGGCCTTCCAGAAGGACACCCGCGTTTTAGTAGGCCGTCGGTGGCACCGGTCTACCACCGTATAGCCTGAGCTGTGGAAACATTTGTGAACGGCACCCATCTTCAAGCAGGAAACCTTACGTGGACACCGGTGACTGCACCTGAGGGCAGCCAGCACCGGCTGCCGTAAATGCGACGCCGCCGATACTCCAAAAGGATCCCCCATTGTTCGGAGATTGTCAGTGCCGTTGGTCTTCCACCATCAGGCCTCAGTTGTAGTGAACATCGAATTAAACAGCCCTGTTGCTGAACCACTGCTTCAGTGTATCGCCTAGCCGGTCGCTAGACCGCGGTTGTTTCACGATACAATGCACGCAGTCTTCAAGCTAGGAGCTGAAGGAGTTGGCCGCGTATCTGCTCTCTTTGCCGTAATTGTCGTCGAAAGATTATGACAGTCTCGTACAGCTCCACACACGGAGCAACTCCTCTGTCCACCCCCCCCCCCCTTTCTCGCGATTTTTCTCTTTTTTTCGGTCCTCCCATGATAAATGCCATAGCGGTCTGCTGAATTCAATTCAATTTTCTTTCGTTTCCACTGCTGCGTGCAAGCTGTGGGGACCTTTCGTTACTGTTTGGCTTCCCGCCTTAGCGAAGAGCTCCGCGCCTGTGAGCTGGCCCTTTCTGTATTTTGTGGTTAAAGTAGTGCTCACGGTTCTGCGTATGCTATCGCACAAAACAAGCCAGCGTCTATTTGTAATTATAAGAACAGGGCTGTAGTGTCACTTGCGGCTCTGGGCAGGCTTAAAGTATTCCCAACATTTTATTTTTGCTGGACAATGCTGGCCACAGACAGAATATATCATTTGGAGCTGGTGGACACCCCACATAAGGTAAAATACAAAATACAACAAGCAATGTTTCCCACTATACTCTTAGATATGGCACCTGGCACATACCAAAAACAAGGATAAGGTACGGGAAACAAACTTTCCTATTTCAGTAGACAGTAATACAAAGAAAATTGGGCAAGTTGCATGTTTCAATGTTTCTGAAATATCATTTAAAACGGAGGATAAAGAAATATTGCTTATTGACAGTGTGGTTTCTTGAACAGCTTATACTTTTTCTGTGTGTATTTTAGGGCGCAGCCATTTAACCACCGTCTCTGCGCTGACCGGCGTCCTCATCGTAACCGAGTGAACGATGGCAAGACCGAATATTGAAAATACCGAGTGAACAATGGCAAGACCGAGTACTGAGAGAAAGCAAAGGAGGAGAGTGTCGAGAAATTTTGAGGGGAGGGCGGTTCGCCGTGGCGGCGTTCGCTCTCTGCGAACATGTTCCGTGGGGGACGGGATGGGGCAGTATGCTGAGCCCGCACGAGACGCTCGTCTGTGCTACGCTGTCGAAAACATGAGGGGACGTGCGGGTGACGATGGTGTGCGCTGCCTGCCTGAGACGCGGGTCGTAGTCCTTCCTGAGACGCACTTTGCGCCGCCGACGCAGAGGCTCATTATCGCTGCCGTCGAGACAACCCACGAGTGAGTGCCGCCTCAGCGCACTGCTGTCAAGCCCAAATATCGCATTAGGGAGTATCGTAATCATCGACCAATTTTTTTCTTACTGTATTCAACACCGCGAGCAGATTCATGAGAATTTTTCCCGTGCTTTTTTTTATTACCGCGAATTCCAAAGTAGGAGACACGCTGTCTACGGTTCTGACTGGAAAACGGGGGATATTCGAAACCACTATAAATTTTTTCATACTTCCTCTATGTGTTTTGCAGTTATTACTTGAGCGCGTTTTTTTCAGTCTCGAACTATCTATGTATAAAAGCGTGTATATGTATATGTCCGGACATTTTCATCTTTGTTCCTATTTTTATCCACGACTTAGACTTCTTTGTAAACTTTTGTGTTGTAGTACTTTCTTTTTTTATCACCTCATTTCTCATACTCTCTTTCGGGTTGCTTATTTATTTTTACGTGTTCCCTTGCTGCGATAGCGGTTGCTGATATATTGACAGGTGAGCTGTGCCAATAATTTTGTGATATATTTGCTGTCATTTCAATGCTGCTGACAAAGTGTATATGGCGCTGAGGGCCTCTGTCATGCCGTCTGTGCCTTCAGTACCTGCCTCCGGTCGCTTGATGATAAATAAAGGTTTAGAAAAAAGTATGCTACCAGATTTAGTATAATAGGAATATTTTGCTTATATAAACTTCTTCAAGAGCTAACTTTGGTCAGGGACGCTGAATCGAGAGACAGACAGAGAGATACATAGAGACGAAATGTTTCGCTTTTAAAGGGTCCTTGAAGAGAATTTGTCAAACTACGATTTTTTGTGATTGCACATACTGGCTGAAATAAACGCACTTTTTGTCGTTTAGTGATTTTATAAGCAAGTATATAATTTATAAAGCCTAAAAAAACACTACCACGCGCCTTCTGCGGCAGTCGCAACAACTAACAGCAGTGACGTGTGTTCGACTTGCGATGGGTTTGTACGATGTCCAATATTGGAGTTTAACCAAGTTTCGGTTTCGATTCCGTGCAACAGCATGCTTTGCATAGAATGTTATCGTTGGTTGGGCATTCCAAATATCTTAGGAATTGGTGGCATACCGCGCTTCTGCCACGTTGTCCGCTGTAAAATCAGCGAAACAAGCTTACCTCGCTTGTCCTTGTGTCGTTAGGGGCGTGTTCGCACCAGGCGGAAAGTAGGCTGATTAAGCACTGTGCTCGCAAGCTGTCGGCGCGTATGTGCACACCACTTCAACGAAACTTCTTTTATGTGTTTTTACCAGCTTGATAGGTTCACGATTGGACTATGGTAGCGTTGTCTATGGGTCAGCCACTAAAACATCCCTCAGAATGCTGGACCCTGTGCTTCATTTAGGGCTCCGCTTGGCGTGTGGTGCCTTCCGGACTAGTCCAGTTGAAAGCCTGTGTGTAAAGTGCAACAAATGGAACCTACAACGTCAGCGAAGATACACAGATCTCCTTTATGCTTTGAAAATTTCATTCATTCCTCGCCATCCTTTTAAATCAGTTTTTCATGATACGTTTATGACTGAACTCCTTTTAAATCGACCATCGTTCTCTGGGCCCTTCTCTTACAGAGTTAGATAGGAAGCGTCAGAGCTTGCTGTCTCCTTTTTAGATACAATCCAATGTTCTCGAGCGAATTTTCTGCAGTATTTCTTTATTTTGCAGCAGAAGTATGAGTGTTCTGAATTTTATACGGACGCCTCTAGAACTGCCACCTCTGTGTCCTGCGCGGCGCATGGGCCCGGCCTTAACGTCACTAGAACTCTGAATAGTCATACTACAGTGAAATCTCGATATAACGAACTTCAGGGGACCTCGGAAAATTGCTCGTTATTCTGAAAGGTCGTTGTAGCGAAAATCGCAAAATTTAAGACAACAAATAATAAACAATGCCTAAAACGAGTTACCTGTACAGAAGTGCATCCTTGAAGTCATTTTTCACAAAAAATGGGCACGTGATCATGAAACCATCACATTTATTTAACGTAATTGGCAATTTTCTTCTGGTGCGTGCAGCCCAAGCATCTTAGCACGAAAGACTCCAACTCTTCCACATTTCTGTGGACTGACTCGTTGGCCGTGCGGTTTTTCCCCGGCAATGCGCAGAGTTTTCGTATGCTGCCCAGCCCATCCGCAGGCCTCACGTTCTTGTATCAGTCTTCGAGTGCTGCCGCGACACCCTCGGAGGCATTGTCGTTCATGTCTCGCTCCCTTCTTCATCCTGAACACTCACGCTTTGGAGAATGTCCTTTGTTGTGAGCTCCGCTCATGTCCGTGAAGAGCGAGCAAGCCACCCGAGCAGCGGCGGAACGTAGAAAAACTTGGGGTGGGGCGCGAATAGCGTCGCCGCGGCTTTCTGGACGGAGGAAGCCACCCATGCTTCATTTTTTTCTTCTCCTCACCTTTTTTCTATTTCTCGCATAGGCTCGCGTATTCGTGGAGCAAGTTGCAAGATGTCGTCTTCTGCGCTGCGTTTTGCCGTGTCGTCTGCTAGCATATGATTCCGGTTGCCGTGATTGTTTAACGGAAATCTAAGAATCTCCGGCCTTGGAAATATGCGTTCGTAGTACTGAGGCGTTCTTAATATGGCACGGAACTAAATAAAATGATCGTTATTTTGAAAAGTTCGCTATTCTGAAGTACGTAGTAGTGAAATAATTTTACATTGAAAGGTATAGGCAGTCGGCGTGGGATTTCTTAAATGCTCGTTAATCTGAAACGTTCGTTAATGTGGTGTTCGTTGTACCGAGATTTGACTGTAGTATCTTTACGGCAGAGGCTTACGGGGTACTTCTTGTTGTCAATCATATACTTCAAAGCCACATCCCACAATCCATTATCTATACAGATTCCGTCAGTGTCGTGCGGGCACTGTCGTCAACAATGCCTTCGAAAAACCACGTTGTCAATCTGATCGTCAAGGGTATTATGTCTGTGTATGTCCGCAAATTTGAACTGGTTCTTTGCTGGCTCCCTGGCCACTGTGGTATAGCCGGGAACGAAGCAGCGGATCGAATGGCTGCTGCTGCTACACTCTTGAATACAGTAGACATAACCAGATTACCCTACACCGACGTGAAACTACACATCAGACAACTTCGCAAAACATGCATGGCAAACACACTGGAGTGAACAAACAGACAACAAGTTACACGTAATGAAACCACACATGGGACCCTACACCACCGACACACGTAATAGATACACTGAAGTGGCCTTGGCTAGGTTACGGATAGGGCAAACTCATGCAACGCACTCGCACCTTCTCACTGGGTCTCCAAGACCTGTGTGCAGCAGGTGCGGAGAGGCCCTATCCGTGATCCACATCCTCATACAATGTAAGGCACTCGACATTACACCGCGCAAACACTTCCCACAACAACACACGCGACATATTCCACCACACCCGTCATAAGCCATGTTTCCTGTTCAGCGCACCTTTAAGTTTCTATCAGAAGTTCACTTCTTACAACTCATCTCATACCGCCCATAGTTTCATCCCTGGTCCTATACACCAACCACCTTATTTATCTTTTAACCACTCTTGTTCTTCACCCGAGCCCTTTACACCAGCCATGCTCATAGTTTAAAAGTGATTTTATTTCGTGTTCTCTCCTCATCAAAAAACTTTGTGTCTGGCGCTCTATGCCCATGTCGGCCTTGCGCCAATAAAACCAAACCATCATCATCATCGAGACCTCTCCAGCCTGTCAGTGTCAGACTGGACACAGTCTGCGAACTGGTTTGTGGAGCAATGAACGATGCAGTGCAAAATGGTCAATGTGCTATGAAAATTCTACCTAAATAAAAATCAATTGATTTCCAAGAAAGCATGCGCAGTCAGGGATTTGTACCTGCTGTTTGCGACGCATCACATCTAGTGCTAAAGATCGCCCTCCCGGAACGCCAAAAGTGTCGGGGGAGGGAATGTGGAGTCTTTATCCTATACACTGTTTATATTTTTACTTTCAGCATTCGCAGCAGCTTACGTCATGATTTCTTAAATAACGTTTGGGGCGCAAGTGTCCCCTTAATCCACACAAATATCTTATACTAGCGACTTTGTCCGTCAGGCCGAAACAAGCGGTCAAAAATGCGTGTTCGTTCTGCCGGCTGCTGTGCTAGTTCACCCTGCGCAAAAAATGTCTTTCCCGTACCTCGAATTCACGATTTACAATACAAATTTCAGTTGATTTTAATTTTTCATTACATTTGATAACTTCAGTGACTCTTCTCTCGCCTTGAATTGTCCTTAAATTTTCTACTAGCGTAGAAGTCTCACAGGCGTGTGCAGCTTACAGCTACAGTAAAGCGATGACAGCGAAGCACCGCATGTGTGCTTGTATGGAGCTAATTTGACTTCGTATACTTTACTAAGCTTGACACAGCATACAAACTAACACACTAAAGCCACATTTTTCCGGGCACAAACCATGTCATCACTTAGTTTTACCTGAGCGAACAAATTGCGATGGCCCGACGGTGGCCCGATGGTGGCCCGCCGAAAAACATTGTCGGAGGGTCGGCCAGCCCCGCAGTCAAGCCAACATCGGTTGACTAAGCGTCGCTCGAAGTCTTACAAAATCGCCGAGGAGGATTTAGAGGAAGGGGCAGCACTTTTGAATTGATTTTTCTGCTTAATAAAGTTTCGCAAAGAACCCAGAGTTGTCAAAACCTGGCTTAATGACTTCGGATTTAAATTTGCGAAACTAATCCCACAGTGTCTGCAGATCACTTCAGTGTCCATTTATGCAGCCCAAGGGAGACCATCGTTGTTCAAGCTGCGGCGTGCGAGACGCGCCGCGAGATTGACGAGCGTGCCACTGACGTGAGTGTGGCCGAAAAATCCTGTTCCGTGGCGCACACCTTTAAAAGGTGTATTGGTTAAAAAAGGGTGTAAGGATGAAAAAACGGTGTTCGTTTGAAGAGCATAAAAAAGGGTTGAAGGTTACGTACACCCTAAAATGAGGGTGTGGGCAGCGCAGCGTCGCGTGACTATGGGGATCGGCGGAGAGCGCGGCATGACATCCTCATACATTCCATACGGACAAGTCACACTTGGACCACAAATGAATGGAGCAAGAAAATCAACGGGATACATAGGTACAGCGAGTGCATACTGACTTACAAATACACCTGCTGTTCTTGCTTTTATAGCCAGCAGAGGAAAGCTCTCCGATAATCGGTGGGCGTGTCGCAAAAACCAGATATTTTAGCGGTAATCTTGGAATTATGCATTTATGTAGGCATACACAAATCATCTTGCGGATTCGCAAGAACGCTTAATTCTCGATGTAGTTACCATGCTCAATAAGTCATAGAATCTTGTTAAATACCAAAGAAATATTCTCTTCTATTGTAACACGTTTCAAGAAGGGTGTTAATTATTTCAACACATTTTTTTGCCAAAAGAGTGTAAAGCTACAAACTAGGGTTTTGGAAACTAAGAAAAAGGGTGTAAGAAAGAAGGGTGTAAGAAAAGACAGCCAACTGAGAAAAAATGTGCAAGAGAGCTCAAACTTTGGAGGAAGTTTATACCAGTTGACACGGGTGAACGGCAGATTTTCTACAAGCGGAGGGGGGGGGTGTTTTTCACCACACGATGTTAAAAGCAATATCAATTGGCATAATTTAGAGCCAGTTACGCTTTTTAAGCTTGAGCTAGTTTCTTTGGCGTTAGCAAAGAAATATCAAGAAAAAGAACCGCGCCGCCCGTAAAGGGTGCACCACCGCAGATAGGGTATCATAACAGGGAACCTGGCTTTTGAGCCTGTTCGAGTGTGAGAACCAGGGGCGCACCTCTTTCTGCACCATTTCAAAGTACAAGTATTTTTGGGATTCTAAAATGCAAAAAAATCGCCCCAGCTTGCTCTGGTATTGCAAGGTTGAATAAACAGCAGAGCTGGGGTTTGACCTAGCTTGTTTTCTCCTTGGATCCCCTGTCAATGTGGGGGGACACACTGCAGAAGCCTTGTAAAATCCTGCGAAACTTGGCCTCTGATCCCGTAGCCTAGCCTAGCAGGAACAATCCAAAAACTAACAACACATAGCAAAGCCTAGCAAAACGCCTAGCATAACGTAGTAAAACTCTTAGCAACAGCGGAAGAAGCTAAGTCAACCCCGCGCCGCCCTCCCCCCCTGCGCTCTTTTTTTTTTATTTTGTAACTGAATGCCTATTTCACACCCTTTCAACACCCTACAGAAAGCCAAGCGTGTTGCCCTGTGTCAACACCGTTTTCGCCACACAACTATAGTCTTTTTATATTAAAGGTTAAAATTGATATTTCACGTGCCAAAGGTACACGAGGGCCATGAGGCGTCCCGTAAATGAAACCAGCGATTATTGCAGAAAAAAAAAATTTTTGCCCTTGAACATTCCTTATGATGTGGGAAGGAGGGCATGAGGCGATACCCTGCACTTCACAGTGCAACTATACATGCATTAATGGCGTTAATCAATAAAAAGATGAACACTTTTTGCACACCCTTTTAACACCCTTTGAAAACCCAAGGGAGTTGAAGTTCGTTAACACTCTTTTTTCCACACACAAACGGTGTAGAGCTACGAAAAGGGTTCTCAGACTCAAGAAAAAGGGTGTAATGGCCTCTCAACACGTTTTCGGCTTGTGCTGCACCCTTTTTGGCCAAAAGTGGGGTAAAAAAGTTTAGTGTGTACTTTAGCATTCTACAACAGCTCTCACGGCCGTGTGTTTGACACATGCCACGAAATACAAGACTAGGACTGAAGTAGCTGACGCACTCGCCGTGCGTGGGAGAATTTGGTCTATACACTTATCAAGCATATAACGTCTTGGCCC